>NC_139686.1:15752878-16168847 GCF_964106915.1 Podarcis gaigeae | reverse complement strand
TATACAGCTCAGGCCTATATTTTCCTTAGGAAGCATCGTCAACAAGACTCTTACTATGTAAGATTTGAGATGATTAAGTCCCGGGGCTGAACACTTAATTCCTTCTGCATGTTCTCCCACACACAGGCAAAACTGCTGAAATATCGGTCTGCCTGGGGTGGTACAGACAGCTAATCACTCACCTCATCCTGGCCAACTTAAGTCTTCAAATGCCCAGCTATTATAAAGCTATAAAACTATTACTGTTTTGACAGCCAGGGTTCTTGCATTCTGGGCAAAAGAAACTGATTCAGCCACGAATATTTTTAGCGCTCAGCTTGAGAGGCAAAGCAAAGGTATGGTGCATAGAAATTTAGAGCTGGAAAGGATGACGAGGGGTCATCTAGTCCAACCCCCTGCCATGTCAGAATCTTTTTGCCAATATGGGTTTGAACCCACAACCCTGATAGTGAGAGTCTCAAGCTCTACTGACCCAGTGCAGCCAAAGTCTTCTCTGATGCATGTACTTCACAGGTATTTAGACTGCTTTTGCCAGGGTCAGGCTTTGTGCAGGACCTGAAAGCAGGACTCAAGTCTCAAGCCTGCTCCATAAACATCCACCCTCTGCCTGTGAGGCAGTATAGTATAATGGTTAGAGAAGGGGTAATGTTGGATGACAACTCCCATCCAACCCTGATTATTGGCCATGGTGGCAGAGGGTGAAGGGAGTTGGATTCGAGAAACCATCTGGAAGGCTTTGCTACTCCTGAGTGAGAGTGCCAGGCAAGACTGTGGAGACCCGGGTTCAAATTCCTGCTCAGCCCTTAAGCTCAGTGGGTGTCCCTAAGCTAGGACAGCAGTGAAGATAAAACGTGGGAAGGGGGGCAAATGAAAATATAACCACACACACCACCCTGGACCATTAGGACAAATGTCCCTGCCAGCCTCCATATTTACAAGCAGCCCCCTCCCGGGGGGGGGGCAATGCCTCTCTGCTTCCCCTTTTTTAGTCTCAGTTGCACTTCCGCAGAATTCAGCAGGGAGAAATTAACAACAATTAGTTGGTTCCACAAGTCATTGCCTCTGGTTCTCCCTCTCGTGGGCCTCCCCTGATTTCTGCCCTGCCAGTTCCAAGGGGGCCAACCACCACTGATGCCACCATGAATGTACTAAGTGATAAAAAAGAGAGTATCTGGGCTGTATTCTGGGAAGTCCTGTGGTTCTCTGCAGACCTTGACTCTGCTGACCATTGACAGCAAACTAGCTTTTCCACGACAACCAGTCTTCCTTCGCAATGCGCAGTTGCAAAATTGGCGTAGGTCCCGAGGCACAGTCTCAATTCATGAGACGGCCGCAAACTTGAAAGGCTTTAAAAGAGGGTAAGACAAATTCAAGGAAGCCATGATGGTCATTTTCCACCTCCACTGCCAGAAACAAACGGTGGTGATGTTCCACAAGGCCTGTAAAAGGCATCTTGACTCCGGGATCAACTGTTAGTCGCGGCAAGAATCAGCCCACATATCTTAATATACTTGCTTTAATATACAGTGGTACCTCTGGTTGCAAACGGGATCCATTCCGGAGCCCCATTCACAACATGAGCAGAATGCACATTGCAATTTGCCGCTTCTGCGCATGACGTCATTTTGAGCGTCTGTGCATGCGCGAGTGGCAAAACCTGGAAGTAACCCATTCTGTTACTTCCAGGTCACCGCGGGACATATCCTGAAAGAACATGACCTGAACCGAACGTAACAAGAGGTATGACTGTATGCTACTTGGCTTGCTCTAATGCTATGTTTATCTGTGGGCTTGCGACACTTAGCTAGTTGAGAGAGAGGAGACTTTTCACACTGATTCCTGTCAGCTGCCTCCTTATCTAGGAGATGGAAGAGAGTTGGGAAGGGGCTTCCAAGCTAGGGGTGAGCTAATTGGGCTAATGAAGCCAGATGAGATAGCTTGCCTTTGTATAACTACAAAATGCATACACAATTTTCAGCCTGGACACTAAGATCTAGCTCTGAGGCCCTTCTGGTGGCTCCCTCGCTGCAAGAAACGAGGTTACAGGTAGGGCTGCTGTACGTTCAGAATTTCCTGGACATATCTGGGATTCACCTGTTGGAATCAGGGTGGGATTTCCTGAAATCAGTATAAATGTCTGGGCGTATGGCAACAAATACGCTCAACAACCTTTGTGTCTGGATTTCCACTTTTTGAAATATGGCAACCCTATTACAGGGAACCATGCAGAATGCCAAGGAAATAAACAACTATCTGGCTTTCTGAAGGCAGCCCTGTATAGGCAAGTTTTTAATGTTTGATGTCATACTGTGTTTTAATTTGTTGGAAGCCGCCCAGGGTGGCTGGGGGCAACCCAGTCAGATGAGTGGCATATAAATAATAAATTGCTGTTATTGCCTAAATGCGTTCCCTGGTGTGGTCAAGTCGTGATGACTGCTTGATGCTTTGACCCTGAGTCTGTAAAGGCAGCAGGGCTCTGAAGGCTGTGAGATTACACCTTTCTTCAATAAAGCACTAGAACTGGCCATTCTGGTATTTTTAGCCTCTTCCTTTGGCATCCCTGCACCAAACCACCCTCGCAGGCCCTCCCTTGGGCCTGCAGATCAAGACAGTCAGTGTGCCTCTGAAAACCAGCTGCTGGAGAACCCAGGTGGGCAGAGTGCTTCCCACAGACTTTTGGCTGACCACTGTGAGGACAGGATGGGCCTGATCCAGCAAGGCTTTTCTTACGTTTGCTCTGCACAAACCGTGTGCAGAACACAGAGCAGTCCTGTGCAGCACAGGAGAACCCAAGAGCAGGTTCTCCAAACTTCTTAAATTTTATTTATTAGGTTTGTATACTGTTTGTCAAAAAATCTCAGGGTGGTTCATGGACTTGTGGCATCCAGAGCTGGAAAGCAGGCCCTGATGTTAGTTCCCAGGCAGCCTGGGATCCCAGATGCTGGGGTCCCAGACGTCCTTGAACCACAACTCACATCAGCCCTGACAATTGGACTAGGGAAGATGGTGGCTGTAGTCCAACAACAGCTGGGGAACCCAAGGTTGGTCTAACGCAGCAGTTCTCAATCTGTGGGTCCCCGGATGTTGTTGGACTACAACTCCCATCATCCCTGAGCTCTGGCCTTGCTAGCTAGGGGCGATGGGAGTTATAGTTGAGAAAGGCTGGTCTAAGGCCTATGTGTATCTTGCCCTTGCTACCCAGTATCTCTGGAATATTCTCTTCATGCCCTTAGTCACACTCCTCCTGGCCTCTGCTGAAAGTCCAATCCAGTCATTTTCTAGATCTGGAAGAGTGAAAGACAAATGCCTCGTGGCTGCTAGGCAACCAGTTCCAAGGTACTGCTCCTTCACCCTTTAGGCAGCAAGATGCTCTAGTAAACATGCAAAAAGTAAAATGTGAAAGCCAGACTCGTATCCTCAAACACGCGCTGGGCTTGTGGCAGGAAGTGCCAGCCCATCAGGACTCTGTGGCGCACACCCACTTCAGGGCTACAGATAGGAGCTTTCCCCTCATACTTTGTGTGCCTACTGTTGAAAATTTGGCTAAGAGAAACGAAACGGAAACGAAACGCTGTCTGGGTCTCTCCATCCTCAAGATCACGTGGAAGGGCAACCCATCTCCCACTGCTGACCAGGGCTCTGTTGGAATGAAAAGGGATGGGGAATGACTGCAGGCCTAAAGGTGGCACAGAGAAGAAGCATAGAAAGATCTCTGCACTGGTTGACTTGGCCATGCAGGTGTGCCATCTCCCTCAGAAGGACAACGACATCACTCGAAAGGCTGAGAACCTTCAAAGGGCTCATTCTGAGCAAGGAAGGGAAGAAAGGTTAGCTTTACAGCTGCCACTGGGGGTCACTTGGTGGGTGCCGACACCCATGACAGGGCCTTCTTGGCAGCGGCATACATTCATGGAACGCCCTCCCTGTGGAGGATTAATTTTTTAAAATACACAGGCATTTGATGGCCAGAGGATGCTATTCGTGGCAATCTTGAAATTACCATCTGTGTGTGACTGCTGAAATGTTTCCAGATGTTTCAAATTGTTGAAAAATGGATACATTCATACATATTTTATTTATTAAAATGTATTCATATATATTAAATTTATATTAGATTGATTTTATAAAATATATGAATGCAATACATTTGTAAGTATTTAAAATAACTGTTTAGTGTCAAACAAATAAATATTGTTTTGCTGTTTTTGTTGTGTGCTGCCCTGGGCTCTTTTGAGAAAATGGTTGAGGTAGAAATTTTTACCAGGGATGGTAAAAATGAAAAGGAGAAAGCAGGTGGCTATTCAACTCCATTTACAACTAAGATTTGAGGCAGGAACTCAAAGTGGGTTGGATCCTTTGGAAATGTAGCATAATAAAGAGGCTCTTGGGGAATCTAGAAGCAAAGAGGTCTTGCGCCCATTAACCGTCTTCCCACCTCACAAAGCAGCTAACATCCAACATCTCACCAGATTTGAAAAACATGGTGAGAACACACACACACACTTCTTTCACTTACAACATCTCTGTCGATCTTGGCTGCCATCATTTCAGACGTTTCTTCGTGCTCGTGGTACTGTCTAGATTTCTCAACTAAGGAAGGAAACATACCAATTGATCCACTCAACTTGGACAGGAACCTAGAGTGTTTTCAAAGTCCAGTGACTTGCAACCCACAATATGCAGCCCACAATACCTGAAACAGAAGGACTATTTCTTAGTCCATCACAAATGATGTGTGTCACGTGTTGTGAAATAAGTCATGATAGGAAAGGAAGGCTGCATTCACAGCAAACTTTTAAAACATTGTGATACCACAGCATGGCTTCCCCCGAAGAACTCCGGAAACGGTAGTTTGCTAATGGTGAGGGGAGTTGTTAGGAGATCCCTATTCTCCTCACAGGGCTACAGATTCCAGGCTTCCTTGTCAAGAGGGAATGACTGTCAAACCGTTATAGGGATTATAGCTCTTGAGAGAAATTAGGATTTCTGAACAACTCTCAGCACTCTTAACATGCAGCTCTCAGAATACTTTGGGGGAAGCCATGACTCTCTAACTATATGACTTATAGAAGACATCTGAAGGCAGTCCTGTATAAGGAAGCTTTTAATGTTTGATGATTTGTTGTGTTTTTCTATTTTGCTGGAAGCCACCCAAAGTGCCTGGGGCAACCCAGTTAGATGGGAGGCATACAACAACAACAACAACAACAACAACAACAACAACAATTACTACTCCTACTCCTACTAAAGCAGCATCATAGTGCTTTAAATGTCTGGTGTGGTTGTTGCCTAAGAGAAGCAACCAGTAGTGACTTGGATCACCTGTGAGATTGTTCCTGCTTTGGGCAACAAACTCTGGTTGTTGAAATCTTAGGAGCCAACCGAGTGGTTGGATAAGATTTTCAGAGATTGGGACTTCACTGCTCAGATTAGCTAATTGCCCTTCTCCATAGCAAGAAAAACCACAGCAAAGCAACTGTATGCATTTTTACACAGAAATCAATGTTCAACAAAGCTTCTTCCCTGGTACATGTGCAAAACACTGTGGCCTAAAATCCCGCCCCCTCAAAAAAATTAAAGAACCCAGAATAAACAATACTAAGCAGAATTTAGCTCTTCTTGATAAGTCATCCAAACTAATGTGGCGGTTTCATGTGTGGAGTTTGGACAGCCTCGCCTATACCCTGAGAGGAGATTTGTCACAGGCAAGGTCAACAGGCCACGTACAGCCCAAGGCCATGCAACCGACAGCCTTGGCACAGAACGTTGCCAGTCTCTGCCTTGCAAGGTTATCTCACGGTTTCCGCAACACTCACAGTCTCCTTGTTCAGCTGCCCAAGCGGACCAGGCTGCTACCCGGCTTCTGACGTCCACCTGAGTGACAGTACCTGGAGGGACGGGAGCTGGTGCTCTCGGAGGCGGAGGAATGGCACCGTCAACTTTGGAAAGCATCCTAGGTGGGAGACATAGCAAATCAAAAGCAAAATGCTGAGAAAATGAAATCTCTTTCCCCCGTGGTTTATTAGCGTACTCTGAACTCTCAGCTGCATGCCATCTCCGGCTCTTCCTAGGAAGCAGCACAAAGCAAAATCAATAAATTATACATCTGAATCTAAGGAGGAGCCTTTCAATAAGGCTGAATATCGTGCATATCGAAACCAAAGTAATATCATCATCTTTGTACAGCAGGGGCAAGTCTAAAAGCAAAATAACACACCGCTAAAATAAACGTATGTATTTTTGAGTAAGAGCTGACACACTTTTCCAGAGAATTTAAGATAATTTGTCAGCATCTATAAAAGAAGATATTTCACTAATAGGTGGGGAAAGTGCCCCCCTTCCCAATGTGCAGGCAGGGTGTGGTGTTTTTTCAAAGGAGCTATTGTGGAAAGAGACTAAGTGCCCACGAGGAAGTGGGCCATCCCAAAAAACCCCAGAGAATGCTCAAGGTTGCAAACATTTCTACACGTGTGAGTCCCGCAACAAAACACTACTGCTTAATCTCACACATTTCTGTTCCTGAGTACCATAATCTGTAAGAAGCAAAAGCTGCCCTGCTGAACAGGGAAGACAAAGTAAGTGAAAGCGTTTAATAATTTTTAGTAAAGAGTACTACACTGTGCCTGTTGTTTTTGTCCATGGAGTTTTCTTGACAGGGATACTGGAGTGGCTTGCCAGTTCCAGCTCCAGGTGGATCATGTTTAGTCAAAACTCTCCACTATGACTTGTCCGTCTTGGGTGGCCCTGCATGGCATAGCTCATAGCTTCTCTGAGTTATTCAAGCCCCTTTGCCATGGCAAGGCAGTGATCCATGAAGGATGTGAGGGAGGCAGTGGAAGACAGGAGTGCCTGTTGTGCTCTAGTCCATGGGGTCACGACTAAATGACTAAACAACAACAACTACACTGTGGGCCATAACCAACACAGATATATGTGCACACAACAGAACTTTTTCTTCCTCACCTATCCCTTGTAGCCTTACACCCCCCTCCAACCTCATAATCAGCTCTGATGGGCTGAAGGTCCCTGTAGGACAGATTTCTAGGGCTCAGAAGGGAGAGGAGGAAATAAAAATCCCTGCTGTAGCAGTGGAACAACCCATGTGGAGCACATAATAACCCCATATATATTTATTTGGGCAGAGTTCCTGTCTACCTCCTTTCAGGAAGTTTGCCTTGGACTAAGACCCAAGGATGCTGCAAGCACACTGACAAGTTACCCATCTTCTCTCATTTCTGCTGCATTTTGACCCCACTTCTATCGGTGCTCCGCACTTGAGTTCACTGTTAGGAAGTATATAAGATATTATTTGCAAATCAAAACGTATGCCTTACCTGAGTGTTTCGAGTCTCCTCTTTGGCTTCCCCCCTTTGCTGTCGCTGATTGCACTTTCAATGTCTTCGTGGATCAAGTTTGCCTGGGCAGAAGCAGTTCAACAAGTGAAAAAAGAAAATTTGATACCAAATAGCGTAAGATCTTAAAAGCAGGGCTGTGTTAAGAAGATGCTGAGCAAAGCAAAATTCTGCCCAGAGAGCAACCCAAATTCAGCAGCAAGATAAGAAGAATGGTTATTTTATTAAATTTGCATACCGCTCTATACCCGCAGGTCTCAGGGCAGATGCATAGATCACACAAATTAAGCTCATCTAGAATGTGGTTTGCACTATTTATCCAAGTTCTGCTAGTCCCTGTAAGAAGCAAGAAGTTATGGGGAATGTTGAAGCCTCATCCCAGGATCACTGCCAAGTTTGATTCAGCCATTACTTTGAGGTGTTGGAAATTCACAGGCTATCAAACACACTGTAAGTAGAGAACCCTTTATCAGGGATGGGGACCTTCTGAGTCCATCAACATCTGGAGAGACATAACTCTCCATCAGCTCCACCTAGTATAGCCAATGGTCAGTGGTGATGAGACCTGCAGCTCAACACATGACAGATTTGTTAGTTTCTGTTGGCCACTGTGCAGTGCTTGGAGTCACAAGACTCTATTTACATTCCAGAGACATTCCAGGCTGTTGGAAGTCTCACGGAAGACAGGAGACGGATGTGACGTTACTGTTTCCTGTTCCTTTGTTTTTTCCAGTTGCTCTCTGCTCTCACAGAGAGAAGATGTATTACTTTTCTGTCTGCGTAGCTAGAAAATAAAACATAGCAATGTAGCCATAAATCTCATCACTTCTGCCGCTTTGATACTCTGCTGACTGGGATGTGCCTAGAGCCTTATCAGAGGCTCAGGTCGTCAATCACGTCGGAGGCGATTGCGGAGGACTTGACCGGAGGAAGATGAGCTTCATCAGCTTGGTTGTAACGAAGATTCTGACAAGATTCCCGATCCCTGCCTTAAGCCAAACAGACTCTACCACATCCCTGAAGGGTGTTGTGATGATGTATGAGCCCTGGTAGATCTAACTGAGGACATATCTAGTACATAATCCTGCTTCCATCTGTGGCAGAGCAAACACCTCCAGCGAATGATATTTCTGAGTCCCTCCTGATTATATTGCCATTCGACTTCACTTTACTCAGTGGCTGTGGTTCCTGCATTACGAAGGGCTGACTACATGGGTTCCCTTCCAAATCTACCATTCTATATTTTTGTGTGTTTCTCTTCCCTCTCATATTGGTCTCTACAGCCACAGCAGGCGCTGTAACTCTCCAGCCATTCCAACTTCACCTCCAAAGGTGCTCTCCTCCATTGTCTCCTGAGATAGACGGGTGCCAACCTCATTACAGAGCTCGCTTGCACCTATGAGATACAGATTGCTGTTTGCAGCTTAAATCTGCTCACCTGCCAACCACCTCAGGACAGCCGTAATAGGTGGGAGTCAATAATCTTTAGGGATGTTGGCTGGCAGCGAGCCAGACTCTGTTTCGAGGTTATTGGCACACCAGCAAAAAAAAAATTAAAAAGGGTATTCGGCACACAGCAAATCTTCCACTTCCAAGTAAATACAGAACAGCTGCTCTTTAAAAACCGTACAAGGGTAAAGTTGCCAATATTAGTCAGTGCTCTTTGCACTTCTCTTTGCAAGCCAAAACTATCACATTCTCATCCAGTCAGGCAGGAGCGTCACAGTCTTAAAAGTCACTTTTAGCTCAGAGCTGATCAGTTTCTGCTGCCCTGTCAAAGCAAGACTCTGAAAGATGGCTCTGATCGTTGCCTCCCTGATTTCCTCGTAACAGGCTCTGGCAGTCGTTTTCGAAGTACATCAGCCAGCCAACTCAGGAATTCTTGGGCATTAATTCACTGCAGAGGTACTGACTGAGCCTGTCACATTGTCTGACGCGAACTGTTCATGAGTAGGGCTCGGCCATGTATCGTCCAAAACTGGTTTGAAGTTCGCATCGTGATATCGGTTTCGGGAATTGTGACCTGCCAATATATCACGGATCATGGTGCGCGTGCTATGCAAAAATCACAAATCACAATGAAACCAGCCAGTGCCTCTACATAGCCCCATCCTTATTTCAGACATCGTGAGCTATCAGTACATCATGATGTTTATCTGGTGATACATTGAAATGTTGAAAACCAGGTATTGCCTGGAGGCATTGTTGCTGTTCACTTTTTGGATCTTTATTTGGATTTAAAGATTTATGTGGAAATTGTACAATTTGGTCATGCACCTTTTGGTGTTTTGTTTATTGTTTATAACCACAGAGAGGACCTTTGATATAACCAGAAAGGCTATTCTTGAGTTTGCAAGGAAGCTAAGGGGCAGGAAACAAATTTAAACGGCTACAATTACTGCTTTGGTGGATAGTTCGGAAGTTGCCTGCTTACACTCACGATTACGATCTCCTAAAACACTGCAGCTCTGACATATTCTTGGAGCCCACTTCCATTGTCTTGGGAAAACAGATTCTGCTAGGCAGCCACATGGGCCAACCAGACATCGTCCTGTTACTATCACTGGAACTGTTCCAAAAGCATCAGATCTTCAACAGGCCACACTTTGCGATACATAGAAAGAGGATATAAAGAGCAGGGACTGGAAAGGCAAATGAAGTTCTTGTGAATATGTTCCAGTACTAGCCTTACTCAAAGTAGACCTACTGAAATTGATGGGAGATGACCGATCTAGGATTAATTCATCAGGTCCTGCTCATGGGCTTCTGACAGCACCTGGTTGGCCACTACAAGACCAAGATGATGAACTTGATGGGTTATTAGTATGCTCTAACAAGCTCTTCTTACTTTCTTAATTTCACTGAGTCTCCTGTGAGTAGAATTTAGCTGGATACAACACTAAGGCTTAAAGGAAAGGAGTTCTATATTTTAATCTGTATAGCACAGGGAATGAACCAAATTTAATGAATGTTGACAGCTGTGGAAATCTTCTGTGAATATCCAACCGCTCAAGACGTACACTGGGGAATGTTTGACAGTCACCATCTGTTCCTCAGTTTTGGGGTGTTCACAGGTAAATTCTAACAAACACACTTCCGTGGCTGCCAACATTCACCAATGTTCCTTTGAGTTTGGGGACATTTGGATCAAGTTTGTTCACAAGAAATTAAAAAATAAAATAGAAATCCAGCTACGGACAAAGGCTGCAGAACAAGCATTCCATCCCCAAACCAGACATCTCCCTTCAGTATTTTGCAAAAGCATCTTATTCAGGAGAAAACAGAATGTCACCTCCAATATATGTCCAGTTGATTCAGTGTGGCAGAGTAAACTATCCAAGCAATTTACCTGGATGCCCTGAGGGCCAAGCAGGTGAAAACATTACTGCGGCAGGAAAATGAGCTCTGCCTGCAGGTGGACTGAGCGGCTCAGCTAAAGGTCACTTCACACTTTGGCCCTGTTTGGACTCAATCTCAGTCTGAAAAACCATAGTTTGATGCATAGCTAAGAAATCTGGTGCCTTCCAGGTGTTGCTGGACTACAAATCTCATTGCCCCTGACCACTGGCCATGCTGCTTCGGGCTGATGGGAGCTGTGGCCCAACATCTGGAGGGCAACGGAGGTTGATGTCTGTTGGAAACAGAATGTTGTCCTAGATGGGTCTTAGTCATATAATAAATTAGGTAATCAATTTACTACTTTACACCACCTTTCAGAGCAAAACAACAACCACCACCCTGCTCGAGGCAGTTCAAAAATCAAATCAGAAAACCCAAGTCACAAGGTTTAACGTATTTCACTCTGCATCAGCAATAAAATAGATGTTCTTGTGGGCTTCCCATAGGTATCCGGTTGGCAACTGTGAGAACAGGATGTTGGACTAGATGGGCCTTGGAGTCTGATCCAGCAGGACTCTTCTTGCATTCCTAATTAAAAGCATATTTAAGCCTCTAGGTCTTCAAGTGTGGGGAACCTGAGGCTCAGGGGCCAATTGCAGCCTTCCCAAAGACCTCTCCCCAGATTCGTTGCATGAAAAAGAACATGAACTTATGATATCTGGGTTTGAGGACTGGATACAACATTGGTTTACAGAGAGTGGAATTGTTAGGTGTGGTCTTGGAGTGGATGCTTTGAATATTTTTTTATATATATCTGACAGACGAAGAATCGGAAGTTCTCTTTTTTCCTTTCCTTTTTCTCGCCACCCCTCCTTTTGGTTTCTGTTTCTGTTTAGATTGGTTTCTTTTATCTGTGATACAAAGACATTGGATATCTGATATTAACCTTTGTATATTTCTTTCAAACCTTAATAAAATCTATTGAGCAAAGAAATAAAGAAAGAGGAGAGGAAAGGTGGGTGTGGATAAGCCCTGAGCAAAGCAAAGTTAAAAGGCCAAGCGCCCTCGGTTTCTGTCTTTTGCCTTACCTTAACTTCATCGCACTGGAAAAGGTGGAGATCTGCTTTGCTTTGGGCTGGCTCTTTGCAAACTAAGGCAAGGATGGAGTCGTAGCTGCAGGAGCTCATCACAGCATGGCAGTGTTGGATTGTGCTCAGGGGGAAATTCTCCAGCTCATTCTGCGAAGGAAGATTTGATGGCAAATCTTCAAATTATTACTCAAAGCCACTGAATCAAAGAACTCAATTGCGTGGAAGCTTGAGAAGCTCCGTGACTTACGAACTATTGCTCACACAGAGAGGACCGTAAAGCAGTTATTAAAAAATGATACAAAACCCTGAAAAAGAAAGCAGTTTCCCCCTAGCCCCAAGACAATTTCTCTCTTCCCCAGCAACTTTGAAAATATAAAGGCACAACACTTAAAAGGCTTTTCACGGTACCTTTGATTCCAAGTCCACCAGGCTGACAGCTTTGTCATCCACTTGGAGAATCATATCTTGTGTCCACACTTTGCCTTTGGCATCCAGCAGCTTCAGTTTCCTTATGCCGTCATCCACCGTGATCATGGCCTCTTTCCGATCCAAGACAAAAGTGGTCAAGTGCTAAGGGAGACAAGGAAAACAGATTAAAAATGGATGTGGTTTTAAAGAGGGGCTAGGGGAGGGGTCAGCAAACTTTTTCCGCAGGGGGCCAGTCCACTGTCCCTCAGACCTTGTGGGGGGGCCAGACTATATCGGGGGGGGGGGACCCACTGACTCTCCACAGTACCGGATGAGCCCCAGTGACTGCTTACCTGTGCCTTGCAAGCAGCAGGGGCTGGTGGCGGCAGCAGTGGAGGGATGATGAGCAGTGCAAAGGGGCTGGCTCCAGAGAGGGGCTGCTTAAAATGGCGCTCAGCCAACCGCAGCTCAACAAAGCCCAGCCCCCTTCCTCCTCTAGGCAGGGCAGGGAGAAGCCAGGAGGAGGGAGGGAGAAGGCGCCGCCATAGTGTGTGTGGGGGGGAGGGAAATGGCACAGCACGAATGATCAGAATCCCCACACTGATCCACGCAGCGATTCCTGGACCGTCTGCGGGCCATATCCAGAAGGCAATTGGGCCGGATACGGCCCCCAGGCTTTAGTTTGCTGACCCATGGGCTAGGGGAACATTCAGGGCAGAGGTCTTCTTTTTAAAACCCATTTCACCCAGAACCCCAATGGTGTTTCTGACATGGCTTACATGCACAATTTAAAACATTTCTTTCTTTTAAACAATAACAATTGCTTCTTGTTTACAATTGCTTCTACTCATCTCTCTGTTACTGAAGATGACTGATGAGTTTAAACGTATCTGGCTGCAGACATGGGCTTCGGAAAATATTTGTTCTGTGCAACTGCTCATGTTATTTCATCTTTATGTCTTTGCATATCCAGTTTGTCACTCCATATGGAGATGCATCTATTGGCTATTGAGTTAGGATATTTAGCTCTTGTTCCTAGGTTACCTAGATTTTGTGGGCGGGGGGCAGATGAACACACAAACAAATAACGTTTTTGTTTTACTTTAAAATACAAAAATGTAACCCATCCTTTGCCCTAAGGGCCCAGGGCAGGTTGCAACAGCACAAATGGAAAACAGGAAAACGTTAGAACAAAATACTGTATCAGACAGACAATTTCCTAAGATCTGCAATGTAGGTGCCAGCTAAACAGGCAGTGTGGCACAGTGGTTAGGGCGCTGCACTAGGACCTGGGAGACAGTGTCTACATTTAAAAAGCCAAGTGTAGAAAACAAAACAAAACAGGTTTGCAGCTAGCATCTGGAGCTGAACAACTTATGCGTATCAACAAACTGTTTAGTAGAACAACTGAAAGCAACCGGTAAATCAGCTTCAACACATGATGAATGACTATAATCCATAGAAGCCATCCAAAATTAGTAAGCCCTCCTAGAATCAAGGGCTAAAGTGGCCAAGCAAGCCTCCTTTGGGAGGGAATCTCAAAAATCAGGAGCCACAACTGAAAAGGCCCTGGACCTGGTTCCATGCATCTATTTCCCAGACCATGGAGCCACCCTCAACAGGGCCTCCTCCATTGCCTCTGTCGGAGGGCAGAGGAAGAAAGAGAGGCAGCGTTTCTTCAAACAATCAGGGCACAGGCTTTTCAGAGTTTTAAAGGTCAAAACCAGATCTTTAGAGTGTGCCTGGAAACTCACTGGGGTTTAATTTGAAGTGTGTGGGAAGTAACATTTACAATGAACTCATTACTATTTGTGCAGCCACTCAGCCCAAGGTGAGCAAAGAAGAGCTTAATTCATTTTCCACTGCACCTCTGCTTGGCTTTCCACACACTCATGAGCCTCTACACTTACTTCCTTGACCAAAGGCGTGCACCAGAGGCTTAGAGTTAAGCTAAGGGGTTAACTCAGAATCATTGACAGGATGGCAGCCTCATTAAAAAGACTCTGAGATTCCTCCACAAAGCACTAAATCAGGGTTTTCCAAAGCCACCCCTGGTTCACTTGCTTCAGCTCTCTCTTTCGAAGCTCTTGCAGAGGTTGACATCAGAGGTGCTAAATGCAACAAGGCTTATTTCTGCCTTAAGGAATGTTTTTGAATGGCAGCTTCCAGCCCAGCCTACGCCCCATTCGTTACAGAAGAACTGCAAGGTTAGAAAACATTACGTTGGATGAAACTGATCAGAAAACACAATGGGTTCTACAAAATGTGGCCTACTTCAAGCATTAATTTAAACAAAGGGAGTGAGTTTCCTAACTGTGGCATCACCACAGAGAAAGCCTTGCTCACGTCACCATGACCTTAACCACCAACTGAAGAGGCGCCTGGAGCAAGGCTTTCTCAGTGGTTTAGCAGGGGTGATATGGCTGTTGTGAGCTCTACAAGGGCGAATGGTCCTTAGGTCTTAAGTGTCCAGTTTAAGGCTGTTTCTGCTCACAAATCAATCAATCAATCAATCAACAATTTGATTCGTCTTCCCTTTTCTTACTAGTCTCTCTAAAACAGAAGGGAGGCAGGCTGAAAGTTAGTAAGACAAAAGCAACCAACAGCAACACATTTAATTAACTTTTCTCCCTCGAGAGTTCAGGTTGGTGCACAGAATTCTTCTCGCTTTTTCCGTCCTTGCAGCCGGGTTGTGGTTAATCAGTGCCTTCAACCCTGACCTCCCCTAGTCCAAGTTGAAACAATCCTTCCATTAAACAGCACAGTCTGTATTTATGTTAGGGAGGCATGTAAATGTACGAGTAATTTAAGTCTTGACGGTTAATCTTCAGACCTGTCCAGCATTGCAGCAGCTATTTCCATCAAATCCCGCAAGTGAAAATTAGGTTAATAAATATTGTGAATGAAATAATACAAATAAATCTGTAGAATTCTTACCTCCACGTGGTACTGCGATGTTTCAGATATGCTGCTGGCACTATCGCGGGCATAATTCTTCCTTTGCTCTGTTTTTTTTTAAAAAAAAATGAGAGAGAGAGAGAGATTTACCATCTTCATTTTCACATTCCAGCTTACTCTTTGCACAGGGTATGTTTAAAGTGCCATTTATCCTGAGATTAGTAGCCTTCAAATACATCTCCATCTGCTTTGATTACATACAATGTGATAAACACCAGAAGATGAAGGAGGAGGGTTGATTCAAAGCACAGCAAGGACTGCAATTCTCTTCAATATAGGAAAGTGAGTAGAAGTCAGAATTCACTGCAAACCCCAAGAGTGGAACAACTATGTGACACTTCTGGGACTCTCTGCTCATATTTTTAAAAGAAACTGGTCAATAGACGTGGTTTCAGTCCAAACAATTTTCCAGATCACACAGCACGGAGGTCTGTGAACGCTAATGAACATTACATAAAAACAACTTTGATTTAGGCAATATTGATCATATTGAATGAATAGAGAGCTAGGGATGAGTTTAAGGAATGGTTACATGGGTGCCAATTATTAATTTTGGATGAGGTGGCATCATTATGCACAACTGAGTTCATTTTTCTAATTTAAAAAGCATTATATTGTCTAAAGTGTTAATGTACCACTTTTCATTATAAAAGATTGTAACACAACAACATAGAAGAAAACAGATGAAATATCGAAAACCATAAAATTCACCCCACTCATTCAACACACTTCCACACACTCAATTCCCACACAAATTCCACACACACTACACCTGCTAACACAACCTCCTTCACTCTTGCCAATTACCAATTCTTCTCCACACATACCTGTGCCCTCTCCATTTCTTGCCAAGTGGTGAACATAATTTGCCACGATATCAGAACTGGCAAACCATCGTTGCATTTGCCTTCCATTCCAGAATTGGAAAACAACCATTTTAGTGGGTGGAGCTAATTTTTCCCTTTCTTCACAGTTGGGACTTTCAAATCTCATGTGTTGCAGTGTAATTTGTCACTAGCATACACAATACACATTTTCCTCTAATACAATGTGTTTGGAGAAGAAGAGCACCCTTCAAAGGATAGCTGTGTTTCGGTTCGCACATTGGTTCGAGAAGCGTAAATTAGGTGGTTTCTCATTAAAACGCAAACTAACCCCTATTGCAGACACTAGAGGAGCAGAAGAGATGGAGGATAATTCTGCCTCTCAGAGGGTTGAAGCTGAACCAGTGGAACTAAAAAATCTTTAATAAAAATATATTTAAAAAAAGAAAATAAGGGAGACTCCAACTAAACGTTAGGAACAACTTTGTGATGGTAAGAACTATTCAGCTGTGGAATGGATTGTGTTGGATTCTCTGTCATCAGAAGTTATTAAACAGGGGTTCGGTGTCAGGGATTCTTTAGCTGTGCTTCCTGCATTGCAGAGGTTTGGACTAGATGATCCTTGGGTTCCCTTCCACCTCTCCAGTTCTGTGATTCTGTGAATGCACCCATCATTTTTACAGGTTGAGCAAATGGGGAGCGTGGAGAGAAAAAGAGAGCCAGTGTGGTGTAGTGGTTAAGAGCGGTAGTCTCGTAATCTGGGGAACCGGGTTCGCGTCTCCGCTCCTCCACATGCAGCTGCTGGGTGACCTTGAGCCAGTCACACTTCTCTGAAGTCTCTCAGCCCCACTCACCTCACAGAGAGTTTGTTGTGGGGGAGGAAGGGAACAGAGAATGTTAGCCGCTTTGAGACTCCTTAAAGGGAGTGAAAGGCGGGATATCAAATCCAAACTCTTCTTCTTCATGTAAATAATTTGACTAAGGAAGGTATGGAATGAAAGGGGGGGGGGAGAGAGAGACAGTAAAATGTCAACACATCATGCAAGTCACAAAGGGGAAAAAACACAGAGGAACAGGCTCAAAAGCACACTACAGAAATTCCCAATCGTCTGCTCCAATGCTAATGAGTTCATTATTCCAAAGAACCGCTGCAAGAATCCTTTGATCGTTTCAAAATATTGACAATATCTTTTTTTGCTTTTGCAGCATTTCTTTTGAGGGGGAAAAACACTTCATTTTTTAAAAAAAACATGCGTGAACACACACACAGCAAGCCAACTCTTTTATCATTCGCTACCTTTCTTGGTTTTCTGCTTGGACGAGGATCTGAAGAAATAAAACCCATCTGCCCCTGACAAAATATAGGGATTTTTTAAAAAGTAGTAAAACCTAGATCAATCCAACACCGATTAATGATTTCCACTCAGGAAGGTGACAGGGCAATAGTGCTCACTGATGGGATTTCAATAAAAAATGGGATGCTGCACAGAGCTAAAGGGAGGCGGCAAGGAGAAGAAAAATGCCACCTGGCAGAAAGAAACACACACACCCAGGAGATTTTTAAAAGGATTGGTTCACACACTGCACAGAAATGAACCTGTGCACATTATTTAACTTTATTTCTATCCCAGAGGATCTTCGGTTTTCATTTAGAAACAAAATGCATCTGGTGGGGACTGCAACAAAATGTTGCAGTGTGAAGCGAAGAGGATTTCAGACATTCCATTCGCTCCTCTGTCTCTCCCCCGACCCCCAGTGTCAGCAATATGTGGCCACTGAGCATGCTCGGTCCACATTTGGTTCCCACTTCCAATTTTTTCCCTACCCCTTCCTAAAGATTTTTTTTTTAAACTTCTTTAATATGGTCTAGAACTTGATCTCTTATCACAGCTATTTGCCTCAGCTCCCAGCTTCCTTCCTGAGAAAGTTAGCTCAGGTACCAAGATCTGCCCTTCCACAAGGAAGACAGAAGCAGAGAATCGATTCACCATCTCCACAATCTCCTTTTCCTCCTTTGGCACACATTTGATTCCCTCGCCATCCAAGAGTCCAAGTGCCTCTCTGCTGTTGGTCTTGTGCTTCTAGCAATGTGATCCTCACATTATTTTTGCTTTCAATTCATTATTTTCTGGCCTTCCTTTTGCCAAAGTGTATGTCCCTTTGTTTCTATGAGCAAGCCAAAACATTATATTCTCCCCCACGTGACTTATGTACCAGGGCCAGGTTCGAAGGTATACAAAGCCCTGAACGACTTAGGCCCGGGAAAGATGGCATATCCAAGGTCAATCACTGAGATTGCACCCAGTGATCATTGTGTATTTTTTTGTTGTGTATCGCATCACTCTGGGATCTTCGGATGAAGGGCGGGATACAAATTTAATTAACAACAGCAACACCCAGGAGAGCATTATTAGTGGTCCCCACAGACCAGAGGTTGTGCTTTCAGTGTCACGGGCTGAAATCTGTGGAACAAATGCTTCTCTGACATTTTCATTTTTTTATTATGTTCTCATTTAAATTTCTGAGATTTCTGTTCAAATTAGGTTTAATTTATGTTTTAGATTTCGTATGTTTTTGTTGTTATAAGCCTTCTTGAGCTCTAAGTGGGATATACATTTTAAACATAATCAAATAGGCTGCACAACATTTTTATTTTTGAAAAAAGAAGTCTGCTAAATTAGAATATTGCCTGCATTAAGACCCAAGCAGAATTTAATCGGATGTCTACTTCCACTGTATAGCTTCATACTCAGTTCTCAAATGCGCATAGCAGCACATCTTTTCATTTTAAAGACACCGCTTTCCGCATACGCTGCTGCTGTTAATCAGTTCCCCGGAGAACCAACTGTTAAGAGAGAAAATTGCCAGCTTCTCAGGTGGGAGACATACACACAAACACACATTACAAAACCTTCTCGCTCCTTCCCTATGCACAGAAGCTACAGATGGGGAAATGGTTATGCAGCTGCCTCTGTATCATGCACTGCAATGGCCCTGCCCATGGATCCATGCCTTAAGAAAGCTGACACATGTGCATGATCAGACTTCCATGAAAATGGAACCCACAGTTAGGACAGGGATCAGATAGCACAAACGTCTGGGGGTGACCAGAAGCTTGTTTGGAGGCTCTCTCACATTAGGGCTGGGCGATACATCGTCCCAAACTGGCTTGAAGTCCATATCGCGATACCGGCTTCTTCATTTTTTGACCTGGCACTATATCGCGAAGCATGATGTGTGTGCGCCCATGCTATGCAAAAATCACCATGTGGGGAAAATCGTGAAGCCAGCCAACGCCTCTACATAGGTAAAGGTAGAGGGACCCCTGACCATTAGGTCCAGTCGTGGCCGACTCTGGGGTTGCGGCGCTCATCTCGCTTTATTGACCGAGGGAGCCGGCGTACAGCTTCCAGGTCCTGTGGCCAGCATGACTAAGCCGCTTCTGGCAAATCAGAGCAGTGCACAGAAATGCCATTTACCTTCCCACCGAAGCGGTACCTATTTATCTACTTGCACTTTGACGTGCTTTCGAACTGCTAGGTTGGCAGGAGCAGGGACTGAGCAACGGGAGCTCACCCCATCACGGGGATTCGAATGGCCGACCTTCTGATCGGCAAGTCCTAGCACCTCTACATAGCTCCATCCTTACTTCAGACATTGTGATATACAGTCAAACCTCAGTTCTCAAACGGCTCTCTTTTCTAAGGTTTCGGCTCCCGAACGCCAAAAACCCGGAGGTTAACTGCTCAATTGTATTGAGGCTGTACTGGTATATCATGATGTTTAGCTGGTGGTACAGTCAAACCTCGGTTGTCAAACGCAATCCATTTGGAAGCCCATTCAACTTCCAAAACGTCCAACAACTGAGTGAAAGCGTAAGCCTCAGAACAATAGGGAAACTCAAAACGGAAGCTGCATAGCACATTTGGCTTCTAAAAATTGTTCAAAAACCGGAGTAGTTACTTCCGGGTTTTTGGCATTCGCTAGTCGAAACGTTCGAAAATGGAGCCATTTGAGAACAGAGGTTTGACTGTATATCACAGTGTTGAGAACCGGATATCACCCAGCCCTAGTCCATGTGAGGGCATAAGGGCATTGCAAAAATCAAGGCTTTACTTGGTAATCGTGTAACACCCCATTCACGCAATTTACGGAAGAAGGGGGGCTTCAAGATCATGAGGGAAGGATTTTATTATTACTACTAAAGGTAAAGTAAAGGTACCCCTGCCCGTATGGGCCAGTCTTGACAGACTCTGGGGTTGTGCGCCCATCTCACTCAAGAGGCCAGGGGCCAGCGCTGTCCGGAGACACTTCCGGGTCACGTGGCCAGCGTGACATCGCTGCTCTGGCGAGCCAGAGCCGCACACGGAAACGCCGTTTACCTTCCCGCTGGTAAGCGGTCCCTATTTATCTACTTGCACCCGGAGGTGCTTTCGAACTGCTAGGTTGGCAGGCGCTGGGACCGAGCAGCGGGAGCGCACCCCGCCGCAGGGATTCGAACCGCCGACCTTTCGATCGGCAAGTCCTAGGCGCTGAGGCTTTAACCCACAAAAAAATTATTACTACTACTACTACTATTACTACTAATATTAAACACCCTAAGGTCCCAGGCCGGGTTGCATCATTAAAACACAATATTAAAAAAACAGTTTAAAGCAAGTACAAAAAAGTCCTAGAAAGATACATCTCCAGCACCCAAACCCAGATGTGTGCTTTCAGCATTTGCTAGAAGCTGTATAAGGAAGGTGAAAAATGCACATTACAGCTCATGCTCATTACAGTGTGTGTGTGTGTGTGTGTGTGTGTGTGTGTGTACCACAGCTAAGAAGCTCTCTCTTGGGAACTGTGAGGGTTACCAGGTGGGCCCCTTAAGAAGCAATGTCTGCAAACACTCATTGGAGAAGTGGGTTGTTGTTGTTGTTGTTGTTTGCCAGGACACATGCATGATCTTCCAAGGCTGGCCCCATTCAGCCATCTTGTATGAGATGCCCATGAATCCTCAAGTCTCGTGAATGCAAAACCACCCACTCAGACTGTGGGACAACCCCAAAATCTGGATTTCTGAAGACCCCTGGGCACAGGGCTTCCCTTGATTTCCTAATGTGTTTCTGCATTTCCAAGCTCCAGATGCACATGAAAGCACAGAGCAAAAGACTACAGTAAAACCAGAGCTGCCCAAATTCATTCTATGGCTGAAGCAAAAGTCTGGATAACTCCTAAGCCCTCTGGAGTCTCCATCATAGGCTTCACCCCCAGGATGATGCTAGTATTTCCACTTTCGAAGCAGATCGGCAGATTGCCTACCAAGCAAAGGAGAGGGTCTTTAAATATTCTCTGCTCTAGACACCTTCCACCAAGCTTAATAAGGAATTCATACCGGTGGGCTTATCACATACACAAAGCCAATGAGCCTTACCGTACAAAGCTTTCGCACTTGTCTTCGACGCCTGGTCCCTCTCGCTCTGAGAAAATGTTGGTGATCCATATCCACTGCAAGAGAAGGCACATTGTTTGTGTGTGGTTTCCTTTGGCAAAAGGTCAGCTGACATGCCTTATAAAGCTAATATGCATACAGAGATAATGTTTGCACTGAGCACAGGAACCTGAAAACTCCTGGCTTTCATATTTCAAGACCATATTGACTGCAGACGTGATTGAAAGGAAACCAGGATGCCTACTGACACTTCAGAAAATAGATTTCTAAGAGGTGGAGATTTATTGCC
The DNA here is from genome assembly GCF_964106915.1 of Podarcis gaigeae. Taxonomy (NCBI): domain Eukaryota; kingdom Metazoa; phylum Chordata; class Lepidosauria; order Squamata; family Lacertidae; genus Podarcis; species Podarcis gaigeae. The sequence goes on along the minus strand of NC_139686.1, from coordinate 16,147,152 downwards.
CTGCACAGCAGTGATTTCTCTATTCCCCAAGTGGCTAGCTAAAGAAAAATAACTTATGCAAAGAAATTATTTTATGTGGAGCTATATTTATAACACCTACAGCCTCCCTGCCATCCATTCAAATCCCCCGCTCTCTGTATGCATATTCTTTCATCCATTGTTTTTATTTAGATACCGCCCTTTGTTCAAAATCAATGAATAGTTCACCAATAAATGTATAAAATACCAAGCAACCAATAAAATTACAAAAAAAAACCTGTTAACTTCAAAACAACAACAAGCAAGATAACGCCATCCAGAAATTCCAAAGGTCCAGTAACCCCATTAAACAACAACAAAGGGAGGATTTTAAAAGCCCATGTGGTGATTACTTGCTATGTCATATATGCCAGTGTGCATTTGTGTGTGTTTCAGCTGAAGTGGTTGCATGAAGTGATTCTGTGCGGCTATTTTGAAAGCCAGCATGGTGGGGTGTCCATGTGCTGGGAGGAAATCGATGAAATAAATGCACACCTGTTATAATAAGCACACTGGTAGCATTTTGCTGGTCAGAGATAACAGAAATGTCTCATACAAATCGTTCTCTTCACAATCACCTGTTTTGCCACTGCTTTGCTTGAGGGAGCTCAACTCTGCAACCCCCTTATATCCTCACAACAACCCTGTGAGGTAGGTTACAAGTTATTGTGACTTTTTATACAGGAACCGATTCTTACTATTCGTGTTTGATGTTCTATTATTATTTTTATGTATGTTGGAAGCTGCCCAGAGTGGCTGGGGCAACCCAACCAGATGGGCGGGGTATTAATAATAATAATAATAATAATAATAATAATAATAATAATTATGCTGACAGTGACTAGCCCAAGGTGAGCACCATGGCTGAGTGGAGATGTGGTCCTGGTCACTGCCCAGCAATCATAAGAGCAGCTCTGCTAGACTAGGTCAACAGCTTAACTAATCCAGCATCCTGTTCTCACAGTGGCTAATCAGGTATTATGGGAAGCCTGAAAGCAGGACCTGAGCACCAGCACTCTCTCCACCTTCAATTCCCAGCTACTGGTATTCAGAGGCATCCTGCCTCCCCCCCAGCAGAGGGAGACCACAGCCATCCTGGCTGGCAGCTACTACATCACACTGGCTCTACAGTGGTACCTCGGGTTACAGATGCTTCAGGTTACAGACGCTTCAGGCTACAGACTCCGCTAACCCAGAAATAGTACCTTGGATTAAGAACTCTGCTTCAGCATGAGAACAGAAATTGTGTTCCAGCGGTGCAGTGGCAGCGGGAGGCCCCATTAGCTAAAGTGGTACCTCAGGTTAAGAACAGTTTCAGGTTAAGAATGGACCTCCAGAATGAATTAAGTTCTGCATTGCAGAATTACAGTGCCTGCAAAGGATTTTCCCACTTCAAAATGGCTATAAAGGTGAGCAAGAGCTACTGGGAGTGGGATGGGTGGGGGTGAATAGAAGAATTTAATCGACTACTAAATGAGAAGTGACAAGGGTGTCTGGAGATGACCAGGATCTCAAAAGCACGTCCAAGGACTTCTGTCGGCCTATTGGAATTTGTGACTCTTCTCCTTTGAGTGGTCAGGCAAACTGTGCCGCAGACTGCTTTTGACAGTCCCCTGTGTTCCAACAGCAATTTGCAATATAATGTAAGGGGGAGACCAGCTGCTATTTGAGAAGCTCAAGCCCCCTTAGGACACGCAGAAGTAAAGTCATGCCACTTCTTAGTTTTTGGTTTACATGTAAAAGCAGAATTCAAAATGTCACCTTTGACACAGGGTGCCTGTGTATTATTGGGTCTAACATATCAATATCTGAAAGCAAGCAAACAAGCACACATACGGAAGCTACAGAATGTTTTGCATGGTGCTATGGATTTCGGGAAACTCAAATTCACAGTTATTTACACCGTCAATTTCCAGCAGCATGCTCCCAGATTTGGAAAGCTTCTCGTGGGATTTCCAACCCGTGATCCCAATTTAGTAAAGCCTATGGTTTGCAGTCGGCTAAATACATTTATAAATAGTTCTGATGTTACTTATTCCAGCCAAGGCCAAGCATCATTTATTTGAATAAACGTGCTTGTAAGCAGCTTGAAAGTTTGCCTTATTACTGGACTATCTAAGGCTCTCCCCTTATATTTGTGTGAGTATTTGTGTGTGCATATTTCGAGAGCACAACTTGTGTGTGAATCAAACTTTATTGTTTACTGCTAATGCTCGTTATAATGTGTGTGCGTGTGTGAAGAATACGGTATGTGCGAATATATATTTGCATGCGCATAACTTTGCTAGAGCATGCACACAAACAGACACACATCCCAGTTCAAAACCAGAATTGCAACCTAAGATTGCAGAGTCTTTTAAGAGACAACTTTCACCCCTTGCTTTTTCTAAAAAAAAACCACAGACATAAATTATGCATGGCTATGGCTTGAGCAAACATCATCTGATCTATTTATAAATCTATTTAGATTACCACAAATCACAGAATCTCCTTCTAGATGAGGGAGGAAATCCCATTAGTAGCTTTCCAAGGGTAGAAAGGTTGCCCCTGGCAATCAACAGCATATAGCACTATCAGCTGCTACCCATTCAGTTGTACATAAACCAATAGGACAGCTGTTTCCAAAGGGAAATTTGTTTTCTGGCCCTAATAGAGATCAGTTAAGTTTAGAAGTCTGAAGAGCGACCTTCGTTAAAGTAAGGGTGGGGCTGAAAGCAGCCATACCTGAACCTGGGCCTGGAGGGTGTGTCGTCTAACTCAGAGACCAGTTGCTACAACACAGAGGTAGAAGGTTAGGGCTGAAGGCAGAGAAACTGAAGACCAACCCGTACCACTCTCCTGATGATGAAGTGAAGGTAGATGCCCAGGCTCCTACTATTTATCCCAGTCCTAAACAACTCAGCGGCTTGGTGGTAGCAGAATGAATGCATTGGATATGGAAGATCCCAAATTCAATCCACATCAGCTCCATGTAGGACTGGGAATACTCCAGATCTAAAACCCTGGTGAGCCACTATCAGCCAGTGTGGACAATACCGCTGTCAGAAGCGGGGTCAGCAAACAAATCACACGTGAAGCTAACTCTTTATTAGCAGAAACAAAGTCTACTCAGAAGTGCCAGGCCTGATGAGCATTGCAGCTCTTCTCAGTAGGCCTTGCCCCATGGAGGTTGAAGGTCCCCACCTTCTCACAACTGCCTAAATCTCCTCCTCGCCTGGTCCTTCCCAAGCAATCTGAGACTCGGGGGCCGAGTATGACTTTGCTCCTCCCTCTTCATACCTCTTCTGGTTCTGGGGACAGGGGGAGGGGAGCTGGTCACAGCAGGAGAGACAGACACACCCGAGCTTCTTCACCAGCCTGACTCATCTCTGCATCTTGGACTCCATCCTCTCCCATTTCAGCTTCTGCTTCTGGACTTCTCCTCTTCCCAAAGCTTCTCCCTCTGTCCACTCATCATTGTTCTACCACCAATTCCTGGGCTCTGATCCTTTGTCCCTTGAGGGTTCCCCAGCTGATGCTCCCACCATTCCTCTGCGTCCAGTCAGTCCATGACAACTGAGCTATATGAACCAAGCAGCTTCCTATATCCCCAAATAATGAGTGCATAGAGCTTCTGTAGAGTCAAAATATTGGCTCTATCTATAACTGGGGTGGGGAGGTTGTGGCCCTATGGATGTTGCTGGACTACAACTCCCAGCACCTCTGACCACTGGGGGCTGATGGGAGTTGGAGTCCAACAACATCCAAAAGACTAATAATAATAATGTTGTTGTTTAGTCGTTTAGTCGTGTCCGACTCTTCATGACCCCATGGACCAGAGCACGCCAGGCACTCCTGTCTTCCACTGCCTCCTGCAGTTTGGTCAAACTCATGCTGGTAGCTTCGTGAACACTATCCAACCATCTCGTCCTCTTCTGCTTGTGCCCTCAATCTTTCCCAACATCAGGGTCTTTTCCAGGGAGTCTTCTCTTCTCATGAGGTGGCCAAAGTATTGGAGCCTCAGCTTCAGGATCTGTCCTTCCAGTGAGCATTCAGGGCTGATTTCCTTAAGAATGGAGAGGTTTGATCTTCTTGCAGTCCATGGGACTCTCAAGAGTCTCCTCCAGCACCAGAATTCAAAAGCATAAATTCTTCGACGATCAGCCTTCTTTATGGTCCAGTTCTCACTTCCATACATCACTACTGGGAAAACCATAGCTTTAACTATACGGGCCTTTGTTGGCAAGCTGATGTCTCAATAATTTATACCCCACCCATCTGGCTGGGTTTCCCCAGCCACCAAAGATTCCTCATCCTTGATCTATAATGTCTCCTGTTATCGACTCCCCTCTTCAACAGCTATCCTAACCACCAGTCTTTGCCCTCACAGAGTCTTTAACTGCCTCTCCACAAAGACTCTTCACAACAGGAAGTAGGATAAGTAACCCAAAAGGCTGGATCCTAAAGACTGAGAGGTGATTCTTGTGGATGCCACTGGACCTCCATGGCCTGACAGGTGCAAATCTCTCTGAAATCTTGGGATAACTTCGGGAACAGCTTCCAAGACAAAGCAATGAGCTATCAGGAAAATAAAATAAAAATAAATAAATAAATCCCAGGAAAATTGAGTTCACCCACAGAGGTCTTGGTGCATGACCAGAGATTTATTGGGATCCCAGAAGGAATTCAAGCGACAGCTTCAGAGACAATTGAAGCTGACTGCTATGGTTCTATTTACCATCAACATTGCAGTCTGCAGCCAAAATGTTGACACACATACCAACAAATTAACCTTGGAGGAGCTGGGCGATGGGTGCAGTTTGTTGACTGTAAATGCTCCTGCACAAGGCATGGATATGGCATGACAGAAGCTTATAAGATTACACACAGCATGAAGAGAGTAAAGCTTTTTTTCCCCCTCTCTCTCCCACACTAGAACTCGAAGGCATGCAATGAAGCTCCATGCTGGAAGATTTAGGATAGAAAAAAGAAAGTACTTCTTCACACGGTGCACAATTAGACAATGGAACTCGCTCCCACAAGAGGCAGCGATGGCCACCAACTTAAATGGCTTTCAAAGAGGATTAGACACATTTGTGGAAGGGTAGGCTATTGGTGGCAACTAACTATATGACAACCAGGTTCTGCCTTCATAGATGGAGGAAGCCATGCTTCTGACCACCAGATACTTGAAACTGCAGCAGGGGAGAGTGTTGTTGTGCTAAGGCCCTGCCTGAGGATTTCCTACAAGCATCTGAGTGGCCTCTGTGAGAATTGGATGCTGGATTAGATCAGCCATTGACCTGTCCAGCAGGCTCTTCTTATGTTCTTATGACTGGGATAGGTACAGTTCTCTACGAGCTTCATCTAGGAACAAATGTACAGGGACCCAGCGTTCAAAATTCTTTAGGTGCCAGGCACAATTTGGACCTGGCTATCGGCCACTTGTGACCAAGTGAAGATGCCCGGGTGCAAGGATGGCGCCTGATACCACCATGATCTGGAGGTGCCTGCCTGGAGATCCCTGGATCTTGACTGTTTTCACACACCAGCAACACATCCTAGATAATTCTATACGTTTTATTTTAGCTGCACGATCAGAAAGAATTTCAGAAACCCAAAACTCAATATTGAAAAATTCAAGTTTTAAGCCTCTGGCCCCAAAATGGCAACTAGGCATTCTGTTTGGGCTACTGTAACCCTGGATTAAGGAGCCATTTAGCAACTAGCTTGTATATCTGAGTTTCTAGCACGGCAAGGACCCTAGAGCTTCTGTTGCATCTAAGTTTGGGATACACAAGAAGCAACAAAAACACTTATTGAGATTCACATTATTGAGGTCTGATGTGAAGAAGGCATTTATGCCTCTGCAGGCTGGTACCCTCATTATATCCAATCTCATATGAAATTGATCTTATGTCTGAAATGACAATAGCTTCCAGGCTGCAAATGAAATGTTCAGTCTCAGAGGAGACCTTAGGGCTGCTTCTTCCTTTTATTTTATTTTCAATGAACTTGGGTGGCAAAGAGAGGTCATGTTGGTGGGATAATACTTACTTTACTTGAGAAGAGTAACTTCCATATGCACTTGGGTGGGTGTTTGAAATATGGCCATTCATTCTGATCAACACTCCCTCTGTGGAAACAGGAGAGGAAAAAGTCATTAGGGCAGCCAGTACAATAATGTTAACATTTAAGAAAGACTGCAGAATATGCCAGTTATGACTAGCAATGGATGAAATCTGTCAATTTCGTTTCTGAAAGTTTTTTATTTTCTCAATCTTAAATTAAATTCTCCATATTTCTGCAGCAAAGAGATTTTTAAAAATACTAAAATACTCGTGAAGATTTGTCAGCTTTTAGAGTGAATTTCTCCAAATACATGCAGTTCAGTATGCAGTTTTGAGTAATGTACACAATCAATTTTCCTTAATATAATGCATTTGGTAAATTATTTTCTCTCTCTCTCTCTCTTACACACACACACACACACATGCTTGTATGTATACAGACACACAAAATCGCCTCTGAAACATATGCACATTTAGTTGGAAAACAGTGTCACGAATTTTGGAGGAGTGCAAAGTTCAAAGGGCAGCAATGTTTTGATTTATGTTTTGCTTCAGCAAGTACAAACTAGCTTAGTTCCCTTTAGAATCAAATTTCTCCTGCATCCCTAGTTAAGACAGTGGAAGACGACTGTTACCTTTACATCACAAGCCACTAAAAACAAAGAATGCTATTGATACAAACATCATCATCATCTAGCAACAACAACCTCAAAAAGTCCTGCACAAGGTTATCAATCAGTATCATCTGAGCAGATCTTTGGCTTGAAAGAACACGATCTGTGCACCAGACCTAAGAATTGTGTACTTGCCCAGGAAGTTCCAGAGGCAAAGTCTTACGGAATTTTTTGCTCTTATCAGTTTTCCAAACATGCCAATCCAGCTTGTGGGAGCAGGCAAGCATGCAGACCATACAGGAATTTAAAACAACATCAGCTTCCCCAAAGCAAACAGCACATCCCTCAAGGACCAGACCATCAGAACTCCTCCTTGCAAGCCTCCGCAAAGTCATATATCTCCGGCATCCCTTCGGCTTGAAGCACTGGAAATCTTCAAGCAGTTTCTTCCATTCTCCCAGGGCAAGTGAAGCATAAGAAGCTGCCTTATACCAACCAGATTATGGGGAACCTGTAGCCTCCCAGAGGCTCTTAGACTACAACTCCCATCCCAAGTGACCATGGCCATGCTAGCTAGAGCTGATGGGGGCTGATGTTCTGGATCACCATTTTTCCATATCTGCACTAGAATGTAAACACTGCAGCTGCTGGTACCAGGCAAAGGAAAGCTTTGCACTTGCTGAAGTTTAACAGACACTGCCCTTGACCCTAGTTTATGGACACTGCATTAAAATGAAGCCCACTGTCAAAATACCGTTACGTTCTCCATAAATCACTATACGTTGGATTTTCCAAGACCTTGTTTGCTCAGCGTGGTGCTTTTCTGCATTTTCGAGGCAGATCCATTTAATCTACTCCAACATTGCAGGGGATGATCATTTGGGTCCCCTCCTAGTTCTGCAGCTCTAATGCATTATTCCTGAGTACAAACAAGATTTGCCACTTTTTGTATAGGTATTGAAGGACAGGTGTTTCAGGCTCTGCCCAGGTTTTTCAAGGGGTGCTGGGAAATCACACAAAAGTCACAGGCAAATCTCTTCGCAGAGCAGGAGTCCTGTACCTGCCCACACACAAACACCTTATTTATAAAGCATATGTTTTGGGAAAGTGGCATGATTTTTTTGCCAGTCAGTCTATAATCACATGTTCATGACCAGTTGACATATTGCAGTTTAAAGTATTCCTTAAAATTAGCACCTTCCTCATAGGCCTTTTGTCTCTCTAACTTGCTGGGCCGATCATCTTTCTGTTAATTAGCTGTTAGAATTTTGCAGAGCTGTATGAATAATGAATAATCTGGAGTTTGAATGAACAAAGCTGTTTTGTTTGTATGAGGAATCTAGAGTGTAGAGCATGGATAGGCAAAGTAAACCCCGGGGGCCAAATCTGGCCCAATCGCCTTCTCAATCCAGCCCATGGACAGTCCGAGAATCAGTGTGTTTTTACATGCGTAGAATGTGTCCTTTTATTTAAAATGCATATCTGGGTTATTTGTGGGGCATAGGAATTCGTTCACCCCCCCCCCAAAAAAAAATAGTCCACCCCCCCACAAGGTCTGAGGGACAGTGGACCGGTCCATGGCTGGAAAAGGTTGCTGACCCCTGGTTTGGGGTGAGGACGGTTTTTTAAGCCTCTCCAACAATTAGGAGTGAAAGTTCTGCATTGACATACCCTTCTGCTCTCCTCCCTGGCAGACACCCTCCATCACGGTGCACAGATTGCACCAGATCTTAAAAGAAGCATACACAAATGCTTTTATTGGGATCCTTTTTAGGAATTTGTATAGTGCCTGGCAGAACACTGGGGCGAGAGACCCCATTCAAGCAAGCAAAGAAGGCAGCATTTATTAACTGGTCAACGCAAACATCAGCAGTGTAACTGACAGCACAAATGGAAACTTCGCCCTACACAACGCCCTACTGTATTTTATTCACTTCAACCACAGGCTCTTTAAGACCCTGGATTGAATTTTTTGGAGATAATGCCAACTCACTACCCTCTTTGAATTCAATGTTATCACCCATCTTTGTTTGAGACTCTGTCCTGCCATATGATGCCCAAATCTTACTGACACAGTCCAAGTGGAAAGCATTGAGGCATTGCTTTTGGTGGTTGTAAGTTGCCTGCAACTCACTTCCACAAAGCAGTGTGCAGAGCACGCAAGCCTGGTAGATGTTGAATAGTGGAAAAGATGAATGAAGCTCTGTTGGATTCACAGCTCTTTATTGTAGCTGTGGATCTGCAGTCAGTCTGCTCCTGGAATCAGACTGACTGCAACCTAGCTGGCCACTTTATATAATACTAAGTAACTTGAAACAGTAACAACTCACAACTAGTTAACCAATCAGGAGCGAGTTTTCAATCCTTCATTTACATACTGGTGGCCCTGAGTGAGAACTGCCACTAATATTAATACATAACAGTAGATCTTCCTCTTTGTATTGGACATTAGCGTCATACTCTCCCAAACCCTTTTGGAGAGGCGAACTGTTGCAGTAGTTGCCTTGCCAATACGCTTGTCTAGCTCAGCGTCGATGCAGAGATTTTTGGTTGTGGTGGAGCCCAGGCAGACAAAACTGCCTGCCACCTCAAGTGCTGACCCAGGATGTTAGTTTTCATCAGGCTGACAAAGGCAAAAGTGGGTGGAGCAATGGATAAGTCAGAGGTTTAAACACACATGTCTGTCCAACAAATACTCTCCACCCAAGCAGAGTTCAAGCTCAGTTCAAAGGCACATCCCTCAGGGAAAGCACCCATGATGGAGAGCCTAGGGAGAGTCCTAGGGGCTGAATTTGACCCCCAAGACTGAACACCGCATGCACAAACCCTGTGTTAGGTTGTGGATGAACATATCAGATGACACAGCAATTCTTCAAACAGCTCTTGTTTATTCACAGGCCAGAACAGAACTGAACTGAAGGGTTTGGCCACCCTGCTTATATAGAGCTCCATTACAACGCAACTGTAACACTTTCTGTAACTACCCAATCACTGAACGTCACTTTCAATCCCTTATTTGCATATGTGGACCTGAGTGAAAATTATCTACAGTATCCCCCTGCTGGCCCAGGGTGAGATCTTCAGTACATAACACCCTGCATTAAGAAGACAGATGTAGTTATAGATCTAAATGGTGAGATAAAGGTAAAGAGACCCCTGACCATTAGGTCCAGTTGGGGCTGACTCTGGGGTTGCGGCGCTCATCTCGCTTTATTGGCCGAGGGAGCCGGCGTACAGCTTCCGGGTCATGTGGCCAGCATGACTAAGCCGCTTCTGGTGAACCAGAGCAGCGCACGGAAACGCCGTTTACCTTCCGGCCGGAGCGGAACTATTTATCTACTTGTACTTTGATGTGCTTTTGAACTGCTAGGTTGGCAGGAGCAGGGACCAAGCAACGGGAGCTCACCCCATCGCGGGGATTCGAACCGCCGGCCATCTGATCGGCAAGTCCTAGGCTCTGTGGTTTAACCCACAGCGCCACCTGTGCCCCAATGGTGAGATATGAGCATGCAAAAAGCTAAGGACAGGGCTGATACTCACAAGGCCTGCGACATTCTGAGAAAGAATTTAGCAAGGTCATATACCTTGTGTAAGTTGGTACAATTATGTCAGTTAATAGCAGTCTTTTTGTGTTGTCAGTGCAGCTGAGCAGGAGGTCTGTTCTGTTCTGCTGCCGTCTGCCTCCGAGTTAGTCAGAGTCTGTGAGAGTCTTTTAGTCTGAGGGATAAATCTATGTAATACACTAGTAACATAAGTAATACTTGCCAGCCTCGTATATGCACATTTAAACTGTGTGAAAAAGTTATTGCTATTTAAACTTCAAAGAAACGTCTTGCACAGTTTTTTATAGGAGGGAAAAGGGAATGAACATAAGCATTAAACGATTCAGTCTGTAGCTTTCGCTTCAGGTTTCTGTTAATGGGAATTAAATATAATTGCTAAACAAACTAATGTTTATTAAGTGTCGCAAGTGTGGAACAGGAAAGATAACGTTCAGCTCATTTGTTCTTCCTAACTAAAATCTAATTCCTACATAAATGTGTAAGGAGGAAACGGGAGAAATATACATGACATGGGTTCCCTTGAAAAAGAGAGCTTAGAGCGTAATGCCAAGGTTGCAGATTCCTGCATTGCAGGGGGTTGGATTAGAAGTCTGTAATTCGATTATTCTTTCCATAAAGCAAACTAGCAAACTACACAAGACATCAGTACGTTTCCGAGCACAATTCAAAGTGTTGGTGTGGACTTTTAAAGCTCTAAACGGCCTCAGTCCAGTATACCTGAAGGAGCGTCTCCACCCCCATCGTTCTGCCCGGACACTGAGGTCCAGCACCGAGGGCCTTCTGGCGATGCCCTCACTGTGAGAAGCAAAGCTACAGGGAACCAGGCAGAGGGCCTTCTTGGTGGTGGCACCCGCCCTGTGGAACGCCCTCTCATCAGATGTCAAAGAGATAAACAACTACCTGACATTTAGAAGACATCTGAAAGTAGCCCTGTTCAGGGAAGTTTTTAATGGGTGACATTTTAATGTATTCTTAATCTTTGTTGGAAGCTGCCCAGAGTGGCTGGGGAAACCCAGCCAGATGGGTGGGTACAAATTATTTATTTATTTATTTATTTATTTATTTATTTGTTTATTATTATTAATAATAATAATCATGTAGTTACCAATTGCATGCTATAGGAGGGGCCCAACCTGGGTTGGAACCAGGGAGAGGGCAGCATGGGGCCGTTACCCTTTGGATTCCACCATAGTCCTGATCTGAATCGGGGCTGTGGCTCTTGTTATTTTCGGGGGCGGGGGCAAAGCTCCTCTATGGAAGCTTTTCTTCAAAATATGCACACAATCTCTCGGTCAGAACACCATCGTGAATGAGCAGCTGCCACCACGGATTGTTTTAATATCAAACTGAGCCAAAACTCAGCGAAGTTTACCCTCTGTTTAACCTGGCTGAAATGTACGAGGCATTGAACTGTGTGGTATTGTTCTGTAAATAGCTCCTTGCATCACGAGGATGCGTAAAATGGAAGGTGCTGCTCTGAACTTCAGGACAGCAAAGAGGACAGCCATGCCATTGCCGGAAACACGGATCAATTATGAATCGATCACCTCTGCAGTAATCTCCAAGATTTTTTCATGTGTCCTCTGAGAACAGCTAGGATTACCATAGTAAAAAGGAAGAAGGAGGGATAGGTAAAGGTAAAGGGACCCCTGACCATTAGGTCCAGTCGTGGCTGACTCTGGGGTTGCGGCGCACATCTCGCTTTACTGGCCGAGGGAGCCAGCGTACAGCTTCCGGGTCATGTGGCCAGCATGACTAAGTTGCTTCTGACGAACCAAAGCAGCACTCGGAAACGCTGTTTACCTTCCCGCCAGAGTGGTACCTATTTATCTACTTGCACTTTGACGTGCTTTCGAACTGCTAGGTTGGCAGGAGCAAGCACCGAGCAACGGGAGCTCACCCCGTCGCAGGGATTCGAACCACCAACCTTCTGATCGGCAAGCCCTAGGTTTTGTGGTTTAACCCACAGCGCCACCCACGTCCCTGGAGGGAAGGATACCACCTCCTAAAGAAGGAAATGAGGAATACCCCATTTGTGCTATAGGTTTAAAGCAGTATCATTCCAGTTTAAACACTCTACCCCAAAGAATCTTGGGAACTGTAGATTGTTATGAGTGCTGAGGGGCCTCCCTACAATTATCAGAACCCTGGAGACACTACAACTCCCAGGATTCTTTGGGGGGAGCCATGCCGGCTTAAAGTGGTATGATACCGCTTTAAATGCGTAATATTAATAAAATGCAGATTTGGCCCAACACAAAGGTGTTTCCAGTGCCCCCACTTTATTTCAGGGTGAAATAAAAGAACTGGTTCCGGTTTGTTCAACCACTGTGTTCTGGAAGTTTCTGATTTGGAACAATAAAATATTTATGCATCTTCCATTTTTAAAATCCTGGCTCGTTCAATGCCACAAGGTTATACTACCTTCGTGTATAAAAAATGTGTCCTTGAATGCTCCTCGGACAGGTAACATGACCCTTTTTAAAATTCAGGAAGCCCTGAGCAAGCCAGCAACTTGTGGTCAAAGGCAGCGCCTTCCTGCTCGCAGCTTCGCTTTCCAGCACTTCACGTTCTTCTGAGGTGAAACTGCCCTTGAAGTTTTGTTTGTTGTTTAAATCCACTGGTTTCTGCAAGGAACTGCAGGTAATAAAAAGGCCCAGGAAAAGCTTGGGGGGGGGGGGAATCTTTCAGCTGCTTTCCAAATTGAGTGCTGCATTTGTTCACAACGCCCAGGAAAGGCAAAGCTGGTTTGTGAAAAGAAAAGCCCATAATAATTAGTGCTGTCTGGTTAAAGCACTTTTAGTTTATTAAAAATTGCCACTTAGCAACTGACCAACTACATTTAAATATTTCTGCATATAACCAGGAAGTGCTAAGTAACTTGGAACGAAGGGATATCTACTACTTATTATTGAAGAGACAGATAAGAGATCCCCCCTAACATTATCTCTCTCATGCCTTATTACTAATGGCACAGAAGCAACTTAGCCCTACCAATTAATCAACTAACAATTACTTGATTAATTTGTTACCTGATGATTGTGTTATAATACTTATGGGGTGTTCCAGAGCCCGTATAGAGTCCTTCAGTGGGTTCCCTATCAGTAGGAGAAAGTAACAGTAGCCAAACAGAGTACATTGAGAAGCAAAGTAGCTAGTAAGCCTGATCTTTATTCAAGAAACTGTTGCAACAGGGTTCCCACTCACCACACGCAGGAGGGAAGAGGAACCCAGAAGAATGGTGTGAAAGCCCTTACATTGACTTTTGAAATTGCCCACCCTGTAGCCCAAGACGCCCCCCCCCCAACATCATACATACATCACAGAAGGAGGAGGTCTACAGCATAAATCCTGTCTACCAGGATACCTGATAACGGTCACTGATTGCATTACCTAGGCAGTCCGGCCATTCTTTTCTGATGGTTAATACTTTAGTTCCTGAGTCCAGGTCACAGGCTCACCCTATTCCTACACAAATACGCCCTTAAGACAGGATTTGCAAGCAAAAAGATAATGGGAAGGCTTTCCCCATTTGCCTCCCCTACTGCAGAGGAATATTTGAGGTCACTGGGAGAGTCAAAATGGCTTCAGGATTGCTCTCCCATACTATCTGAGACACATGGTCCATAGATTTAGATATGTGTGCATTTATGAATATTTATTCTATATTCGAGACCTTAAAATTCTTATAACAATGGCAAGCCCAGTAATAATTGCAAGCAGCAAGACTTGGGGTACCCTGTGTAACGTTTCACCTCCATCCACATGCACTCATATGCGTAGGCCCAGTTCACATGTAACGCTAAGCCATGAGGAAACACGCAAGTCCCATAGATCATGGCTGATCCACTCCTGCCCTGGTCCACCTGCCATTGAGCCACCTGGCAGTAAGGTAAGGTAAAGGTAAATGACCTCTGGATGGTGAAGTCCAGTCAAAGGAAACTATGGGGTTGCGGCGCTCATCTCACTTTCAGGCCAAGGGAGGCACTGTTTCTCCACAGCTTTCCGGGTCATGTGGCCAGCATGACTAAACCGCTTCTGGAGCAACGGGACATTGTGACAAAAACCAGAGCGCATGGAAATGCCGTTTACCTTCCCTCCGCAGCAGTACCTATTTATCTACTTGCACTAGCGTGCTTTCGAACTGCTAGGTTGGCAGGAGCTGGGACACAGCAAGGGGAGCTCGCTCCGTCACGGGGATTCGAACCGCCAACCTTCTGATTGGCAAGCCCAAGAGGCTCAGTGGTTTAGACCACAGTGCCACCCACATAATTTGGCTTAGCACCTGGACTCATGATTTGTCTCTCCTGGACAAACCATAAATGGGTCAACAAAGAACATGCCTCAGTTACTGAAGGTTGGCAGTTCGAATCTCCGCGACGGGGTGAGCTCCCATTGCTCGGTCCCTGCTCCTGCCAACCTAGCAGTTCAAAAGCACCTCAAAGTGCAAGTAGATAAATAGGTACCGCTCTGGTGGGAAGGTAAACAGTGTTTCCATGCGCTGCTCTGGTTCACCAGAAGCGGCTTAGTCACGCTGGCCACATGACCCGGAAGCTGTACGCCGGCTCCCTCGGCCAATAAAGCGTGATGAGTGCCGCAACCCCAAAGTCGGCCACGACTGGACCTAATGGTTAGGGGTCCCTTTACCTAAGCAGAAGGGGAAGGGAAGTGTTAGTGATCTTAGGAGCAAGCACCCCCCGAATGGCTTGCTTGTTTGCACTAAGTAGTAGTTTGGCTGAGAGCTATGTGTGAACCTGGTCATAATATCAAGTCATCACCACAACATTTCTGACTATACAGGCCTTCTGCAGCAGTTGCAGCAATCTTTCCCTGTGAATTGGCACGTACAGCTCTCTGTCATTCAGACTAAATGGGATCCAAGGAAGGAATATCCCCCACCTCGTCTCAGAAATCACATTCACAGCACCCACATAAACTTTTAAAAACTGAACATTACTATATTTCACGTAAATAATGTTCCCACACACAAAGGTTTCCATTCAAGGTTCCCAGGATTTTAATAGCTCTAAGAAATAACAGCTGTGGCCCTGATACGCAATTTGTTCACTGCTGCCAAAGAAGTGGCACAGTGCCAGCATTTGCTGAAAAGTACATCTACCAAGTACCTCATCTCAACAGGGAGTAAAAGCCTCCCAAAAAAAATAAAATGTGGGGAATCGGGCTTTTTTATCACCTCTTTTTTATTATTATGTTCTGAACAGGCAATATGTCCATGCGTACAAAAAAAAAAGTTAAAAGAAACACATGCGTGCAAAACTATGGCAACTACAAACGCAGAATTTTCACCCTCTAGAATAGAAGAAGAAAGGCTCCTCAATGTGCTAACCTCATCTATCAGGCCCCATATGCTCTACACATTGAAAGTAGCATCATGCCACTTTAAAGAGCCATGGCTTCCCTCAAGGAATCCTGGGAACTGAAGTTGGTCCAAAGAGCTGAGAGGTGTTAAGAGACCCGTAGTCCCTTCGCAGAGGTACAATTTCCCGAGTGGTCTAACAAGGAATCCCTCTTCCCAGAGAATTCTGGGAATTGTAGCTATGGGAGATAGGGGGCTGCTAACAACTTTCAGCTCCCAGTTGATTGACTGTAGGTTCAAGAACAAATGAGCGGGGATACTTATTCACAGTAAGCATAATTAAGAGTCAGCTTAATGATTTGGAACCAGGTAATCTGAAGAACTGGCTGCACCTACACAAGGCTTTTAAGATCAGCATCTGAGGTCCATCCCTCTGCTCCATCAGTGAGAGCTGTGAGATTGGACAGTACCAGGGCCAAGGCCTATTTTGTGGTGGCCCCACATCTTTGGAAGAATCTCCTCCAGGAAGCTGGCCTTTGGGAACATTTCACAGACTTAGGCATACCAGTCTGCATTTGGTTACTTTTAGCACCCTGTGCTTTTAACTGAAGCCTTATTATGCTGCAGCTATCTTAGTGATCCATACAAGCATGGTTCACTGCTTTTATATAGTTTGATTATTTAATCTGTGTCTTCAAATATGGTTTGAGAGAGTTTTTACCAATAAAAGAGGGCCAGAAATCAAACAAACAAACCTCCCTAGACACAAAAAACATCTCACTAGTTTAGATGGTATCCGAAGAAGTGTGCATGCACACAAAAGCTTATACCCAGAACAAACTTGGTTGGTCTCTAAGGTGCTACTGGACAATTTTTTAATTTTTTTTATTTAGTTTAGATGGATAGTTTAAAAGGATTAGAGAAATCCATGGAGAGGTTGCTCAACATCTGTTTATTATCCACAACAGCTAACAAGAAAAAGAACCCCCATATCTACAAGTACTCTAGCAGGTTCTGGGTTCAAGAGAAGGTGGTCATCCTCTCTACCACCCAGTTTTGAGCTTTCAAGGGCATCTGACTAGCTACTATGGCAACCAAATAGATTTGCCAGACTTTGCTTTGATCTATCAAAGTAACTCTTAGGTTCTTAT
The DNA here is from genome assembly GCF_964106915.1 of Podarcis gaigeae. Classification (NCBI taxonomy): domain Eukaryota; kingdom Metazoa; phylum Chordata; class Lepidosauria; order Squamata; family Lacertidae; genus Podarcis; species Podarcis gaigeae. The sequence goes on along the minus strand of NC_139686.1, from coordinate 16,130,439 downwards.
GAGGCAGAGGTAGCTGACATTGTACCTTCCATAAGTCTCCCACCATCCCTGGCCACTGACTATTCTAGCTGAAGCTCATGGGAGATGAAGCCCAAAAACACCAGGAGAGCACCATGTTGGCTATCCCTGTCATGTGAACTCAAGATTAAAAACCTGAGTCTGCATGATGCACTTGTCGACAAACAGACAAGCCTTTAGCTCCATGGCTGGCTTGCTGTTCAAAAGCATAGTCTGGGTCCAGCCTTCCACAAGGACAAGTGTAACCTTCAGAGGGAGACTAGTGCGCCCCAAAGGACTCTTCATCTTCATTCCCTGCAGCCAGATTTGTTCCCTTCATGCTTAACGCAGCATACATTGCCCGTCTTGCAAATAGCATGTCTCTGTTTACATTTGTCAAACCGCATATCTGAAACAACACAGAACAGATGCTGCTCCAGGCTGGATAGCTAACTGTTATTTCCTGAAGGCTGATCCAATTTTGAGAAAAGGGAGAGGGTGTTCGGAAGAGAAATTGCTATAGCCAGGACTAATACCTGGCTTATAAAAAGCGCATTTGTCCTTCAGTCCAACTCCCCAGCAAGCCTCCAAATTCACACCTATAAACTAAATCCACCTTCGTTTGCTCTTCTCTTCCTTCTGCCCTCCCAAAATAGTGCTATTATTTTAAAGGCCAATTTCACCAGGGGGCCTTCCCCAACTGTACAGAGAATTCCCCCCTCCCCCAGACAAACTTGCCTTCCACATATATACTTCAAGGCAATGTACAAAATATAATAAAACAACCAAGAGAAGGAAAAGAAGGAAGGTGAATTTACAAATAATACAAAATGTACCCCCATGACAGAGACCTGTTCATTCAGCTGGGAAAGCATTTTGCTGCAAATTTGTCTTCCAGTAATTTCAGAAAGTGCAGATCGTTGGATGCCTGTCATGTCTCAACATGCAAGCTGTCCTACAAAATGGAGGTATCTGCACTGGAAGACCCGATTCAAGTTACTGTGGAGAAGGTTTCTTTGGAAATTGAAGGAGAAGCTCTCCTGCAGAACACAGTGACCTCCTGGGTACATAAGGAGCCAACCTAGCAGTTCGAAAGCATACCAGAGCAAGTAGATAAATAGGTACCACTGTGGTTTGAAGGTAAATGGTGTTTCTGTGTGCTCTGACACTTGTCACGGTCCTCTGTTGCACCAGAAGCAGTTTAGTCATGCTGGCCACATGACCTGGAAAGCTGTCTGTGGACAAACACTGGCATCATTGGCCTGAAGCGAGATGAGTGCCACACCCCATAGTTGGCTTCGACTGCACTTAACTTTACCTTATATAAGGGATAAGGCAGCCTCTCCAGCAAACTGTCCCAGGGCTGTGTAAGTTAGTACCAAAACCTTCAGTTTGGTCCAGTGTCAGATTGCCGGCTGATGCAAATTTTAGCTTGCGCTTTTATGTCAACATCCAACTACTGAACAGCTTAATCATCTGAGCTCACTAAGATGCATCTTAAAAACACTGAGTAATAAGGATACGTAGCCAGCTTTGTAAGCTGCCTGTTGCAACTTCCACTTACGCCTGCCTTGAAATGTCATGGCTAAGAGTCCTTTTTCATCATTGTAAGCTGTCACTGTCGAGCGATGCCCACGCTAAGTTAGTCCAACATTAAATGAGCTCCTCAGCTCTTCCGCTTTCAGGATGTGAGAGATGTACAATAACCACCTAGCTTGCTGGAGAATAATAGGTACAACTGAAAAGGAATGTCAGTCATTGATTGCCCAGGACTGTTCCTCAAATCAGATGCACAGCAGCGGCTGAGCTTGGGACTGCTCTATAGGTGCACACAGGCAATATTAGGGGAAGGACTGGACAGTCCTAAGGACCTATCTGTGTCAGTTTTATCATCCCTTCTGCAGCACCACAAATCCAACTCAGTGGTGTAAAGTTGGAAAATGTTGGTCACTTCTCCTACCTGGGCAGTTATCTTTCCACAAGGGCACACACTGATGCCAAAATCCAGCATCGCCTGAGCTCTGCGAGTGCAGCTTTCTTCTGTTTGAAGTGCAGGGTGTTTGAGGAACAGGACATTCACAGGGAAAACAAAATGCTTGTTTATAAAGCCGTTGTACTACCAACCTTACTATATGCTTGTGAAACATGGACCACTTATAAATGCCATCTCCAGCTCCTTGAAAGATTCTATCAATGGCGTCTCCAAAAATTTTTACACATCACCTGGGAAGACAGGCGAACTATTGCCAGTGTACTGAAAGAAGCAAAGATCACCAGTGTCAAAGCAATGATTCTTCAACATCAACTTCGTTGGACTGGTTGTCTTGTGTGGATGCCTGATTATCATCTTCCAAGGCAACTTATTTCAAACTTAAAAATAGTAAGTGTAATGCTGGTGATCAACAAAAGAGGTTCAAAGACTCTCTCTAGGCAAATCTAAAAAAATGTAGAATAAACAACTGGGAAACACTGGCCTGCGAGTGCTCCAATTGGAGAACAGCCTTTACCAAAGGTGTCATGGGCTTTGAAGACGCTCAAACTCAGGATGAAAAGGTAGAAACACGCTAAGAGGAAGACATGCTTGGCAAACCCTCACCATGATCAACTCCCTCCCAGAAACCAATGTCCCCACTGTGGAAGGACATGTTGATCCAGAATTGGCCTCCACAGTCACTTACAGTCACTTACAGACTCACTTTTAAAACCGTGCTAATGGAAGACAATCTTATGTGTTTATGGAAGACAATCTTACTTGGCTATGAATGATCGCCAAAGAAGAAGACGACATAGGTCCACCTTCCCAAAACTGGTGCCTTCCAGATGTTTTGCATCACATCCACAAACAGCCACAGGCCAGGATCAGTTGGTCAAATGGCTTTAATCAATTTCAGGTAGGAATATAGGAATCTGCCTTATACTGTGTCAGACTATTGGGTTCAAGTACCTCCAAATTGTCTTGTTGTTGTTTAGTTGTGTCCGACTCTTTGTGACCCCATGGACCAGAGCACGCCAGGCACTCCTGTCTTCCACTGCCTCCCGCAGTTTGGTCAAAGCATCTCATCCTCTGTCGTTCCCTTCTCCTTGTGCCCTCCATCCCAACATCAGGGTCTTTTCCAGGGAGTCTTCTCTTCTCATGAGGTGCCCAAAGTATTGGAGCCTCAGCTTCAGGATCTGTCCTTCCAGTGAGCATATTGTCTACAAGTGCTATTTCCCAGCCATACCTGGCAATACTGGGGATTGATCTCGGGACCTTCTGCGTGCAAAGCAGATGCTCAACCACTGAGCTACAGCTAGAGGAACCAATGAACTAGATTATATGATAGAGGCCACCCAAATGCTATGGCACTGCCCAAATGGGAGCTCCCAGTGTAAAAACTAGCAGCTTTTGGAAGGGCAATTTCCAGTGGGAACAGAGGAAGAGCTTCCCCCTATTGAGCCCATTGTGGCTCTGATTCTGATCAGGAGCCCCCAACATATTTAACATCCCATGTAGCCTGGCCTTTTGGGGGAATGGAAATTCCTTTCCTGGGTCAAAAAGGAAAATGGAAAAATATCAGACACAGTCGGCAGCAGGCCTGTTCAACAGCAAGACGCCTTGTTTCTGACGCTCCCACTGGTATTATTTCTGTTTGTGCAGCTTTTAACTACACAAGCACCACAGTAAGCACTTCATGCTGTGAAGGGGGAGCCGGGGGAATCCCCACTTATTTCTTAAATAAATTCATTTTTCTTATATACAAAAACTCTTTGTGAAGGGAAAATGGCGAGAACTGTATTTATTTATTTTTGGTACTCTTTTTTTTAAGCTCAGGTTCAGGCAAAGTACAGCAACAAGTCAATGAGGAGGTGCACTTAATTATTTACAAGTCTGAGACCCGGCTCGGTAGATTCCAAGGTCATCTATTTATACCGTGAAATGATAATATATGTTTGTTTCCAAATGCCTAGCAGCCAAGGCTTGAAGCGTTCAAAGCCAGGAGGTCAGGAGGTGAACATGGCATTCAAAACACTTTGTGCAGTCCTGCCGACATAAGAAAAGGACAATAAAGGGTTCTGTTTGACAGAACATATGGGAGATAAAGGAACTTTTTTAAAAAGGAGGGTGAGAGGGTTCTTTCCGAACAAATGCAAGTGCCAGTGATGGGGCTTTGTACAAACAGAAGACGCTTTCATGCGGTCTGTGGCAAAAACTGGCTCAGCTCACACATAATCCTAAACTATAATTTAATGCTAAGTGGGTGAGCAGCAGCTAACAGTGGACGTTTATGCAACCCCTCCATCATCAGCAAATTATCAACAACAACTAACAATCTAGCCAACCAACTTGATGTGAGCTCTTCTTCTGCCTAGGTAGGACCCATCTTCACCCAACCAGGCTGTCAATGTGGCACAACTGATATTCCCACCACCTCCAGTCTTCTTCACCAGGACTAACCACAGTCCTCATCCATGGTCATATTATACCCCTGCTTTTCTCCACTGTTAGCCACTTTCTAAGCTCAGTGCGTTGTGCAGAGAGTGGTGAGGGTGTCTCTGGGCAAACAGGATCCCAAAGTGGAGCAATAAGTCCTCCTGACCCCATTAATGATATCCCTGCACTGAAAAGTACAGAGGAACAAAAAACAACCAGGGTTTTCTATAAGAAAAATAGGTATACATCTGCTGAGATGGCTGCAAGTGAAGGCTAAATCTGAGAAACCCGGATGATACAAAGTATAACTTTCACAGAAAGTATCTTCTCTCAGAAAGTGCAAACAAAGCACAATTTTTTTTATCTTTGAAAAGGTTGGGTAAATGTCACTGCGAAGAGGAAAGCGCACTGTGGTCTTTCCTATTCCTTATTACATGGCATTTGTCAATCTTTGAACATGCCAGGAAACAAAACAGTACGTTAAATAGAAAAGGTAATATTTCAAGTCATTAAATGGTTTCATTGGTGGCGTACGTGCTTCATTGGGGGGAACAGCTAGTACAGTTGTGCCCATGTACACGCAATGCCAGTCTCTCTGTTTCTCCTTTTTTAAAGCTAAAGTTCAGATTTCCATGCTTCCTCAACAAGTTGCACATTTCTTTTTCTTCTTAAGTCCTCGTGAAAGTTCATCAGCATTTGGGCACACATTTCTTCCAATATAAACATTTTATGCAATTTTGCCTAATACAGACTTTTTTTTTGCAAATTCTTCTAAGACTATGCATTTTTTGTATATTATATACAGTAATACTTGCATTTTTAAAAAGAATCGTTCTCTTCGCATACACATTTCATAAACCTTTTTAAATTGGAGAAGTGTGTTTTCATTCACATATTGTTTCAGGAAGTGCAAATTAAGTAGGCTTGCATTCAAACTGATTTTTTTACCCTAACCCCACTTCTACAAATCAAGGGGGATGTTGACATATGACATTCAACAAGTGCGCAATCTGTGTATATAAATAATTGAGCTGTACAAATGAATGAGTGTGATTACTACTACTACTACTACTACTACTACTACTACTACTACTATTTTATTTATACCCTGCCCATCAGGCTGGGCTTCCCCATCCACTCTGGGCAGCTTTCAGCACATATAAAAACATAATAAAACTTCACACGTTAAAAACTTCCTGATACAGGGCTGCCTTCAGATGTCTTCTAAAAGTTGTATAGTTCTTTTTCTCCTTGGCACCTCATGGGAGAGCGTTCCACAGGGAGGGTGCCACTGCTGAGAAGGCCCTCTGCCTAGTTCCCTGCAACCTCACTTCTCACAGTGAGGGAACTTCTTTCACACTCTCTCTCTCTCTCTCTCTCTCACACACACACACACACACTTGTACATATGAGGATGGCTTTTGCCCATGTTCAGTTTAATGTGCAAAAAACCCTAAGGTAAACACCATAAGAAAGCTGGAAGCAGACTTTCACAGTCTTAGTTAAAAAAACCCATGCACACTTTTAAAAGACCCCCACACTGGAGTTGATGCTGCACAGCCAGAGATTGTCACCCAACACTTGTTTAGGGTTATGGGTAGCAGGAAAGACAGCAGGAGGAGTGAGACCCTGGCTTCTTCACCAGCCTGACTCGTCTCTGCCTCTTGAGCTCCCTCCTCTCTTGCTTCAGTTTCTGCCTCTGATTCTGGACCTCTTTCTGCCACAGACTCTCCCAGCTCACTAAACCCTGTTGCCTCCACAACTTCCAACACCTCCTCCGCCCAGTCTTCTCCCTGTGATCACTCATCATTGTTCCACCACCAATCCCCAGGCTCTGAGCCTTTGTCCCCTGAGGATTCTCTAGCTGGTTCCTCCCACCACTCCTCTGTGTCCAGCCGGTCCGTGACAGCCAGGGATACTCAATGTGGTGCCCACCAGATTGGACTACTGCAATGTGGTCTATGTGGGGCTACCTTTGAAGGTGACCCAGAAACTACAATTAATCCAGAATGCGGCAGCTAGTCTGGTGACTGGGAATTGCCACTGAGACCATATTACAGCGGTCCTGAAAGACCTACATTGGCTCCCAGTATGTTTCTGGGCACAATTCAAAGTGTTGGTGCTGACCTTTAAAGCCCTAAACAGCCTCTGCCCAGTATACCTGAAGGAGCGCCTCCACCCCCATCATTCACCCGGGGTCCAGCTCTGAGGGCCTTACTGTGAGATGCGAGGTTACAGGGAACCAGGAAGAGGGCCTTCTCAGTAGTGGCACCCGCCCTGTGGAATGCCCTCCCATCAGATGTCAAGGAAATAAACAACTATCTGACTTTTAGAAGACATCTGAAGGCAGCCCTGCTTAGGGAAGTTTTTAATGTTTGATGTTTTATCATGTTTGTAATATTCTGCTGGGAGCCACCCAGAGTGGCTGGGGAAATCCATCCAGATGGGTGGGGAATGAATGAATGAATGAATGAATGAATGATGTTGCTGGACTCCCATCATCAACATCCCTTACCACTGACCATGGTAAGGGAGTTGAAGTCCAATGATGTCTGGCTGGCACAACATGGGCAGCCCCTGAATTCAGCAGGGCTCTTAGGCTGATTATCTTTAAGCACAACATCAAGTCCTCTAGCAGCTAGATTAAAATATCATGCTACTGACGTTTGGGACCATCATCTCTTCCTTCTATCAAAAGAGCCAACATGCTGACGTTTCCCCGGAAGGTGCCGCCAGCCAGGATGCTTTAACTGTATTCCCAGCAACCCCTTCCCTGACTAGTACATTTAAAGAACAACACCAGTGTGCCATTGACTCAGTGCATCTACTCCCTGAGGCAATGGAAACACCGCTGACATTTGTCTCTTCGGCTTCATTTGTTTATTAGGGTTTGCTTGGCGCTTTCCTCACCAATCCAGTGTGGCAGGGCGGGAGGGGGGAGAGGGGAGAACAGTGTGCTTAGCACATCCTCTACTACAGGGCAGTCCAATTCCTACCAAACTGCCACACTTGATGGATAAAAAAATCCTAGTCAGCATTTTAGACCATCTGTGCCCTGTTCTCTAAGGGGGGGGGGGGGGAGGAAAGAGAGAATCCCAGCAGACAAAAACTGCAATATATCTGTACAATGGAAGCGTGGGGGAGAAGGAGAGAGAAAAAGTTGCTGGCACCCTTAATAAAATGTAATGTTTGCCTTCCTTTCCTTTCAAGAGGGGAATTTTTAGCTCCAATTCACTAGGCAGTTTTAACCTGTTCAGACCACATCCACCATTCCTGAATGATGTTTATAATACAATGGCCTATTTGCTTGTATGAAGCCTGCTATCTGTCTGATTCATCTGGTCAAATTATAATCCCCTTCAAGCAGAGCTTTTATTCTGTCCACATACAGTTCCCCAATACAATGCAATAAATTATCCGTTTGCAGTCCTAAAGCATTCCAATTGCTTGTCCTATCAGTGTTCACCATCACAAAGTTTCTGCAGCAATTTCACTGCAAAAAAAACCAAAACAAAACAAAACCCCAGCTCATGATATTTGCGTTGCTGATCCTCAAACACGGCCAGAACCGAACACATTCCACTTGTGAGCAATCCCCACTCTTCGGAAATAAAAAATATTACAAATGTGGTGGCTGTTTAAAAACACTACCAGTTGAGCATATGTCATTATGACATCGGAAGCGAGCACAGGACTTCTGAGCCTAAGCTTAATTTAAATGTCAAGCTTCGGGGAGAGGGGGAAAATATGACTCATTAAAAGGTGAGTTACTGCACAGCCAAAAAGACAAGTTATTTCGCAGAAATAAAAGATGAGCTATACCCTGCAAACGTTCCACTCAGCACAGCACAAACTGAAAACAAATTATCTTCCCCAAGCTTTTACTACACCTGAAAACAACCGTCAGGTCGGAACCATGCACGTGATGGCATTTCAAGCGAGCCGTGATCATTATTACTGGGTGTGTTTGCTGGTGGGAAAACCATGTGTGAGTGTTCTTCAAATCCCCCCTAACAAAAAAATGATTTACTTCCAACTGACACCCCCCGTATTAACATGATTAGGACACCATGCGAGTTGGAGTCCAACAAAAGCTGGAGGACCACTTTTGCTTGAAGGATAAGGAGCCTGGTCTGGGCACAGACTGAAAGCCACTGAAAAGCCACGTGGCTGAATGATGATGATGATGCTTTTTTAACCAGTCCTTCACCCTAAAGTCCCAGGATGGCTTACAGCACCAAAAACACACTATTACAAAAAGTTTTAAACAGCTTACAATCACATAGGGACGCGGGTGGCGCTGTGAGTTAAACCACAGAGCCTAGGACTTGCTGATCAGAAGGTCGGCGGTTCGAATCACCGCAACGGGGTGAGCTCCCGTTGCTCGGTCCCTGCTCCTGCCAACCTAGCAGTTCAAAAGCACGTCAAAGTGCAAGTAGATAAATAGGCACCGCTCTGGCAGGAAGGTAAACAGCGTTTCCGTGCGCTGCTTTTGTTTCGCCAGAAGCGGCTTAGTCATGCTGATCACATGACCCGGAAACTGTACGCCGGCTCCCTCAGCCAATAAAGCGAGATGAGTGCTGCAACCCCAGAGTCAGTCACGAATGGACCTTTACCTTTACCTTTTACAGTCACATAAAAGGTGGGTCCTAAAAATATACAACTCAGGAGTCAAAAGCGTGGTTAAAGAGGTGTGTCTTCGGCATGTAATGAAGACGCCAGACACATCTCATCACCATCACCACCACCATCATCATTTATTTGTATGCTGCCTAGTTAAAACAGTGCTCAAGGCAGCATACAACATGACAAGATTTACATAATTACGAACACAACAAAAGTTGTAAACAATAAATAAAGCACATCAAAAGGTACACAACCAGATGGAAAACAATTTCCACATAAATCCACATCTATGTGAGAATGGGCTGCCTCCGAGCACCTTGACTTAGGCTCAGAAACAAACTATCAACCAGTGCAGCTGTGGGCGGCGGTCGAGGCCCTTCGCCCCAGCCACCGCCCCCAGCAGCAGAAGCCATATGTTGACTGGCTGTGAAGGGAATTCCCTGGGCGGAAAAAATACAGAGCAGGATTCCCACACAAAAAACAAAACCAAGATAAAATGGGCCAATCGGAGGCCCCACTGGAGGGGCAATACCTTGCCACCTGGCTGGGAATTGGCTGTGGGCCATGCCCAGGCAGGAGGCAATGCATAAAGGCTTGCCACATGTGCCTCCTGCAGATCATTGTCTGTTTGAGTTTGTTCTATCACACCTCTTAGTACTCGCTGCCTGGGGGAGACGGCACCGTGACTGGTACCACAACAGGGAGCAGCATGTCATTTTGGCAGTAGATGCAAGTGCAAACAGTGAGGGGAATGTCAGGCCAAAGAGGCAAAGCAGAAGATGAACCGAACTGTAGCTGTCAAGGTTTCCCACATTTAATTTTGGCTTCCTCTGTTCTCCTCTCCATTATGCAAACATGGAAATTGCATATTGGCACTCTGACCCCAGACAACTTTACAGGTCTCCTACATAAAGCTGTTAAGCGTCCTTGAAGATGTGGCTGGTAGATAACCATAGAATCACCGGATTGTAGAGAAATGAACTTTCGGACACATAAAACGTCTAAGCTGCACACAATGTGCACAGATTAGAGACGGGTGTAAACCTCAAGACTGGGGTACCATACGAGGGAAGGAATTTTAATTACAGAAGGTGACATCTATCATTTATGGTGGACTTTGCCTTGAATTCACCACTGGGCAGCTGAAAGCAATAACAAACCATTGTAAAGAGGGCCTGGAATGTGACTGTCATTTGGAGTTTAAAAGGTCTTCATTTTCAAACACGTTAATTGGGGACCATTCTGAAAGAACTGCAAAATGGAGAAAGTGCCCTCAGCCGAGCCACCACTGGCAGCCAAGCCAAGCTCCAACCAAGCCTTATGAAGAACGGTTGAAGGAACTGGGTATGTTTAGCCTGGAAAAGAGGAGACTGAGAGGAGAGATGATGTTGTTGTTTAGTCGTCCGACTCTTGTGACCCCATGGACCAGAGCACACCAGGCACTCCTGTCTTCCACTGCCTCCCTTGGTCAAACTCATGCTGGTAGCTTCGAGAACACTGTCCAACCATCTCGTCCTCTGTCGTCCCCTTCTCCTTGTGCCCTCCATCTTTCCCAACATCAGGGTCTTTTCCAGGGAGTCTTCTCTTCTCATGAGGTGGTCAAAGTATTGGAGCCTCAGCTTCTGTCCTTCCAGTGAGCACTCAGGGCTGATTTCCTTCAAAATGGATAGATTTGATCTTCTTGCAGTCCATGGGACTCTCAAGAGTCTCCTCCAGCACCATAATTTAAAAGCATCAATTCTTTGGCCATCAGCCTTCTTTATGGTCCAGCTCTCACTTCCATACATCAAAACTGGGAAAACAGTAGCTTTAACTATACAGACCTTTGTTGGCAAGGTGATGTCTCAGCTTTTTAAGATGCTGTCTAGGTTTGTCATTGCTTTTCTCCCAAGAATCAGGCGTCTTTTAATTTCATGACTGCTGTCACCATCGGCAGTGATCATGGAGCCCAAGAAAGTAAAATATCTCACCTTCAAATATCTCAAGGGTTGTCACATGGAAGATGGAAGAAGCTTGTTTTCTCCTGCTCTTTTGACAGTAAGAGCTGTTCGACAGTGAAATGGACTCCCACAGGAGATTGTGGACTCTCCTTCCTTAGGGGATTTTAAGCAGAGGTTGGATGGCCACCTGTCATGGATGGTTTAGTTGAAGTTCTGGTATTGCAGGGGTTGGACTAGATGACCCTTGCGGACCCTTCCAACTCTACAATTCTGTGATTCTATGACTTTCTTATTTCTCAGTAGGGAATCATCTAAAGCAGAGTTGAGGGGCACATGGCTCCAGCTCCCATGAACCTCAGCCAGCACAGCCAATAGTCAGGGATCATGGAAGGTGCTGTCCAACAACATCTGGAGGGCAACAGTCTCCCCACCCCCAATCTAAATTTTGAAAAAATGGGGACACTGCAGGATTTGGCAGAGGATAATTTGGCATTACAGGATTTGGCGGGGGATTAGCAAAGAAGCTGTGAATGGTTGGTGCTGTTGTTGACATCAAGAGACAAGGCTGCGTGTTGGAAGTAATGTGAGAACATCCAGCATCCCTTGGGTCAGAGATCCTACATACTTTATTCAAAGAAACCATGAGTGTGTCCCTTGTGGAAGGAGTAGTGGATGCTGTGTTTTTTGTTTTGTTTTGTTTTTTGCATCTTTTTCTCTGACTATAGGGAAAATTCTGTGACTTAAGGCTGGCTAACAAGTTTCCAGAAGGGAGCCCAATTCAAGCCAACCCACCTCCACAAATTTACTCTTTGTCTCACGTCACTGTCTGGTGTTTTGCTCGTGCAGCCATCATTCATTAATTGCTTCCACATCCAGAGCTATAAACAGTGAAATCATATTAGCGGGTACTGTCTCCTACGCTTACTGGTGAAATCTGTTCTCTCAGCCACTTATCTCACCCAGAACTCAAAATCCATCACAGAAGTCCTACCAAAACAATTTTGTCTGTGGAAGTGTGGCTTCAGCCCTTACCTGTCTTAGAAACCAGATTTGCTTTTATTTCCATGTAAGAAGCTGCTAATAATAATAATAATAAACATTTAGGATTTGAAATGTGGACGAATCTATATCTATATCTCTATATATCTTATAATCTTTGACAGGCTGATTTTTTAAAGGCCGTAAGCTCAATTTCCAATTTGCAGAGCCAGGCTCAGCTGTAAATGTGATAATATAACAGAGACAGAAGAAACTGGTGTCTGCTGTACTTTGATAAGCAGAGCAAGGTTTTATATCACTGTTATGGTGTTTTCTGCATTGTGGCGTTCTCTGTTTTATTGTACATAAGCTGCGATAGCTCAGTCGATAGAGCATGAGACTCTTAATCTCAGGGCCGTGGGTTCAAAAAGATGTTGGGGAAAAGATTCCTGCATTGCAGGGGGTTGGACTAGATGACCCTTGTGGTCCCATCCAACTCTACAATTCCATGATTTTACGACTTCATTAGATGCAACCCATAATAAGTCATACTTAGAGCAGGCCCACTGAAATCCACAAGAAGCCTAATTGATTTCACTGGGTCTACTCTAAGCATCACCAAAACTGGATCCAACCCAAATATCTATATTCCTTTTTCTCCTCATCCTTGAAGTCTCCATTCTTTAAAAAAACACACGCGTAAACAACTGCAGCATTGTCTCAGTTCAAGTTATGCAGCACATAAAAAAAAAGAGGGAGCATCTATTCCAATTTCCATGCACAAAGGAAACACAGGAGGTAATTTTCCCTTACGTATTTACAGCTTTTCAACACGCACTGCTGACAATAGGCTGAGATGTCAAAACCACAGATTGTTTTACACCCATACAGATGCATGAGGACAAATCCTCCTGTCTGTGCACTAATAGGGCAACTTGAGGTTTCTCTGCATTGTCAGTTTCCGGACACTTAGTAGGTGACACACACACCTCAAAGCATCTTCAATTATAGGGTTGATTTGCAGAAAATATATATAACCATTTGGCAAAGGCCTACGCATCAGCTTTTAGCTCTGCTTCCACCCATGGGCAAAGACCCAACGAGTTCACGAAAGCCTAAGGAGACTCTGAACTGATCAGTCTCTGGAAGGAACACAAACACATTCACATGTACTGAAGAGCAGTATCGTGGCCTGTAGGATGAAGCCAAGGAGGAAACATGACAGCGAACCAGGGTTAGAAAATGCAGCATGGGGGAAGCAGGTTACAATGAAGGGCTCTGCTTGGTTGAACCTCAACAGGAATGTTGGCAAATAAATGGTGTATGCAACAGGGATAACAGTGGTACCTCGGGTTACAGACGCTTCAGGTTACAGATGCTTCAGGTTACAGACTCTGCTAACCCAGAAATATTACCTCGGGTTAAGAACTTTGCTTCAGGATGAGAACAGAAATGGTGCTCTGGCGGCATGGCAGCAGCGGGAGGCCCCATTAGCTAAAGTGGTGCTTCAGGTTAAAAACAGTTTCAGGTTATGAACGGACCTCCGGAACAAATTAAGTTCTTAACCCGAGGTACCAGTGTCTGTGTGTGTGTGTGTATATATATATATATATAGAGAGAGAGAGAGAGAGAGAGAGCTCCTTGATAAGGTTCTTAATGCAGGCCTGCAGCAGGGTTTCCTCTCAGTTCAAGAGAGACGTTTTTAAGAGGACAGTACACAGGGACGCGAGTGGAGCTGTGGGTTAAATCACAGAGCCTGGGACTTGCCGATCAGAAGGTCAGCGATTCGAATCCCCGCAATGGGGTGAGCTCCTGTTGTTTAGTCCCTCCTCCTACCAACCTAGCAGTTCAAAAGCACATCAAAGTGCAAGTAGATAAATAGGTACCGCTCTGGCGGGAAGGTAAATGGCGTTTCCATGCGCTGCTCTGGTTCACCAGAAGCGGCTTAGTCATGCTGGCCACATGACCCGGAAGCTGTATGCTGGCTCCCTCGGCCAATAAAGCGAGATGAGCGCCGCAACCCCAGAGTCAGCCACGACTGGACCTAACGGTCAGGGGTCCCTTTACCTTTACGTACACAGGTTATGTCTCACTCCAACACTATCCGAGCTTCGAACCTGAATATATAGTGAGATTAGGCAAGAACACACTCTAAATCAGCCTTTGCCAACCTGGTTCATTCCATACCTTTAGGACTACAACTCCCATCTGCTTGTGCCACCTTGCTCTATACCAGGCATAGGCAAACTCGGCCCTCCTGATGTTTTGGGACTACAACTCCCATGATTCCTAGCTAACAGGACCAGTGGTCAGGGATGATGGGAGTTGTAGTCCCAAAACATCTGGAGGGCCGAGTTTGCCTATGCCTGCTCTATACATTCCTCAGATGAGCAAACCTATTCATGAATGTTCAATGCTTTCTCCAATTTAGGTTCCCATCTCACATTTTAAACAATGTATGTGTGTGTGTTAAGAAACAGTGTTTTGTTTCACTCACAGTTTCCCTGTTTGCAGTCGCAGCCAAAACATAATTTGATCAAATTTTATCCAGGAAATTGCCATTTCCTGAAACAGCAATCACTTAACATCCATAAAGAAGATGCTTAGATCACGATTTCCCTCTCTGTATCCTGAAGTATTTATAAACAGAGGCTATGAGCTGCTCTTTGACCTGCTTAACCCTGTGGTTTTATGAAATTTCTAACCACCCGTGATTTGTGATGACTGATGTTTGCCTTTAATCACATGAACCTTGATGGTGCTGGTGGTTCATGCATCAAACAGGTTACCATTTGTAATTAAAGAAAGCGACTGCTCTGCATTTCAACACAGATTAATAAAAACTCCATAATGGTAGTGTAGGATCTGGGAGATCCTGGTTCAATTCTCCCCTCAGTCTTGAAGCTGACCGGGAAACTTTGCCATCTGTCAGCCTAACCTAAGAGACTAATGCTCTACTGACTGAGCTATTCCAGTCTGGGGCCATAACTAGGGTGGCACAAGCAGAACACCTACGTTGGCAGGGTGGTCTTCAAAACACTCTCTCCCTTTCACCCAAGCCCAACGAAATCTAGACTGCGAGAGCAAGTCTGAAGGTTAAGAGCTGCCCACACCTTGCCAACAAAGGTCCGTATAGTTAAAGCTCTGGTTTTCCCAGTTTTGATGTATGGAAGTGAGAGCTGGACCATAAAAGAAGGCTGATCGCCGAAGGATTGATGCTTTTGAATTATGGTGTTGGAGGAGACTCTTGAGAGTCCCATGGACTGCAAGAAGATCAAATCTATCCATTCTGAAGGAAATCAGCCCTGAGTGCTCACTGGAAGGACAGATCATGAAGCTGAGGCTCTAATACTTTGGCCACCTCATGAGAAGAGAAGACTCCCTGGAAAAGACCCTGGTGTTGGGAAAGATGGAGGGCACAAGGAGAAGGGGGCAACAGAGAACGAGATGGTTGGATAGTGTTTTCGAGGTTACCAGCATGAGTTTGACCAAACTGCGGGAGGCAGTGGAAGACAGAAGTGCCTGGCGTGCTCTGGTCCATGGGGTCACGAAGAGTCGGACACGACTAAATGACTAAACAACAACAACAACAAATTTGCACATGTGAGCACACACACACAACCCTATGACATCTGAGGCATTCCAAGTTGTCCCCCTTGGATATTCAGTTTTGCTCTCCCCAGTCTCCCAGATCACCCCCCTTTCCCACCTGTCCTCTCAGTCACCTTGCTTTTTGTTCTGCTGCAGGTAAGAGCCTTGTAAAGCACATAGAGATGAAAGAGAAAGTGGGTTAAAGTATCATTCTTCCAACTTCCTCCTTCAGCTCTATGTGCTTTCCAAGGGAGGAAAAGGAAAACCTTTCTCCCCATTTCAAGATGAAGGAACCAGAGGTGGGGGTCATAGGCTTCATGGGCATCAGATAAAGGTCCTCAAGAGTGCGCCCATAGCTGCTACATTGACAGCCTTATCTCTATAGCCTCTTAAACTGCCCATTCTCTGTTTAAAGTAGGGGTGGGGAACCTGCAGTCCTCCACATCCCATCATCCCTGGCTGTTGAAGATGCTGGCTAGAGCTGACGTGAGTTAGTACCCAATATCCACAGGACCACTGGATCACCACATCCATGCAGAGGAGAATGGATGTGAGCAGAGTTACAGCACAAGGGATCTGTACTGCACATGGAAATGTTCAGATGCAATGTGGCCCAAATACTTCCAAGAAATCAGGCAGCTGGCCAGATCCAATCAGCTGTACCCAAATAGCTGCCGCCTGCCCTTCTGACTCACTGTTTTATGCCAGCTTGGACTATGACCCAGCTGATTTTCTCCCGAAGGAATGCTCATCATCAAAATACCCTAACCCTTCCCCTTTGCACTATAAATGCTTTCACCACCGATCCAGTATTAACTCCATTTGGTTTTCCTGTCAAATTGGAAGCACACACAGAAAATTAAGCAACAGCAGCCAATAAGCAGGGCATATCCTGAAGGTTAACAACAACAGGGTGTACCTAAATGAAACGAAATTGCCAAGCCTTTGATCCAACAACTAATTGCCAGGAAATCCCCAAACTGCAGATGAAAACTGATTTTGCCAGAGATCGCTCAGATGAAGAAGGAAACCACATTGAATACACACCCTGCTACCCCTCTGGGTTTCTGCTTGGGAGCTGGACTACTTGGCACAGGGGTGGGAAAGAGAGAGAGAGAGGAGAACAACAGATCAGGGCAAAGTGGAAAGAAGCATAAACGTTCCGCAGCTCCTAGCAAGCAGCTTGATATCTTGTTCACCTTCAGAACAGCCCAGCAAGGAGGATCAGAAAAAGAGAGAGTGAGATTTATTCAAGGATTTGATTCCCAGTGTTTCTACCTCATCCCAGCAGCTGGAAGGCACCAACTCTCAATGGGCCAAATTTGATTGCCAGTTGCTTATCCCCGACAAAAAATTAAGAACAAACCTTCAGCAGGGGTGGGGAGCATGATATATAAGCTAATCGCCAAATGGCACCACACCTTAAACCTAGGTTACGGTTGCCACAACAGTATATCTAGGCGCCTTTATTGCAAATGTGTTTATAATTATTACTATTCATACCATTTCTATATCGCTTTATATTTCAAATAAATACATCTTAAAGCAGTTTACAACACCTTTAAAACCTTCAATGATACAAACCAGAACAAAATAAATTCAACCTTCAAGGAAAGTTATTTCAGCTCCTTCTCTAAGTGACATTTTGCTTTCCTATATTTATTTGCCTACTTCATTTATATAGCTGCCCCACAGCAGAAGTATAGTCTAGGAAGCCAGTGTGGTTAGAATGTCAGGCTAGGACCTGGGAGATCAGGGTTCAAATCCCCACTCAGTCGTGAAGCTCACTGGGTGACCTTGGGCCAGTCCCAGCTTCTTAACCTGTTTCGCTGGGTCACTGTAAGGATTAACTGAGGAGCTGGGTGAACCATGTGCTCCTTGGAGGAAAAGGTGTGATAATAAGCTCTTCTGCTTCCTCATTTTTAAGAAAGCTGGAGGGGCCAGCCAGATGGAGATGTCAGTCGCCAACCTGGCATGCAGAGATCACCACGTGGCTGCAATTGGACCTGCACCAGTTGCAAAATGTGCCTGGCTAATTTCTAACACTGGAAGCATGTGCTCTCCCAGATGCTGTTGAACTTCAACTCCCATCCCCTCCAGCTAGCATGGTCAATGGTCAGAGAGGCTAGGAGTTGTACTCCATCCAGCAACATCTGGAAGGCCACAGGTTCCTTATCTCTGGTAGAGGCTTTCAAGATTACAGCTCAAACCTTTGTGGAATATAACAGAGTAGTCCTAATTCCTAATTGAGCAATTAAAAGCAGTGTGTGCTGCACAGAAGAGGAGTAGGAGTTTGGATTTGATATCCCACTTTATCACTACCTGAAGGAGTCTCAAAGCGGCCAACAATCTCCTTTCCCTTCCTCCCCCACAACAAACACTCTGTGAGGTGAGTGGGGCTGAGAGACTTCAGAGAAGTGTGACTGGCCCAAGGTCACCCAGCAGCTGCATTTGGAGGAGCGGAGACGCGAACCCGGTTCCCCAGATTACGAGACTACCGCTCTTAACCACTACACCACACTGGCTCTCTCAACGCTTCTGTAGTCATGTCCCCTCCGAAACATACCTTTAGTTCCACGACTAACAGGACAAAACAGAATCAGAAGAATCTTTATTTACATCAGCCACTAGCCATAGAAATGCAATGCCATGCGATAAAATAAAATAAAATAAAATGTACTGATGATAGAGGTAAAAAATGTAACTATGCAAAATATATTCTGGAGGTTTACATCAATAATCAAATAATAAATTTTATTCTAATTGCTCCTGCTAATTTTTTTTGCAGTTTTTGCTGTCCCCTGATTATCTTGATCTGCTAAAAGAAAGGACAATGGTTGAGTGACCTGGTATGGATAGTAATAGAAGGGTAATAACATCACTCCTCAAAAACAAAACAAGTATTTGCAACATTTCACTTTCACTGCCCCATGAAACAAAAAGAGGCTAAGACATGGTCTGGGGCCATTCGGTATATAAATTTGCCGCTAAGCCCATCCCTTGTTAAGATGTGTTTCCCAGTACACAGATGCAAGCTGGTCAAGTGGTTTAGCTGTGAGCAAAGTTGCAATAGAATTATGACCAAACTGCCAGCTAAGCTTTCATCAGCTCAGCAGATTCTGGAAAGTTGACAGAATCTTGCCATATCTATAGGAAAAGGCACTCCTATTTTTTTTAAGGTTTTGCCACATAGAAGAAGAAAAAGAAGAAGAAGAAGAAGAAGAAGAAGAAGAAGAAGAAGAAGAAGAAGAAGAAGAAATTTTATTTATATCCCGCCCTCCCCGGCCGAAGCCGGGCTCAGGGCAGCTAACAACAATAAAACAGTACAACAGTACAACACAACAGAACACTCTAAAATCATTCATTATAAAATTAATTCAAAACAAACCACTGGCAACCATTGGGCCAGAGCTCCGCAAAGATTGCCGAAGGAGGGAGTCAGGCTGTGCCCTGGCCAAAGGCCTGGTGGAACAGCTCTGTCTTGCAGGCCCTGCGGAAAGATGTCAAGTCCCACAGGGCCCTAGTCTCTTGTGACAGAGTGTTCCACCAGATCGGAGCCACAGCCGAAAAAGCCCTGTGGATTTTCTGTGGATTTTAGAGGTTTGAAACTGACTTAAGATATCCTTTGTCTTTTTGAAGCAAGTGAACAACTATTCTTTGTGCTCTTGATGTTGCAACCAAGTTCTGAATGCCAACAGAAACCTGGTGTGGCATTTCAGGCTCTAGGATGACATAGTGGACCTTTGCTGCTCTGTCAAGTGAGTCAGCTGACCACACCTTCTGGTTGCTATTGAATCAGCTGCTCCAATGCTACAACCTGTCATGTGAAGATCTGGAAGCCACACAGATGACTGCTTTGGGACAAGGGAGAAGCAGTTTGATCCTATGTTCCGAGCTGCAATTCTCAGAGCGCTTTATCAACCAATTCCTCTTCCTGCAGACTCTGAGAATTGCAGCTCTGTGATTCTCAGCGTCCAGAATGAACTGCAGCTCCCAGATGTCTTTGGAGGAAACCATAGCTGTGGAATCATAGTGCTTCAAATATATCGTGTGATTGTGACCTCTACAGTCCCCGTCCAATCTCAGGCACAACAAAATAAAATTCCTGACATTCAAACCCAACTTATCAGCTTCTCTCAGATACCAAATAACCTTTTTCTCACAAAAGGAGGTCGGGGTCTGGTGTCCTGGTACATTTTTCAGTTACCGCTTGAAGGGTGTGAACCAACATTTCCTTTACACGCTTAATAAAGTAAATATTTACTCTTCAAGTTGAGCAAGTCATACTTTGCTAGAGAACTGGGCAGCGGGACTCTGCAATAGGTCAGCAGTATCACTTCTAGATCAAACATGGTTAAAACAAATTTACAGCAGCAAAGTTTTTCCTCAGTGATTCCGACCGTAGGGATTCGAGACTGAGCTCTAAGTAAATCTGGAATGAATTGCAAGAACTCACAACTTCTAATGCACTATTTTATTTTAAAATAACATACGAAGAGCAACACAAAGCACAAGACCAGTCATCAAAACAATGACATGAAGAGGCTGTTTGTTCCACTGAAGAAGCTAAGCAGGCCCAATCCTATAGGTCATTGGTTCCCAATTAGCTAAGTAATGCAGATCTCATTTTTCCAAAACCAAGCGAACTAATGTCAGTGTACTGGAAGAAGCAAAGATCATCAGTGTCAAAGCAATGATTCTTCAACATCAACTTCATTGGACTAGTCGTCTTGTGTGATTATCATCTTCCAAGGCAACTACTCTATTTCGAACTTAAAAATGGTAAGTGTAATGCTGGTGGTCAACAAAAGA
Source organism: Podarcis gaigeae (assembly GCF_964106915.1). Lineage (NCBI taxonomy): Eukaryota > Metazoa > Chordata > Lepidosauria > Squamata > Lacertidae > Podarcis > Podarcis gaigeae. The sequence goes on along the minus strand of NC_139686.1, from coordinate 16,110,084 downwards.
CGTTTAAAGACTCTCAAGGCAAATCTAAAAAATGTAGTATAAACACCAACAACTAGGAAATACTGGCCTGCGAACGCTCCAATTGGAGAACAGCCTTTACCAAAGGTGTCATGGGCTTTGAGAGAAAAAAGAAGAAGAAGAAGATGCTCAAACTCATGTTCTAAGAGGAAGGCACGCTTGGCAAACCCTCACCATGATCAGCTCACTCCCGGAAACCTATGACCCCCACTGTGGAAAGACGCGTGGATCCAGAACTGGCCTCCACAGTCACTTACAGACTCACTGTTAAGATCGTGTTCATGGAAGACAATCTTACTCGGCTACGAATGATCATCAAAGAAGAAGACAACTTCTGAAAACTACCATATCTCCATGATAGTTTTTGTTATGTGAATGGTGCCATCATACCTCCCAACATGTCCCAGCACAAAACTGGGGTGTGTATCTTCCTGGTCGTCCTTCCACACAAGTCATGTGACCCACATGTGAACATGGCCCCCTAAAATGGAACATCCCAGACAGTTGGCGGGTCTGTGCCATGGACCTCCTGGGTGGGCTACGCAGACCCCCTGGGGCCTGCAGACCACCAACTGGGACTAGCACCAATAGGCAACCTGGATAAGAAGCCATTAATTAACCCTGGGCCTGAGCTTCCAAGGTTGATCCAAGGCTTACAAATGGTGCTCTCCCCGACTGTTCTAGTCTAGCTGGAATGTGTGGCTCAACTCCAATAAAGCCTCTTGCTTGTCTGAATGAATGGCAGAGAGAAGTCTGCAATGTGCAGTTGGAATCTCTGGTTTTCACATGGATGGAACGTAGCCTGTTGTGTGAAAGTTATGCGGCACATCACTTTTGTCTCACCACTGGAGGGGGAGAATGCAGGCCTTGGGTTGCAAAAGGCTCCCCACTCCTGCTTTAGACCTCAAGTACTGGCAAGTGTGATATGCAGACTTCGCAGAGCAACGTGGCAGATTTATCCTCATGAGGAGCTCAGGAATCAGTGGCCTTTGGTGTCCTTTATGACTGGTAGGGCAGATGGAAGGGAGACCAACAGTAGGGGGCGCCAGAGGCAATGACAGGCAGAGCCATCCCTTGATTGGCTGTAAATAGGAATGCAAGCAGGTGGCGATGGGTTGAGATCTATGGGGCAGCGTCTCATTTCCCCAAAGGACCAGCCTCCACTGCCAGGAATTCAGGATGCTTGGGAACTTACATTCAGTGAACAGGAAGCATTTCCAGCTCCTCCTCACTCCTGGTTACTTTTGATGCCATTTATTTCCAGGACAACAAAAACAACAGCTATCTAAAGCACACAACACAGAAATCCAGGACTGAGCGTAACTGTGACTGAGAAACAATATGCTCTCCACAATTCACCAAGAGCTGGTTTTCAGGGAAATTTTGAATTTTATTATTTCCCTATGCAAATTAATCTAGGTTGTGCATATTCACATGCAAATTAAGATAATTTGCTTAGGATAGTTTACATCAGACCATTTTCTGGTGCCCCAGAGAGTGATCCAATTTAGCATGTTTACTTTATTTGTATTCATTAAACAAAGTGAAGTGCACCATACTAAATTCTGATGCCAACACACCACAAGCATTCAACTTGAAATATATGCATTTTCTTGCATACAGTACTTGCTAGGAATAAACACCTTAAGAAAATCAATTAAACTACAACTTTAAAACTACCCGGCTTGATAATATTGTGTTTGAGTTCATGGCTCTATTGAACTCTGGTCTTAATTTCAAGAGAGAGAGAGGTGTGTTTTTAACCTTTTTTAAAATCACAGTGCAATGCATCTACAACCCATCATTACAGTATCATCCCCAAATTGCAGTTCTGTGGACCTATGGCTAAGGGGAGATTTCTGAAGTTTGATCCTGCAAGTGCATCGTTTTCTGTATCGCCAAGTCAGCAGCTGCACAAATACGGCACAATGTAGGTCAGACACAATTTCCAGCATTTCATTCATAACTGAGAATTGGAGGGATATGCTGTCCTCTCACATTGATGACTTGACATGTCTCCAATGATACACTGTGGCATGCTGTCTCTCCATATTCCCATATTCCAAAGAATTTGTGAAGTGCAATGAAGAACTTTGGACACGTGCAAGATCCACGTTTCCAATTGCCACTAGTACAGAATTCCTTAGTACGAAACCAACCTCTCTATTAGTCTTCCAGTAGGTACTATAGCTACCCTTACATTCCCAATTCCTTCCTCCTCTCTTGCTGGTTTATTACCCTTTCCACTTCCCTCCAACACTATCTTGATTTAGATATAGAGTATCTAAAAGTAGAGTATAAAAGCAAGGACCTACTTTTTGCATACACAATACATACACTGCTGGAGCTACAAGGAAGCAATTATCACCGTCAATTGTACAAAAAGCAAAGACGTGAATGATTTATAGTAAGGAGAAACTCCTTTTCACTCTTCTCCAGACCTTACTAACTTTTAAATCCATGCCCAGAAAGGGACAGTGCCCCTCAGGATACTTTCAGCGCGATCATTAACATTGTTGGCCAGTTGCAAATATATTCCAGCCTCCATGTAATTAATTAAAATAAAATAAAATAAAATAAAATAATAAAATAAAATAATAATAATAAAGAGCACCAACAAAGCATGAGCTGATTTTAGCAGCAAGTACTGGGTTGGCATCACAGCAGAAGTGATGCTTCCTGGAGTGTGATACTTTGACCAGGCCTTTAAGCAGGCGTATTCCTTACAAAGTTAAAAGAAGGACTATCTCAATTTACTGCTAAAGCACATGACAACACACTTTAATGCTGTTGGTTTAACTCTTAACCTACAGCTGATGAAATAATTGCCTTTAAACACATAAACTGCAGGTCTAACAACTTACTAAGTTACAGGTAGTCGGATGTTGTGAACTCCAGTTCCCATCAGCCCCAGCCAGCACAGCCAATGGTCAAGGATGGTTAGAATTCTAGCCCAAAACATCTGAAAGGCAGCACACTGGCTACACTTGCACTAAGCTAAGTGCAACCTCTGTTGGAAGAGGGATGGTGGCTAACAGATTGCGGTGGAACCCTGACAAGACAGATGTACTATTTTGTGGGGACAGGGGCGGGCGGGGGACTCCCTAGTCCTGAATGGGGCAACTGTGCTCCTGAAGGACCAGGTGTGCAGTTGGGAGTCATTTTGGACTTACAGCTGTCCATGAAAGGGCAGGTCAGTTCATGTGCTGCTTGCAGGCTTCCCATAGACATCTGGCTGACCACTGAGAGTAAAGAATGCAGGAAGAGATGAGCCGTTGAGCTGATGTAGTACAGTTCCTCTTATAGCCTTATGTTCTTGTAAGTGCACAGAGAATCATAGAATTGTAGAACTGGAAGGGACCATAAGGGTCATCTAGTCCAACCCCCTGCAAATGCGGGAATCTTTTGCCCAGTGTGGGGCTCAAACCCATGACCCACTGGGAATTATAGTCTCATGCTCTACCAACTGAGAAAGGCAGCCCCAAACTTTCTAGACTCATATAACATTCTGCTGTGGTGGTTTAGGCAAAATGGGCAAGTCCATTTTGGGTTGTTTTCCTTTTTTTTTTTAGTTGCTAGTTTGTGTTGGTTTCAGCTGTTTTGATTTATTTCTCATTGATATTCATGTTTTTAAACGTTGCATTGCATTCTGCGTTTTTAATGGTTTGGGAACTCATTATATGGCTGGTACACACGCCATAAAACATATGCATCTTCTTTATTTTTTAGAACTACCAAGATGCTAGAAAGGAAGAATGTTTTTTAAAAATCTCATGCTAGCCATAATTGCCATCGGGAAGGGCAGAAATTATGAAAGCTTATAATATAAGCAGAGAGAAACACAAAACTGCAAAAGCACATTCCTCAGCATGTATTACACGATAAACTCCACTGTGGAACTTTTTCCGTTGTCCTGAAAGCAGTTTCACTTAGAAAATTAATTAAAATATCCAATTACTTCAGCCGACATCCGCTCTAATCTTTGTACATTTCTTTTTTTAAAAAAAAGTTGTGTGAGGTAATTGCTGCAGTTGCTGCCAATTAGGTGTACAGGACTAGCTGATTCAAATCAAGCCTTGCTAGAGAGAGGTTTCCACAATGGGCCCAGAAGGGATGTTTCAACACCACTTACAAGTTTTGAATGAAGATATGAAATGGCTTGTGGGTATTGGGGCAGAAAAGGAGGCCCAATTGCCTCTCTGCATCCTGATTCAAGTGTGGCCTAGATATGGCAATCATTTATTTTTTTTTTACATCGTTACAAGGATGCTAGTCTCTTGAAGAATGCCATAATTCATAGTAAATGCTGTTACGCAGTGTACAAAATTATGAAATTGAGCCATACTCTTCTCTCACACTGTTGGCCTTGAAGCATTCCTAACAGTAGTTGAGCAGCTTAGGGGGGTGAGGGGGGGCAGTAGAGAGAAATGACCAACCTAAATGTCTCATTGAATTCAATCCCATGAAAGGTAACTGCTCTTACATGATGCTGACATGCTCAAATCCCACATGCGAATTCTCACTCAGCCATGAAAGTTCACTGGGTCAACTTGAGACAGAAACTACCATCTTCAACCTAACCTCACTCACAGAGGGCGGATGCGTGTGAGGATAAAATCTAGGCCAGGTGAACAGTTATGTATGGCGCCTTGAGCTTCTTGAAGGAAATAAACATGATAAGTATCTACTCAAGCAAGAAGTCACGGCTGGTCCAATACCCTCTTACTCAATATCCAAAATGTATAACTGGGTGTGTGAAAGCATTGTGGTTGAAGTGGTGTCAGGTGAGACCAAGGCTTAATCCCGATGTGAGTTCTGGGGTGACTGTTTCCCTTAGACAGATAATTCTGTCACTAAAAGTGATGCACAATGCAGACTGGGGTGAGCCTCCCAAGGGAAAACAGATATGGAAGACCCAACTCACATTTTTGTCGTTGTCAAGGTGAAGTGAATTTAGAGAATTGTACAGATGGAATCTAGTAACCAAAGTTAAAGAATCCCTGGCACATGGTCTTCTAACCTCTGGCTAAAAACCTCCTAGCAAGGAGAATCCACCACTTTCTTAGGTAGCCGGTTCCACTGTTGGACAACTCTTACCATCAAAAAGTCTTTCCTAGTGTTTAGTCATTGGTTTCTTGTCACTGGAATCCATTATTTTGAGTTCTACCCTCTAGAGCAGCAGAAAACAAGCTTGCTTCATCTTTCATGTGACAGCCCTTCCGATATTGGGAGATGGCTATCATATCACCTCTTGGTCTTCTCTTCTCCAGGATAAACTGACCCACCTCCCTCAACCATTCCTCATAAATTCTGAATTCTTCCCCTGAGACCGCCAGGTATAGGGCAATATATAAATTCAGTAATAATAATAATAATAATAATCCTGTATGCCCTCCTCTGCATACGTTCCATCTTGTCAATATCCTTCTTAAACTGTGGTGCCCAAAACTGGACACAATATTCCGGGTTAGATATGAAGCCTTGTTGGGAAAAGAGGCCCCAAATGAAGAATTCAGAGTGTACCACTTCAGAGAAAAATAGCAATGTATTAAATAAGTCAAAACCAAGGTAGGGGGCACAGGCTACAGGCTCCTTGAATGCAGCAAGGTTGTTGTAGAAGACATACTAATGCAAAACATGTAATTGACTGTGATTTTTATTTTTTCTCTGAATACTGTCTCCTAAATGGGATTCTTCAAATTCTCAAAGTCACTTGCCTAAATGTGAGCCTTGGCAGTTTTGCCCAAGGAAGGAAAACAAGTTGCTTACTGTTCCAGCACTTAAGCTGCATTCCTTAGGTAAACGTGTATCTCATCAAATTTCAAAGCACAACATACAACAGGGGCCTAGTTCACACATCACGTAAAGCTCCTCAATCGCTCCCACTTTATTCCACCCTCTCTGCAGCCAGGAGAAACAAACCACAACGCTTGGCTCAGCTTTACACGCGAACTAGTGCTCAAGGTTTGCTTTCCTCCACACAAACCACAAGCAGGAGCCAATGTTTATTTTCTGGCAGGAAAAACAAACATCCAAACCACCTAGTACCTGCATAGGAAGCCCTTCACCATGATAACAGACCACAAACCTTTGGTAGGGCAATTTTAGGAGATCAACACTGTAGTCGGGCTGCAGCCATTGTGGGTGTTGGTTCATTCCCCTTATTCTTGTTGGGCACTGCATTCAACTTATGAGTAAATGATTCTCCGCAACACTGGTCTGCAAACAGTGGGTCGGGACCCACTGGTGGGGTGCAACTTGATCCAAGGTGGGTCGCAGCAGGAGCATGACCACCATGCAAATGTAGAGTGAAATTGATCCCCAAATGCATGCTCAAGTTAAAACTGGGTCCTGGGTTTGAAAGGTTGATGCTACATGATGCACAAGGCAGGTAGTCAATGTGGCAATGCTAATGTACTCAACAGATTAGTGCTTCCAGTATCAGCTCCTTCAGAAGAGAAGCCTGGGGAAGTAGTCAGGTTGCTGGAACATCTAGAGCAGAGCTTTTCCAGCCCTCCACAACTGCTCTAGATCAGGGTTTCCCAAGCTCCAGCTGTTTTGGGACTACAATTCCCATCATCCTTGACCACTGGTCCTGTCTGCTAGCTAGGGATGATGGGAATTTGTGGGGAACCAAGCTTGGAAAACCCTGCTTTAGAGGAATTGTGGAGGGCTGAATCGGCTCTGCTCGAGATGTTCCAACAACCTGGCTCTACAATTTTGCCTAAGATACTTTTCTTCTGCTGACCAATTTCATTTTTGCATGTTCTTTTCATTGCTATTTGCCTGGACAACAATGAAATGTGTGTGTCAGGAGAATGTGAATGAATTTTCATGAGGGCTTGAAGAAGAAGAGGAAAAGGAAGAAGAAGAAGAAGAAGAACTGATGTGGAGGGCTGAAATGGTAATATTGAAAAACCAGAAACCGAAATGAAAATATTCATCCATACCCAGTGGTCACCATCAATTACCATCACCGTTTCACACTCTGGAACACACAGAGAGCTTGGGAGGCAGGGAAGGTCTTCTCTTACTTGTGCCAGGTAAATAAAAAAAGTGGAGGGAATCTCTCTTGCTGCTCTAAAGGGGCTTCCACCGTATCTTACCTGCTTTGAAACTGCAGTGGAAATGATATCTTAGGATCTGGGATCTGTTTGGCACTGTGTTTCCTGCTCAGAATGCTGGCAAACTGGTGAGTGGATCTGTACATTCCTAAGGCCAGGCCACTCTCTGCTGTGGCTGCTGGATCATAGAACTCCCTACACTGGGAAACCAAACTGGCTCCCTCTTTAAATGTTTCATAGAACTATAGAGTTGGAAGGTACCCTGGGGGTCATCTAGTCCAACCCAAATATGTTTCGCAATGACCGGGAATTTGTTTTCACGTGAGTGAGACCTCTCTGTCTGATGCACCTTTGTTCGGAGCTGGTTTCTTTCCTTCCTCTACCAGTTTGTTACTGGGCCGCTGCTGCCTCTTAGCTACGGATTTGCTTGTATTTTGTTTTTATTGTGTATGCGGCACTGCTTTGGATACCTTTTGTGAGCCAACTTTGGAGTCGGGGCTGTGAAAGGCTGAAAAACAGGATATAAAATGTTTCAGTGCATATGTAGTGTGCTGAAGAGGGTACTCACAGGCTGCTTGAGAACACTAGAGACCCAATCCTTTCTTAGGAATTTTTTTCTTCAAGGCCTTGATTACCCCCAAAACCCTTTCGCCATAAGAATGTGGGATGTAATCCACCGAGAGCAGTCAAACACAACATTCCTTGTTTTCCTAGAGTGGACATGCAAGGGGATGTTTGGTCCAGCCAGTCAAAACTTCCTTGTTCCTCCTGGGCTGGAACATCCTTCCTTTTGCATGTGACTAGAGGTGGGAATGACCTTACCTGCCCAGGTAACAAGAGGATAAGGCATGCTGCCACTCTCTCTTCTTTTCCATTTTCCTTTTGTCGTGTGAACTGCAGTGACTGCCAGTCTGCAGTCACTGAGATTAACCCCCCCCCCCTCATATGGGATAGATCCACATATACATATTTGTAACTAAGTCTGCCTTCAGGGATCACACTGTGCTCTGCCTGGTGTAAGTAGACTTATTTTATTTATTTATGAATAAAACTGTGGTGTCTTTATTCTTTTAGGAGGGATTCAACGAGTCTTACCAGGAAAATATTAGAACACATTTCAATCTGCACAAACCAGATTGAATTGTGTGTAGTCAGAGGCTTACACAAGCCTGCAACCAGCTATCTGCTGTGCATGTAAAAGGGGAATGTAAACTCTGCTAAGTTAAAGAACTTGCTAGCACAAGTTAGAAAGGATATTGATAAACAATATATTCTCTCCTGCCTCCCTGAACGTTCTCACAAAGAAGAGTCCCATAAAACACAGAGAAAAGCACAATGCTCTGAAAGCAATTTCTTTGAAGACTTAATTGCCACCAGCTCATTCTGCAACAATGCACAAAAATGCTTAGCTTAAGGCTAAAAAAATACACGTGGATATATTGGTGGACACTGAGCAACGTAGTTCTAAAAGCAGAAAATTAAAAATCTCCTAAACACACTTTCAATGTTCTGATCCTAAAATGCGCTGACACAGAAGCAGACGCCACTGAAGTTAAGGCGGTTGACTTCTAAGTAAAACATGTTCTGGAGCAGGTGTGCCGGTCTCTCTTACTAAAGGGAAAGGACATGTTACCTTTCACTGTACTGAACGCTTATTATCAGTTCATTTCATTACTCACATTCCTCTTTTATGTAGCAAGCAAGCAAGCAACACGACGCATCAATGACTGTTCGTGAAATTTACAAGGCACGCAATGGAAAAATCTAAACAGTTTGACTGCACAGCCTGCCAGTAGCAAGAGGAGACAAACCTACAGCTTGAGAGCGAGCCAATAATTAAAGCAACTCAGATTACCCATTCTGCATTCCGTTTATTATGACGATTATTTGAGCAGGGCAGGGAGGTAAATAACTTCCAGAGCAGCAGGCACACTGCATGTGAATGGAAACCGATGTTGATTGGGTCAGCCTTTCTACCTAGGAGAATGAGGACATGCACACATCTACAGAGCAGCGCATTCATCGCCATGGCAACTGCGCCAAACAAAAGAGGGAAACCAATTCAAGGAGCAGCCTCCTTCAGATGAAAAGAGCACGAGGTGGAAAAAAAATGCCTTCTTCCTGTATCTCTGGGAGGTTTGGCTGGCTTGTTTGGGTTTTTGATGTAATTAGATCCCAAAGGCCGTAATTGTAACTCCCTGGCATTACCCATGTGCCAAGTACGTTTTTATTAAATTAGAGGATTTACTTTGAATGCGGGAAATCTAATATAACCAAGCAGTTAAAAAACAGAGTCATTCGCTGGGGCGAAGGCAAGGTCTGGAGGCACAAGACGCGGCCACCTTGCTGAAGCTAAGAAGTTCTGGGACACAGAAAGCATTCTGCTACAGAGCCAGACCATGGGCTAGTTCACCTAGCTGAGTATTCGCCACCCTCCCTGGCAGAAGGGTTTCAGACAAGGCTTTCTACCTGGGGGTGCCAGGGACCTGAGGCGTACCTAGGCTCCCTTGCGCCCTTGGCATGGAGCTGTATTTGTGTCTCCAAAGCTGGGAGAGATCATGGACCAGAAACTCCAAAAGTTTGCTTTTTGATGGCTTTTGCACTCTGCCAGTGACTTCTTCCACAGCAAGTGAGGTTGGGTCTGCTCTGCTCCTCCTTCCTCCTCCACCACTGGTCTGTCTACCTCCCTCCCTCCATCCCTCCTTCCACTTGCTGCTTTCCCTCCTGTCTCCCTCCTCCCTCCCCCTTTTTTCCTCCTGCAACTCTCACCTGCTTTCTCTGTCCTTCCCTCTGAGACCTGCTGGGGACTTCGGTTCACACTTCTAATAGCGCCACTGGCTGACTGGGGAGGGGGTCCTGCAGGGCTCTTGTGGCAGCCCATGCCAGTGACTAGATTCCTCCGCTGAGATACCCAGAGGGGCCTGTGGACCACACCAGCCACCCAGAGCAGCGGAGGAGCATCTCTGGGAGTGTGTGGCTGGGCATATGCACTCCTAGCCACTCCGAGCCGGAGTGGAGAGGTTTTGGAATATTCTAAATGCTGCGTGATGGAGATGGCAGGGATGCAGGGCAGAAATTAATAATACAGTGGTACCTCTGGTTGTGAACTGGATCCGTTCCGGAGGCCCGTTCACAACATGAAAAGAGTGCAACCTGTAGCGGCATGCCTGCGCACGCGCCGGTTGCAATTCGCAGCTTCTGTGCATGCACATGACATCATTTTGCGCTTCTGCGCATGCGCAAGTGGCAAAACCCAGAAGTAACCCTTTCTGGTACTTCCGGGTCGCTGCGGGACGTAACCTGAAAGAACATAACATGAAGCGGACGTAACATGGGGTATGACTGTAGATTTTTTTATATATATAAAAATACAAACACAAATACAGTGGTACCTCAAGTTACATGTGCTTCAGGTTACAGACGCCGCTAACCCAGAAATAGTGCTTCAGGTTAAGAATTTTGCTTTAGGATGAGAACAGAAATCGTTCTCTGGTGGCGCGGCGGCAGCAAGAGGCCCCATTAGCTACAGTGGTGCTTCAGGTTAAGAACGGTTTCAGGTTAAGAACGGACCTCCAGAACGAATTAAGTACTCAACCTGAGGTACCACTGTACAATCATGATATGGTGCTTAACCCGCAGAGAGGAAGAAACCTGTGGTCCACATCTGCACCTAGCCAGAAAAGTAAATCACTCTCTAGGGCATACAAAAGACAGTTAACTTTGTTTCCCTTTAAAATCATGTATTGTGCAGAGTAGACTAATCGCAAACCATTCCAGCCCTCTGCTTATCTGAAAGGGCAAAGGGATTTGCATTGCTGAGCTATGAATTTCTTTAGAAAAACATCTCACCTACCGTCTAGTATTGCACCACCAAGGGCACAACGGGGTCACATCACCCAGCTGTTTCATTAGCAGCAATTCATCTTCATTACAAGCATAGGCTTAAGGCCACACGCAGAGGGACAGACACACACACACACACAGTGCAACATGCTAGAAATGTTTCCTAGCATGGCATGAGCAGTGTTTGTTTCCGTTTAGCAAATGAGTGTGCCAGGGAGCGCTACACTGGAATGCCCAGGGGAAAAGATGAATCAGAACTGCTGGTGATGATGAGATGAATGGGAACTGCTATAACCACTATAATAAACAACAGGAAGCAACATGGAATCCAGTTGTTAGACCAAAGTGTGCAGGGCTCCCCCACACGCATCTTAACAGTGAGCATTGCGCTGACCCTGGCTTTTGATCCTAAAGGGACACTGATGCGCCATGCAACTTTCCATGTTCCCAGGTGACTTTCCAGCTCCCGGGAGAGGAGGCATGGCTGGCTTGCACTGCTTATCCCCCTTGCTTCCAGTCCTCTTCCAAAAGGAGAGCTACACAAATTGTGTCCCTCTGCCCAGAGAAGAGCCAGAGGCTTAGGGAAAAGAAGCACATAAGTCAAGCTGTGCTTCCCCCTCCTCTATTTCCTGGAATTTCCGAAAGGGCTCTCTTTTCTTTTCTTTTTTATATATTTATTTGGCTTTTCAAATTAAAGTTTTACAACCACCTATCCAACATACGTCATAAAAACAAGATTCCAAAGAATCTCCTGTCCTCCCCTTTGTGGGTCCTATTGTCAATCATTTCCTCCTGCATCTTTTATAATAATCCAAATCTTTTGCATCTCCGTTATATCCAAAATTCACCACTGAACTACAAGTGTTATTCCAATCCTACTAACAATTTTAACTGTTTACAATGGTTTTTAAGATAAATTATAAATTTTCCCCATTCCTCTTTCGGTCTTCCTGATTTCAGATTTTTCTGGTCATTTTTGCCATTTCATGCTATCTTTTCCATTATGGAGTACAGTTTGTCTCATACTAGGTGTATGCAACGGGTGACCTGAGCGTATCCCCATTTGCTCCCCCAGGTTTAACCCTGAATTGTGCATTTTGGCTGTTTTTTCAAAGGAACATAGGAAGCCAGCTGGTACTGAGAGAGCCTTGGGCCCACCTAGCTCATTTTGCCTCTGCTGACATGGAAGTTGCTTTCCAGGGGTTTAGAATAAGGGACTGAGCCTGGGACTTGAATGCAAAGCAGATGCTCTGTAACTGAGGCTTCTCCTGAGCCAAGTTGACTTTTCACCTCCTCCCAGGTACAGACAACACCAGCAAAGGTCTTCCCCCTTGCTCCTCAACTTCTTTCTCACAACTGCAAGCCAAAACTAAGCCAATTGGGAGCAGGCACCTGAGGTGCTTTGCCAGTCACATGGGGAAAGATTCTGCACCTGTGCTTGCAAGGGATTGAATGCAAAGCAGGAGACACCAAGAACAATCAACACCCCTTGCAGGTAAAGGGACGCCTGAACTTTAGGTCCAGTTGCGGACGACTCTGGGGTTGTGGCGCTCATCTCGCTTTACTGGCTGAGGGAGCCAGCGTACAGCTTCCGGGTCATGTGGCCAGCATGACTAAGCCACTTCTGGCGAACCAGAGCAGCACACGGAAATGCCATTTACCTTCCTGCCGGAGTGGTACCTATTTATCTACTTACACTTTGACGTGCTTTCAAACTGTTAGGTTGGCAGCAGACCCCTTGCAGACCCACCCCCAAATTAAAAAAAACAGTCTGAATTATTATTTTTTTATGCTTCTGGGTGACCAGGAAAGAAAGCTCAAAAAAGCTAGAACTTTTCCCCTCAGTATAGACAGCTTTAGGTATTTATTTTGTTTGACAAAATTTGTATACCACTTACGGTAACTGTAAATAAAACCTCTAAGCAGTTTACAAAGAACATTAAATAATTATTTTAAAGTTTACATTATTATCAACGTTAAAATCAAGTTTATAAAAAACACACAAAACGAATAAAATCAAGAGTTCCAAACTGAAATTACAGATGAAGATACACATCAACGTAACATGTCTGGGTAGACTTGCCTAAACAGAAAGCATTTTAGCAGGCCCCGAAAAGGATCCAGGGAAGATAACTGCCTAATGTCAAGAGGTAAGCAGTTCCAGAGTGTAGAAACTGCCAAGCTAAAAGATTGCTTCCTTACAAGTGCAGAATGAGCATTATTTGGCACTTGTAAAACTGTTGGTTTCCCAGTCTGAAGTGACTGAGTGGACGTATATGGCAAACTAGGCATAGGCTGGAGAGAAAAAAACACAATCATGGGTTATTAACTTTGGAAGAATAATTGACAAGGCTGGCCTAGAAATTTGAAGGTGGAGATTTTTCCGATGCACAAGATATCACCGCTCTATTTACTTCAAGGTTTTTTTTGCGAGCAGGAGGGGTATAAACGAAAGCACATTAGGCACAGAAAGAGTTGGGATTTACCAGGATTAGCAAGCAACCCAGACGACTCTCCTATATTCAATTAATCTCTCGTTCTTTTGAAACAATCTAAAAAGCAGTTCTGTCTTTAGGATTAAGTGGTGGTTGTTTTGTTTCTTTCAAAAAGGGGAGGGCTGCTAGGTTTCCATAAACCACAAGCTTTTGCCCAGCACCATTACGACTCCAGAGGCCAATTAGCCAAATCCCAAACCACGCTGGATTAGATTGAGAGTTTGTTTGTTTGCACACCAATGGCATGCGCGTGTGAAAACAAACACCTCTCTCCCACAGCAAGAAACAGCTGACATTTATGTTCTAGCGGCTCTGTAAAAGGTGAGCGTCCCTGGAGAATTTCACAGCATGCTTGGTGGGGAGAAAGAATCTGGAAAATTGACTGTTGCTACACCAGCTCACTTTTCACCTGCTCAGATATGTATGTTTCCGCTGGGTTCACCTCTGTCGCTACAGACCTCTCTGGAAACTTGCCATAAAGGAGGTGTGAGGTGAGAAAGACACTCAGTGCAGATTTTTAAGGATTTAATACCCAGCTGGTTGGGCCATATTTGATAAAGCAGCGCATTTGATATCTCTACTGTGCTAAAACTGGGCCTTTGCCCACATCACTTTCTTATAATGGGTGATGTTCCAGCTGTGCTTTCCACACAGATCCATCCTCATTAAAAAAAACCAACCTATGTTTCTGGTCTTTATTTATTTAAAATATTTATGCACCACCAATTCATAGAAGATAACGAGGCAACACACAGCAATATACAGTGCCATCGCAACTTAGGCAAGAGTTACGTTCCTGGGGCTTGCAGGTGACAGCAAAATCGTGCAAACTGAGAATGACCACACTGTCTGAGATCTCGCAGGATCCCAGACACCCCGTGAAATCTTGTGCGACCCACCCAGAGCTTGGTAAGCAAGGCAGAGGGGTTAGAAGCTCTTTCCGTGAAGCCTCCCAGAGACCAGAAAACCAAGTTCTCCTGCCCAGTCTTTCTATTTATTTATTTATTAACTGGCCATAAAGCTGTGATCGCAAAAGTAAAACTAAATTGTGATCCTACTGCACAGATTCATAGAATTGTAGAGTTGAAAGGGACCATGAAGATCCTCTAATCCAGTCCCCTGCAATGCAGGATTCTTTTGCCTAACATGGGGCTTGAACCCTTAACCCTGAGATTAAGAGTGTCATGCTGTACCGACTGAGCTATCCCTGTTTACGTGGAATGAAAGAGAGAGCACCACAATACAGAGAACACCATAATAATGATCCAAAACATTTCCCTGTGTATCAAAGTACATCAGTCACCAGCTTCTTCTATCTCTGTTACCTTCACAGTTAGTGGAATCTGTACATGGGCCTTTTTTCCACTGAGTTCTGTTCAAAGTAGAACTTTAGGTTCCTACTCTGAACTACCACTGGATACAACCCATGTAATTTCCTTTCAAAGACACAAGAAGAGCTCTACTGGACCAGACCAAAGAACAGCATTGAAACCACAATATTCCTTTCTAAGCACGATGCAGTCACATCTTGGTTTAGCTAATCCTTAACAATGGCTTTAAGTATTCAGAGGTAATGCTGAACTATACCTGCCCGATACTGGATCTGTGAAACAGAGATATGCTGAACCACAGTTATGTCTGCCAAGCACAACAGTCATATTATCAAATTTACAGCTGAGGCCGGTCTTGCAAATTCAGAATTGTGCTTTGCCTTTAAAATCTCCGCTTGCCAAATAGAGACAGACAGATCTGCATCCACATGTGTTCACATTCCAAATCCTAAAGGTTTTATTCTTAGCAGCTTCTTACATGGAACTCAAAGCTAATCTGCTTTCCAAAATGGTAACGGCGGAAGCAGAACCCACGCTTCCGCAGACAAAATTGTTTTAGCGATGGATTTTTAGTACTGGGTTCTGGGCCACGTAAAGTAGCTCAGAAAACAGATTTCACCAGTAAGCGTAGGAGACAGTACCCGCTAATACGATTTCACTGTTTATAGCTCTGGATGTGGAAGCAATTAATGAATGATGGCTGCACAAGCAAAACAGCAGATAGTAACGTGGGACAAGGAGTAAATTTGTGGAGGTGGCTTGGCTTGAATTGGGCTCCCTTCTGGGAGGTTGTTAGCCTGCCTTAAGTCACAGGATTTGCTCTATAGTCAGAGAAAAGGATGTTGGCCACATTAGGGGTCTTTGCACATTCAGATGAATGCACAGAGGGGCTCCTGTTTTGTTCTTACCTGCAATGGAAATAAATGAGATTCCCTCCTTAACTGGAGCTCTCTACCAGTTTCATGAGTGATTACTGAGACAGCCTGAATTCGCTTGAAGGAGAGGAGACCCACTGGCTACAATTCTAAGAGAAGCAAAACTGTTTACAGAAATGAAGCGCCCTAGTTTCATCTACATGAAGCCGCTGGGAGAGATCATCAGGGGGTTTGGGCTGGGTGTTCATCAGTATGCGGATGATATCCAGCTCTACCTCTCTTTCAAATCGGAACCAGTGAAGGCGGTGAAGGTCCTGTGTGAGTGTCTGGAGGCAGCTGGAGGATGGATGGCGGCTAACAGATTGAGGTTGAATCCTGACAAGACAGAAGTACTGTTTGGGGGGGACAGGAGGCGGGCAGGTATGGAGGACTCCCTGGTCCTGAATGGGGTAACTGTGCCCCTGAAGGACCAGGTGCACAGCCTGGGAGTCATTTTGGGCTCACAGCTGTCCATGGTGGCACAGGTCAATTCTGTGTCCAGGGCAGCTGTTTACCAGCTCCATCTGGTACGCAGGCTGAGACCCTATCTGCCTGTGAACTGTCTTGCCAGAGAGGTACATGCTCTTGTTATCTCCCACTGGACTACTGCAACACACTCTATCTGGGGCTACCTTTGAAGTTGACCCAGAAACTACAACTAATCCAGGATGCGGCAGCCAGACTGGTGACGGGGAGTGGCTGCCGAGACCACATAACACCAGTCCTGAAAGACCCACACTGGCTCCTAGTACGTTTGCAAGCACAATTCAAAGTGTTGGTGCTGACCTTTAAAGCCCTAAACAGCCTCGGCCCCATATACCTGAAGGAGCATCTCCACCCCCAATCATTCAGCGCAGATACTGAGGTCCAGTGCTGAGGGCCTTCTGGTGGTTCCCTCATTGCGAGAAGACAAGTTACAGGGAACCAGGCAGAGGGCCTTCTCGGTAGTGGCACCCGCCCTGTGGAACGCCCTCCCATCAAATGTCAAAGAAATAAACAACTACCAGACTTTTAGGAGACATCTGAAGGCAGCCCTGTTTAGGGAAGCTTTTAATATTTGATGAATCATTGTATTTTAATATTTTGCTGGAAGCCACCCAGAGTGGCTGGGGAAACCCAGCCAGATGGGCAGGGTATAAATAATAAATTGTTGTTGTTTTGTTGTTGTTTTGTTGTTGTTTTACAATTCAGTGGATGAAAAAGAAAAGAAAACCCCAAGATGTCTGTTGGTCCCTATATATTGGGAAAGGTGGTTGGGGGCAGGGGATCTAGTATAGAGAAGTAGTTAGACTGCTGGACCAAGACCTGGAGATGCCTGGAATTGAACCCACAACCTTCTTCACACAAAGCAGTTACTCTGCCATTAAACTACAATCCTTCCCCCTACATGGCTACATGCAACAAGTCAAAGGTTCCCATCTACAGAGGGCGTAGTTAAATCGTGTAAGAAAAAAGCACCCAGACTTGGAGGAAATGACAAAAGAACGATTCCAAAAATGAGGGCGGGAAGAACAAAGAACTCAAGATAACTGTTCGCAATCCAATTAAAATTAACAAAGAGAGAAGGGATTACACGATGTAAAGCAAAATTTGCTGAACATCTTCATCTAGGCTTTCCTGCCTGCAATTTGTCTAAGTTGGGCACTGCATTCTCTCCATTCTTCCTCATTTACTGAAAGTTTTTTATCATGCCTCTTTTCATTTCCAACACAGCAAGGAGTCATTAAGGTAATAATCCTACACATTCCTTGAGGGGAAGCTTTTGTCGAGTAGATGGTGATATGACTGCACTGTCAGCACAGAAGAACTGTTTTCTTCCTTTGCTTCCTAAAGAGAGTGCTTTATTCCAAATTCCTCCATGTTATCATCTTCCTCCCACCTTTACACCCTAGCTTGCATTCATTTGAGACACTGGCCCGGTCAGCAACTCAAAACAGACCCCAGTAGCCTGCAATCCATTGAGATACCCACTATCAGTCAGTCCATATTGCAAGCCAGTTTGGGACATTGCCCAGTCAATGACCCGTGCTCAACATAACCTTGCCATATGCCTTCCAGCTACTGATTCTCCAGAACTGGGACCCTGTCCAGTTCTCCCCCACCGCCCAAGGTGAAATCATTGCTACTTTGCTTCCAGTAACCACACACACACACACACACACACACACACTCGCCTTCGACCACTTCTTCCTATTTGCCAGGAGAAAAAGCAGCTGCTGCCCGTTCTGTTAACTCAAAAGCGGCGCTGGTGAAAGGTAAAGCTCTCTGACACTGCAAAGCAGAACAGTCCTCTTTCTGTTTCTCCGGAATAATCCATGGTTGGAGTTCAGGAAGCACCACTCTGCATGCCAGCTGGAAGGCACATTTGAAATAAAAATACAAACCAGTTAAAAGCGGGCAACCGTTCTCTCCCAGACATCTGAGAAGGTGCACTTTGAGAAATGCCGGGTTAACATTATCACCATCCGAGATTTAGTCGTTTGCATGTGCCAATTGTGTTGCACAGCCTGTGTTCCTACGGTATGCTGATAAACCGTGCGCTAAATCATTGATTGCTTTGCGGGCACAGACAGTAACTGTTTTACAAGCTACAGACCAAGGCACAGCATTGGCAGAACACACAGCACGTGAGCAGCAGGTTAATAAGGAAAGATCAATATTAGCACTGTCAACTATTTAACCATTTCTTGTTTTGAAAACTGATTAGCTGGGAGAAAACAAGACCATCAGTACCGCATTTTCCAAAATTGGTAGTATTTTGAGCACCTCGCTTGTAAGACCCTACTTACCCATAGAGCTAGGGCACTGGCCTGGATATCAGGCTAGGGACAAACCCTCTGATTAAAAAAGCAGCAATTCTGGAGATTTAAAATATGTTTCATTTACATGTGGTGTGACGCACAAGTGAAATAAGAATGCTTTAAATAAAATAAATAAATCCACTCAGGCTGTGCAGCCTGAAAGACAGAGTGAACAAACAGGATTTTGTGAGTAGGTCTGATGTTAAAACTGCTTAGATTAGGGATGTTGCTAGACTATAACTCCCAGCGGCATGGCCAATGGTTGCGGATGATAGGAGTTATAGTCCAACAACATCTGGAGGGCTACAGGTTGCCTGTCTCCTGGGTGCCAAGTGAGAGGCTATCTTAGACTCGGAAGTCCTGGGTGCAAATTCAGCCCAGTCATGACTTACTCTGGGTGTTCTTGCACAATGTAAGAAAAGGTAAAGGACCCCTGAACAGTTAAGTCCAGTCAAAGGAGACAATAGGGTTGCAGCGCTCATCTCAGTTTCAGGCTGAGGGAGCCGGCGTTTGTCTACAGACAGCTTTCCAGGTTATGTGGCCAGCGTGACTAAACCACTTCTGGCGCAACGAGACAACGAAACGAGTGCCAGAGCCCACGGAAATGCCATTTACCTTCCCGCCACAGCGGTACCTATTTATCTACTTGCACTGGCATGTTTTCAAACTGCTAGGTAGGCAGGAGCTGGGACAGAGTAACGGGAGCTCACCCCATCGCGGGGAATCAAACTGCCAACCTTCCGATCAGCAAGCCCAAGAGGCTCAGTTGTTTAGACCACAGCGCCACCTGCGTCCCAGCTCAATCCACCCCTTTGCCCCCTCACATGAACGCATTGGGGAATGGTATACGAAGGCCAAAACCAAGCCTGGTCCTCTTCCAGTTCTGTCACAGCTACAAACTGGAGAGTCTATAAGGATCAGACCAACAGCACAAACTACCAATAGTACTCATTTTTTTTAGAGAGAAATCCGTCTGGCTCCCTGCTTGCAGTATTTTACTTTACTGTTGCTGCCACCCCAGAAAAACTCCTGCGGGTGTCCAGGGGCATGATTAAAGTTTGAAATAATGGATGATTAATCACACCCTGTAACTGATGTGTGGTTTAGAGCCCATAAGCTTGGGGGGTGGGGTGATTTTTTTGCTCTCCACTTCTCAAGATGGAAGAAGCTCAGGGCTGCTTTTTTTCCACTGTTGGGTGGCAAAGCATCAAAGCCTGAGGAATCCTGGGAGCTGTGGTTTGACCCCTGTTCCCCTCACAGAGCTCCAATTCCCAGAGTGGTTTTATAACCAATTAGTAGGGAACCCAGTAACTAAAACCTCCAACAGTTGTATAGTCATTTTTATTTATTTGTATTTGTATTATTTTGTTTCTTAGCTGTTTGTTGCACTGTGCTCCTTTGAGAGGAGGGGCAGGACAGAACTTTAATAAGCAATTATAACGATTAATTGGGATCAAGTGTTAAGACAGTTAAAGCATCATATCTAGATCCCATAATGCAAAGAGGCACTGACCGACTCCCGTGGGTAGGAATCTCATAGGACCAGAACATATAGCAAGATACCTTATACCGAGTCAGGCAACCTGTCCATCTAGCTGAGCATTGCCAACACTGACTGGCAGCAGCTAGCTAGTGATTCAGAAGCTTGAGATTTTTGCATTGCAGGGGGTTGGACTAGATGACCCTTGGGGTCCCTTCCGATTCTATGATTCTGTTGCCAATCCTATCTAGAGATGCCAGGGGTTTAACCTGGGACCTTCTGCACGCAAGGCCAATGCTCTGCCACAGAGCTGCGGCCTCGTTCTGTTCCATTCTGTTGTGCTTAATTTTATTTACAGTGTATTTTATATCCCACATCTGCGGCGCAAAACAGCTCTCCCGACAACCATAACAAATCCATTTTAAAAACAATTTAACAGCGTGCTCTAATGCATTAAGAGCAACACCACAGGAAAACAGAAGTCGTATAAAAACAAGAAACAAACCTGGGAAAGTTGGTTTATTCAAAGAATCCTATCCATTTTTAAGAAGGACTGGGGTGTATGTCCGTGTTTGCCTGTTGCCAGAAAACAAATATACATGTCAGTGGTTGCCAAGTGAGCATTCCACAGTCCCCCCCCCCCATTGCTACCTGCCTAATTTCAGAAGGTGGAGACAACATGCAGGTACATGCATGAAATGATAGCCCTTCAGGGATTCAGATTCTTGCCATAAAAAGCTATAAAGCTGGGAAAGAGGGGGAAATCAATGGCCCTGCGATGCTTTGGGACTTACACCTCCTGACCACCGACTATGCTGGCTGAAGCTGATGAGAGTTTAATTCTAGCAACACCTGGATAAGACAAGCAAGGCTGGGGACAGCATCCCCCAGGGGATTCCCTGCTCCAAAGTTCAAAGAGCAGCTGAATTTGCCAGAAAGGCTTTCAGCAAGTCCTTCCCTTAGCCTTCATCCCCAGATAAGGATCCAGTCCTAATACTGGTCTACCCTATAAGGTCGTAAATGACGGTTGACAGGGGTGGCTAAAAAGGTTCTTCCTCCTCCCCAAAAAAGGAATTTGTAAGTAGAGTTATGTACAGTGGTACTTCGGGTTCTGCTGCCAACCTAGCAGTTCATAAGCACGTCAAAGTGCAAGTAGATAAATAGGTACCGCTCTGGCGGGAAGGTAAACGGCATTTCCGTGTGCTGCTCTGGTTCACCAGAAGCGGCTTAGTCATGCTGGCCACATGACCCGGAAGCTGTACACTGGCTCCCTTGGCCAATAAAGCGAGATGAGCGCCACAACTCCAAAGTCGGCCACAACTGGACCTAACGGTCAGGGGTCCCTTTACCTTTACCTCAGGTTACATACGCTTCACGTTACATATGCTTCAGGTTACAGACTCTGCTAACCCAGAAATAGTACCTCGGGTTAAGAACTTTGCTTCAGGATGAGAACAGAAATCATGCAGTGGCAGCAGGAGGCCCCAGTTTCAGGTTAAGAACGGACCTCCAGAACAAATTAAGTACTTAACCTGAGGTATCACTGTACTAGGCATTGCTTCCTATGACACCTCCATCTGTGCAGGGACCAGGGACCCTGGGCAGGTAGGCAGGACTGGGCATTATTTTGTGATTTTATGTTGTAATTTTATGTTGTGAACCGCCCTAAGACCTATGGATATAGGGCAGTATACAAATTTAATTAATAAATAAGCACCTCCCTGCCTGTGCTTAAACCAAGATCCTTGGTTCTGTCTCGAAAGGGAGACTATCATCTTTCTCTCTTCCTCCTTCTCCTGTGGTTCCTGCTGCGGCAAAGTCATTTTACATAATGTCTATGGAGAAGGGCGAGAGGAATCACAGAACAACGGAACTATTCATTGTGGGTTTATCTTTCCATTCTGTTTGACAAATGCGTAGCCTTTCCTGCTTCCTTATAGGGGAGAGAAAACCTCGCCCTTGCTCAGGGTGCTGTTTTGCAGGACACCTTGAACCCATCTCCCTTGAACATTTAAAGCTGCAGCACCCCACTTTAAACAAGTTTATCTAACACCCTTGCAGGGACAACATTCGCACCACACACTGAAGCACTGTTACACTACTTTTAACAGTCATGCCATTAAATCTTGGGAACTCTGGTTTGTTCAAGGTGCTGAAAGCTGACAGGAGACCCCTCACAGAGCTACAGTTCCCAGTGTTCCCTAGGAAGAAGTCAGGGACAACTCAGCTGTCAGACTACAAGACTCTTAGGGTTGTGGGTTCAAGCCCCACTTTGGGCAAAAGATTCCTGCATTTCAGGGAATTGGACTAGATGGTTCCTCATGGTCCCTTCCAACTCTATGATTCTAGAAGAGGGATTGAGTGTTAAACCACCCTGGGAATCGTAGCTCTGTGAGAGAAACAGGGGTCTCCTGTCAAATCACAGCACCCATGTCAAACTACAGTTCCCAGGATTCTTTGGGGGCAGCCAAAAGAAGTGGTAAAAGAGCGCTTTAATGTTTGGTGTGAATGTAGCCAATTAATAAACAATGGATCCAGAATGCCAGGCCACAGTGAGTCCAGTTGTGGGTCTAATCCAAGGCCATGCAATGAGACGAGGTTGGGGGGGGGGCAACTAAAAAAGGAGGCAATTTCAGGAACAAGCAACGCAGATGCAAAAACCATACTTCGATAGACTGCTTCTCAATGGTCCCTGCTTCTCATTTGAGTAGATGAAGCCTTTCAGAACACAAGAATATTGCCCTTATACAGCACAGATAATTTGAATGTGGGCACGCATAATCAAATTATTTAGCCTGAAAATCTGGATGCTATGAAAAGGATCACAGGAGTTAATGTGGAGATTGAAAACACACACACACACACACACACACACGACCATAAAAGAATAAGCCGCAATAAACTAATTCGTGTTTTAATGTGTGACAAAGGACACTGCTGTTTTCGCTGCCGCTAGCTAGAGTGGCTACTGCATCAGGAAAAGCTGTCCTCCAACCGGGCGCCCTCCAAGAGTCTGGAACTACAACTCCCACCAGCCCCACCAGCCTGGCCAGGGTTCGTGGATTATGGGGGCTGCAGCCCAACAACAGCCAGAAGGAACCAATGTGACATAATGGTTAGAGCAGGGGTCAGCAAACTTTTTCAGCAGGGGGCCAGTCCACTGTCCCTCAGACCTTGTGGGGGGCCAGACTATATTGGGGGGGGGAATGAATGAATTCCTATGCCCCACAAATAACCCAGAGATACATTTTAAATAAAAGCACACATTCTACTCATGTAAAAACACCAGGGAGGCCCCACAAATAACCCAGAGATGCATTTTAAATAAAAGGACACATTCTACTCAGGTAAAAACATGCTGATTCCCGGACCGTCTGCAGGCCAGATTTAGAAGGCGATTGGGCTGGATATGGTCCCCGGGCCTTAGTTTGCCTACCCATGGGTTTTGCAGTGATTCTCAACCTGTGAGACCCCAGATGTTGTTGGACTACAACTCCCATCATCCTTGAGCTCTGGCCTTGCTAGCTAGGGGTGATGGGAGTTGTAGTTCCAACTATATCTGGGGACCCACAGGTTGAGAAAGGCTGGAGAGGGTTGGACTAGGACCTGGGAGAGCAGGGTTTGAACCACCACTCAGCCAAGACGCTCACTGATCTCTTAGCCTAACCTACCACCCAGCGTTGTTGTGAGGATGAAATTAGGGGGGGGAAGGGAACCAAGTGCACCTCCTTGAGATCATTGGAAGATAAAGGTGGTATATAAACATAATGAATAAACAAACAAACAAACAAACAAACATCCTCTCCCTTCATAAGCAGGGGATGGCAGAAGGATGGTTATTGAAGCATCTGCCTGCAGCTGGTACCAGAACAGAAATTAAACTAGTGGGCTGGGCGGGACGTGATTAGAGGTGTCAAACCCAAATCCAGTTTTGGGAATCCTCTCCTATGTACACCAGTGTGCATGAACACAGTGGCGTAGCGTGGGGGGCCGGTGGCACCGGGCGCAACATCTGGGGGGGGGCGCGCTCGCACTCGAGTGCTAAAATCCACGGGTTAGGGGGCGCAAATTACTTGCCTTGCCCCAGGTGCTGACAACCCACGCTACGCCACTGCATGAACAGCCCTTCCCCTAGCCTACTGCATGATCGCCACAGGGGAGTGGGGTATAAAGGCAAAGGCTACACAAGAGTGGGAAGAGAGGATGCAGCTCCCTAAATCTTAAGCTTTCTGCAAAGAATCATAGAATCGTAGAGCTGGAAGGGACCCCAAAGGATGTAACCCAACCCCCTGCAATGTAGGAAATCTCAACGCATGGTCTCGCATTCAAATCAAAAGCTACTTAGCTTTGCAAATGTCTTAGCAGCTTTGTTTCAGCTTCTTCCCCACCTAAAACCTTTAAGCCCACCCCATCACCCACCCCAAATTATAGCTGGGAATTTAACACTGTAAAAATGTAAGAATTAAAAATTAAGGTGCAGAGGGCACAGATTCAAATTTGGAAATGTTAAAGTTGTACACCTAAAATAAAATAAAAAAGCAAAAAAAATCTGCTGTAGAAGTTGTACATTCACGTTTCTAGTATATACACAAAGTATCAAATATGGGACAGTAATAACGATGCAACAGAACAACAACACCACAAACTGGCTTATAAGTATAAAACCAAATTTACTAGAATAACAACTAGAATAGAGATAGACTTGTAACCATTCAAGCAACAAACATACTAAGGTGCCATGTGCAAAACAAAGCCTGGAGATACTGTAAACATGGAGTGGCTAAATGTACAACTGTATCTTAACAAGTTACATGTGCAATAAACGTTATACAGACTGGATGAATGAATCGTTCAACAAGTAGCGTAAGTTTCTACACAACGAACCTTGATCCAGAAGATGCGAAATGCATGAAGCCGTCAAAATATTAAGTCAAATCATTGGTTGGATTATCTAGCTGAGGGTTGTTTAATTTGACAGACAACAGCTCTACAATGGTGGAGGGAATCTTTTATAGCCGGGGAGTGAATTTGTAGCTTTCTGCATGCAAACCATGTGCTCTAAGCACTGAGGAACACTTCCTGTCCTGCAACTCTTGGGCTTCTGAGACCCCTGAGCTTACCTGAATGGCTCTTCAAAGCACACCTGTGCACACGGAGGATGACGCAGTTGAGTGAGCCATTATTTCACACATGGCGTTGTTTGTTATTTGAGCTCAACATCCAAGGCCTCTCATTTTCAGAAACAGAAACCGAGAGTGGAAACTTGTGTCTTTTCCCAATGCGTGATCAGCTTGGGAGGCCTCGATGCAGCTTAAGGATAAATGAAAAAGGATTAGATTTCACTCCTCAATTAAATAATCACGCTCTGCCTAAGATGCCCTAATGCATTCGCAGAGTGCCCTGACAGCCACGAAATGACGTGTGACGTTTCGAAAAGGCAAATATTGACTTAGCGGCAAGCTGCTGGTTGCTCCTTGTTCCAGAGAGTCGACTGGTTCACCCCTGCTTAAAGAAAAAGAAAGGAAGAAAGACCCTTTGCACTGCCTACAGCCACCAGGGCAAAACGAGCTCGCAGAGAAGGAACGGCAAAATTAAAAGATAAAGGCAAGCCATGGATGCTGGAAAAGGAATTTGCACTAGCGAGGCATCCATTCTTATGGCAGGAGTGTGTGCATTTGTACAGGGAGGGAAGTTTTATATCCTGCAAGAACTCCAGAGGGTGGAGTATTTTTAATATATAAATATATGGTGTTTTTTCCACTAGCCAGGCTCTGTGCCTGGAAAAAAGCCAACTTTAAGGAGATGGGAGCTGTGGTGTTTGCAGGGGTGGGGGGCTGGACAGCCCTGGGCAGGGCTAAGCAACCTTCTTTCTCGCCAATTCTCCCCTGAAAACATCTTTCTGCCTTCTCCCCCCACCGTCAAAATACAGGTGTATTGTTAACAGGTAGGTTACATGCTTGAGTAAAGTGTATTTGCCAGTTTAAACATAGGCTTCCACCCTAGGTTTGCATAAGGAAATGAGGAGGCTCCTGCAATGTCCATCAATGGCTCCCCAAGAGGATTAGAAATTAATGGAGGGCAAGCTTATTATTGATTGATTGCTTTTATATCCCACCTCCCCCCCCCCAGGAGCTCAAGGTGGCATTCATGCTTCGTGCCCCTCCTCATTCAATCTCCACCACTACCCTGTGAGGTAGGCAAGCCAGAGAAGCAGTGACAGGTCCAAGGTCATCCCAGTGAGCTTCACAACCGAGTGGGGATTCAAACCCCGGCCTCCCAAGTCCTAGTCCGGCATTCTAACCACTACGCCACACTGGCTGCTTAGCCATGATGGCTATTGCTCTGCCTCCACAGTCAAAGGCAGCAATGCTTCTGAACACTAGGCGCTGGGCAACACAGGAGAGAGACAGTGCTCTTGTGCTTGTGGGTCCTGCTTTAATTCACAGGCGTCTGGTTGACCACTGTGAGAGCAGGATTCTGGACTAGATAAGCCTTGGGTCTGATCCAGAGGTCTCTTTCAGGAGTAACCAACAGGGTGGTTTACAGTACATGCATGGGATGCAGGTGGCGCTGTGGTCTAAACCACTGAGCCTCTTGGGCTTGCCGATCGGAAGGTCGGCGGTTCAAATCCCCGTGATGGGGTGAGCTCCCATTGCTCTGTTCCAGCTCCTGCCAACCTAGCAGTTTGAAAGTACACCAGTGCAAGTAGATAAATAGGTACTGCGGCGGCGGGAAAGTAAACAATGTGCTCTGGTTTCCATCACAGTGTTCTGTTGCGCCAGAAGCAGTTTAGTCATGCTGGCCACATGACCCAGAAAGCTGTCTGTGGGCGAATGCCGGTTCCCTCGGCCTGAAAGCGAGATGCGCACCACCACCCCATAGTCGCCTTTGACTGGACTTAACCGTCCAGGGGTCCTTTACCTTTACAGTACATTGCAAGGGGTTGTTCTACACCCCTTGGGTCCCTTCCAACTCTTAAGATTCTATGATTACGCACGTTCCAGCAAGCTGGAGGCATACTTGCACTCAATCAGCACGCCACACACACAAAGACAGTACATTTCTAATTATAACAACGTTAATTATCACACCTTTGGTCAAAGACGAGAACATTTAGAGAGGGGGTGGGGTGGAGGGAGAGGGAGATGCTGCTTCCCTGCTGCGATTTGAGTGCGCTAATGCACTTTCTCCCTTTCGCTTTCCACTTTTCTGTCTCACGTGGGGAAACCTTAATGAGAGAGAGAGGGTGGGGAGGGTGGGGGGGAGAACGGAAGCTTTGGGGCTCGATAAGCCGAGGAAATTATGCAGCGTTTAAGCAGTGACTCAGAACCGCCAGATTAAAGGCCCCATTATAAATGCCGCCACATCCCTAATCTTCAACAAATTTGGATTAACCAGCTGCTTGACCTTAACTCTTTGGGTGAAGACACTTCTGACAATGGGGAGTGGAAGACTACATCTGTACAAAAGGCCGCAAGGCAGATCTATCTGCCAGATGTGTCAAGATGTCTCCTGAATCTCAGGTGGTTCACATAGGCCTCTTTGAAGTGTTGTCATGTCCACTTATGCACTTGCAGTTCTAAATGGGTTGCCTTTTTTAAGGGAAATAAATGGATTTATTGTTTAATAATTTGCCTAACTATTATACAGTGGCAACAACACAGTTTCATTCCTGCCACGCTCCAGGTTTTTGTTATGCCCTCGCCACAAGTGCCACCAGTGGAAATTGGGTTGGCAAACTGGCCACCAGTTTCCATCTTCCACAACTCCCCAGGGTCAATTAAGAGTGGGGGGTGTGGGTGAGAAAATGGCAGCTGCCATTAAAAAAATGGTGGAGAGTACTTGGGAGAAAATTCTGTAAACTGATATTTTCAAGAGGTAAAGGAGGAAGTGGGAAATAGAAAAAAAGGAAAGTCTCTGCAATTGTCTCAGAAAAGTACTTCCTGATAAATGTTGACTCGGCTGCAATTAGACTACGTGAATCTGCTTTCATTTGCCACCAGGCCTTTGGCCCACCTGGCTCACTGCTGACTGCCAAGAATGACTCTGCACCTCTTTTAAAGTGATATTTTAGTGTGGCAGCACACAATCTTTGGAAGTTCCTGCCTGTTGTTATCAGGTGCACTGCACTCTTTTAGGTCCATTTGTGTTTAGACAAGCCTATCCAGATATGTAGTCCTTTGACAGGTATTTTAATCTGGTTTTTAGCTTATTGTGTTTTGTTTTTTATGAAGTATATACCACTTGACTGTAAAATAAACTAAAAAAACAACAGCAACCCTCAAAGTGGTTTACAAAAAGAATAAAACAAATTACCCGTAAAAATAGTTAAAAACAACTATTTAAAACGTTCAAAAAAAATTGAAAACAATAATAAGCTAAAAACTAGTGTTAGGTGACTTTAAAGGAAGGTGTTAGCCCAATGCAGAGATGCCAATCAGCAGAAATTAAGGCATGTTGGTTAAAGGGAACACAGTAACTTAACTATCATCTATTCAAGATACTTAAATTTCACTCTCTCTCTCCAGTTGGGAGTTCAAGGCAGCTACAATCAACGGATAAAGCATTATACAAAGTTAACACATTGCTAAAACCATGAAGCCATAAGAGCAACAATTTAGCGGCAAATAATATTGGTTACACTGTGCCTAAAAATAGTTCTGCCTCTTTATACAAACGCCTAGAAAGTAAAAAAACATCTTCTGCAGCCTCCTGCTATATACAGCATCCCCTAACTCACCCCACTGGCCAGATACATGTTGTCTCAAGCCAACAGCTGAGACTTCAAATACTTAATAAATCTCACAGCAATTTAGCTGATCAGTAATGGCAGAGCAATAAAAAACACAGTACACGCAGAAGAAGAATCATCTAATAATAGAGCAGTAAAAGTATAGGAAAACAATAAAATGATAATAGGAAACAAAACAAAACAGAAGGTTGGACTTTACCTTCTTTGGAAGCAATATGCACAAATGGAGAATCTATGTATTAATATTATCCATCATTGTCATCACCATCACTGGTAAACCACCATATCAAGGTGATTTACACATAATGACCTTATTGTTGGATCATCCCCAAAAGCTGAGAGGGCCAAAGGTTCCCCATCCCTGACTTGGGAACTGTAGCTTGTTAAGTGTGCTGAGAATTGCAGCTTCATGGGGACGCGGGTGGCGCTGTGGGTTAAACCACAGAGCCTAGGACTTGCCGATCAGAAGGTCGGCGGTTCAAATCCCTGTGACGGGGTGAGCTCCCGTGGCTCGGTCCCTGCTCCTGCCAACCTAGCAGTTCAAAAGCACATCAAAGTGCAAGTAGATAAATAGGTACCACTCCAGTGGGAAGGTAAATGGCATTTCCGTGCACTGCTCTGGTTCGCCAGAAGCGGCTTAGTCAAGCTAGCCACATGACCTGGAAGTTGTATGCCGGCTCCCTCAGCCAATAAAGCGAGATGAGCGTCGCAACCCCAGAGTCGGCCACGACTGCACCTAATGGTCAAGGGTCCCTTTACCTTTAAGTGGGAAACTACAGATCCCAAGATTCTTTGGGGGAAGCACGTGTGGAACTGCACTGTTCATCTCCCATCTCTGCATCTCTCAAACAAGCAGAGAGTGATGTGCAACTGGAACATCTTGCACCCAAAGGGGATGCTGTTTTGTTTGGGGTTTGGTTTTTTTTAAAAGCTGTCTTCCCTTCATCAGTGAACTGACTGTTATATGGACCAAAGGTGTGGAACTCCCCTTCAACTATTTTCCACTGCACATCTGCAAGATGCATCTTGCTAAAATGAGCAAGGAGGAGTTTGAAAAGGTGGTTTATACAGGGGGCTCCAAATGCATCTTCTTTTAATAAAGAGTCGCTCCTGTCTTTTCAACAGGGGCACATCATATAGAAATTCAATACTCCTTGCCGCTGGGTGCCTATTTCCAAAGGAGAGGGGGGAAATTGAGTTTTTAGATATGCAGAAGTTCTGCCAGAAACAACAAAAAGTGGCCACACAAACAAGAATGCCCGTGTGAGTGTTGTATATTTGTCATTGTTTTCATTCATACACACAGAGAGAGATTCTAGCAGCTAGGCCATAGACAGTGTACAACAAGAGTCTTCTGCAAAATTAACTCAATACAGCTGGGAAAAACTGATGAACAAAACATATGCTCAATCACTGGAATAGATATTGTTACCCTCTTTCCATAGTGTAGTCCCTGGAAAAAAAAAGGGATCTAATCCAATTGGACGCTGTTGCCTGCCGCAAAGTTAAACTATTAACAATGTTAAGTCAAAGCAGGAGTGGCAGATTTCAATCTTGTGTGGTCTCCCTTTCTCCTCTGCCCCCCTACAAAGCAAGAATAAATTATTATTATTTATTTATACCCCGCCCATCTGGCTGGGTTTCCACAGCCACTCTGGGCGGCTTCCAACAAAATATAGCAAGAACCTATAGCAATGATTCCTTAATAGTAATAGCTAAGGTGCAACCAACTGATTTACCAACCTGATGTTTTGGATTACAACTCCCATCCCACCAAGTTGGCGAAGGCTGAATGAATTAGTAGCAATCCTCAGTTTGCATTCTTGCTTACGCCAAGTTTGTTGTTGGTTCAGACCAAATCTAGCACTGCAAGCCCATATGAATGATGCCATCTACAGAGTTAGACAATACAGTGTTTCACATCAGCTGAATGAGTTTTCCAGGATTTCAGACAGGAGTCTCTCCCTGTTCTCCTTGGGGATGCTGAGGATCCTCTCTGGGAACTTTTGCATGCAAAAATGCCTGCTCTGCCACCCAGGAAGTTAAGGAAGTTGGTCCATTGGAAATTGGCCAGCAGCAAATTGGCAGAACCGAGTCTATATTCTACCCGCTCCCAAGTTAGAAATCTCAACAGCAACAAATGGAAGACTACAAACACAAAGAATTAGTTAAAGAGACGGATATATACAACTGTGAAACTATATGTTCCCAAACATATGCTATACTACAAGAAGCAAATATTAAAAATGCAAGGTCTTCTTAGAAACCCCTTTGCCAATTAAGAGCACCTCTGAACTTCTGGATCAAAAGCCATACCTTTTATTTTTAAAACGTAAGATTCTTAAACAGAGACATTAAGAGCTCTGGAAGTCATTCTTAAGCCACAATCTCCCTGCCATAATCCATCAGTGACCAAGCTGGACCTAGCAATAAGCAACTTTTGGGACAATTATACACACAGTAGGGCCTGCTATAAAATGTAGTTTATTCCTTGTTATCGTTACTGTTCCCAGCAAACCTCAACAAACTACACTGCCCAGAATTCTTTGAGAGGGAATGTGCTTCAAATATGATTTAAAGGTACAGAATGTGTGCCACCTTAGTTTTTTGTTTTGTTTTTAATTGCTCATTTCTCAGTGTGGGGACCAACTTTTATTTTCTCAGACGTGCCGCAACACCTACAAATTCATTGCAAAAGCAGCCTCCCTCCTTACATACGCACAGGACGTTCTGATATTTTTCTTAAAGCCATTACTCAGTGATTGCTAAATACACACACACGACTCAAATGACAACTAATTTGAGTGCAAGAGCTCACGGGGCATACATTTTCTTATGCGATTGATTGCTCTGGGCAGAATAATATCTTTTCGATCCTAAAAAAAGAGATCTCAGCAACTTAATTCTCAAAATGTGAAATGTCACTTCCATCCCACTGAAAAAAGGGGGGAATACAGTAAATCATCTCTCTTCGTCTAATCATGACATGTAGTTCATTAAGGAGACTGAATCATAATTAGTAGATGTGCAGGTGCAGCCTTTTCCAAGAAAGAACGTATGCAATGTATTTAGTCCCAAAGAGGAAACAAAGTCCTCTCACTGCATATGATACATGCCAGGTATATAATGAGTCATCCTAGATAGTAATAGCTAGATCATTCTCCAAGGAAGGATAAACAGGCAGCCAAAACAGCACCATCCACCTACCATTCAAGCAGTGTTAGAAATTCAGATATATAAGCTAATCACCAAATGGCACCTTAAACCCAATTTACAGTTGCAATAATAATAATAATAATAATAATAATAATAATAATAATAATTTATTTATACCCCAGCCACTCTGGGCGGCTTCCAGCAAAGTATTAAAATACAGTGGTCTGTTAAGCATTAAAAGCTTCCCTAAACAGGGCTGCCTTCAGATGTCTTCTAAAAGTCTGCTAGTTGTAATTCTCTTTGATATCTGATGGGAGGGCATTCCACAGGGTGAGTGCCACTACCGAGAATGCCCTCTGCCTGCTTCCCTGTAACTTGGCTTCTTGTAGCGAGGGAACTGCCAGAAGGCCCTTGGTGCTGGACCTCAGTGTCTGGGTAGAACGATGGGGGTGGAGACACTCCTTCAGGTATACTGGACCGAGGCTGTTTAGGGCTTTAAAGGTCAGCACCAACACTTTGAATTGTACTCGGAAATGTACTAGGAGCCAATGTAGGTCTTTCAGGACTGATGTTATGTGATCTCGGTGGCCACTCCCCGTCACCAGTCTGGCTGCCACATTCTGGATTAGCTGCAGTTTCCAGGTCACCTTCAAAAGTAGCCCCACGTAGAGTGCATTGCAGTAATCCAAGCAAGAGATAACTAGAGCATGCACCACTCTGGCGAGACAGTCCGCTGGCA
This sequence comes from Podarcis gaigeae, assembly GCF_964106915.1. Classification (NCBI taxonomy): domain Eukaryota; kingdom Metazoa; phylum Chordata; class Lepidosauria; order Squamata; family Lacertidae; genus Podarcis; species Podarcis gaigeae. Next base: position 16,077,491 of record NC_139686.1, on the reverse strand, counting down.
GATAGGGTCTCGGCGTGCGTGCCACATGGAGCTGGTAAACAGCTGCCCTGGACACAGAATTGACCTCCGCCATCATGGACAGCTGTGAGTCCAAAATGACTCCCAGGCTGCGCACCTGGTCCTTCAGGGGCACAGTTACCCCGTTCAGGACCAGGGAGACCTCCTCACCTGCCACAACAGAATGTCTAGGCACCATTTCTCCCTGTCCCCCAATTGTTGTTGCTGCTGCTGCTGCTATTGCTGTTGTTCATTTCATTTCTATACCACATTAAATTTTAAATAAAAAATCTCAGAGTAGTTTACAACACACTGAAACGTCAAACAAAATGATCCAAAATAAAACAAATTCAAGCTTCAAGGAACATATTTCAGATTCTTCTCTAAGTGACATTTTGCTTTCCCCGTTTTCCTCTACCTACTTAATTTATATAGCTTCCTCCATAGCAGAAGGACTCTAGCAAACCAATGTTGTGTAGCGGTTAGAGTGTTGGACTAGAGGACCTAAGAGATCAGGGTTCAAATCCCCACCCAGCCATGAAGCTCACTGGGTGACCTTGGGTGAGTCACAGAAACTGGAACAGGTCCAACTGCGACCACATGGAGATCTCTGGAGGCCAGGTTGCCATCCCATCAGCTCCAACCAGCATGACCAGTGGTGAGCAGAGTTCGAAATTAGCCAGGCGCCAGGCGCTTTTTGCACCTATCGGCCACTTGTGATCAAGTGAAGATGCCCGGGATGCATGCCTGGTGATCATTGGGTCTTGCCAGTTTTCACACACTAATACCACAACTTCTATCAGTTATATTTTATCCACACAATCAGAGTGAATTTCTGGGTGTGGTGTGTGTGTGTGTGTGTGTGTGTGTGTGTGTGTGTGAAATGCTTTTGCTGTGCAGCCTAAGCAAGAACAGTGAACAACGTTATAGTTAATTGTTGCAGCTTGTCCTCACCACACTGCCCTGCTCACAGTTGTGAAGAATATTCCCAAGTTGTGAATGGTCCGTGTTACCATTAAGAAAAAGGGGTAGGAGTAGGCCAGGGGTCAGCAAACTTTTTCAGCAGGGGGCCGGGTCCACTGTCCCTCAGACCTTGTGGGGGGCTGGACTATATGCCCCACAAATAACCCAGAGATGCATTTTAAATAAAAGGACACATTCTACTCATATAAAACTGATCACACTGATCCCCCGAGCCTTAGTTTGCCTACCCATGGAATGGGCCAATACAGTTGTACCTTGGATCCCAAACACCTTGGTACTTGGACGTTTGGCTACCAAACACCGCAAACCGGAAGTGAGTGTTCCGATTTGCGAAAGTGTTTTGGAACCCAAACGTCTGATGGGGCTTCCATGGCTTTCGATTGACTGCAGGAGCTTCCTGCAGCCAATCAGAAGTGGCACTTTGGTTTCTGAATGTTTTGGAAGTCGAACGGACTTCCGGAATGGATACCGTTCTACTTCCAAGGTATGACTGTATATAAATATTTGGACTGTTCCTGGATCAAATGACTTTTCTTCTTTAAGTTCTCAAAGTTCTTAAATGAGCTCAAGGTTGTCATCTGAACTAGCCAGATGTTTAACTGAGAATCATGGTCAGTCAAAATAAGACTTTGGAGCCATCTTGCCAAAAAAAGGACAACTAGACACTTTATTTTGCCAACTGTAACCTTGGTTTGAAGAGCCATTTGGCGCCTAGCTTATACATCTGTGTTTCTAACACTGGATGATGGGAGTTGTAGTCGAACATCTCAAGGGCATTACTAACAGAAGGCACCGCTGATCAAAAGTGAAGCACAGAAGACCAATGTTAGAGCAAAACAGCCATCTCATCAAAGCAGCAGGAGGTTCTCCTAATAATTATGGATCCCTCACTTTGGCAGGCATATCCTTACAGAGCTGGCTTCTGTTTGGCAACAGAAATCAAGACTTTAAATCAAGAACCTGGAAGGTCATCTGTCAACAAAATGCTCTGATGTGCTGCTGCAGCCATGAGGAGCACGCTACTCTCTCATGCCTCGCTCACTTCAGGGCAGATTTGGCAGGTAGTCAATAAGTTGACGATAAAACCATCATCGCTTTAGCTCTAGCCTTTTCATTATAGTGAATGCTATACTCCAGAGCAGGGATCAGCAAACTTTTTCAGCAGGGGGCCAGTCCACTGTCCCTCAGACCTTGTGGGGGGCCGGACTATACTTTGAAAAAATATATGAACAAATTCTTATGCCCCACAAATAACCCAGAGATGCATTTTAAATACAGTGGTACGTCGGGTTACAGACGCTTCAGGTTACAGACTCCGCTAACCCAGAAGTAGTACCTCGGGTTAAGAACTTTACTTCAGGATGAGAACAGAAATTGCATGGGGACTTCCGGTGGAGCGCGGAACCGACTGCAGGCGAGGGTTCTTTCTGCGGAGGAAACCCCAGCTTTTTCGCCAGAATTCGGAGGTTTTTAGGGCGCCAAAACCCCCCGTCAAGCCTCTGGAGGGTGTCCAGAGGTCCAGGTACCCGGCGGTGCCAGGCAGCCGCTCGTTTGGTCGTCAGGTAGTCTTTGGAAAAAGGCGAAGAGTACGACGGAACGGGCGGTAGGCAGTCGGGCGGCCATTACAGCGGCGTTTTACGGCGAATTAGCAAAGCCCCGAGCCTGCAAGGGATAGCGCTCCGCTCTCAAAATGATGAAACTCGGATTCGTAAATGAATTGGACATAGTAAACAACAAGGAAGTCTCCGAGTAATAAGGGAGAAAGTTCGAGTTCAGCGCTGGTTTTTGACTTCATTGAAAAAAAGACGCAGTGTTACGAGCAGAGCCTAAAGAGAAAGTAAGTTACCGCTAGCGGATACTGTATCCGTCTCCCTCGGGTAGATAAAGTTAAAAAGTTAAAAAGAAACCCCCTTTATTTCAAAGGGAGGAAACTAAGAGGGAGCAGAAAAGAGGCGTGATAGAAAGAAAGCCCAGTCAGGAGGACATCTGTTCAGCTGGAATTATAGACAGGACTGTCGCTAAAAATTTTCTTTTCAGGAAGAGGCAAAGCAGCGAGAAGACGCTCTGACGCCATTTTCAGTGGGAGAAGCAAGGAGAAGCGCCCCAGACGACATCTTAAAGGACTTCAAAAAACCAAACGCTTAATGTGGGGACTAAGGTATTAAAAAGTACTGTGGTCTGATGCTGGAGGGGCCACGTACCTACTCCCCTACCCACTATATCCCCGTTGTGCTTTCTTCCCCGCTACCCCCGATTGAGAAGTTGGAAATAGACTGAATAGATAGGTCGCTACTGAGGCGCGTGCATAGCACCACACTGGGACACTTAAAACTTCAGTATTAACGCTAGAAACCCCAGCTGTTCCTCTCTCGTGGTTTTGGACTTAGTGAAAGATATCAGCTCGGGAAAGATATCAGCTCAGGAAAGAATTTATCCACCCACCTCTCAGGACTAAACTTTTGGATCAATTTAACGTGAACGTTTTTCGTTGGGGGTGCATGGTCTGGTACCCGGGCTCAGCTCAGACTGGAGGTTCCGGGAGCGGCTTCTCACAATTGTATTCGATCTTCACTTGGACTGTATGGTCTTACAAGTTCATAAATCAGGTCCACGAACACTAAGCCACCGATTGGATTAGCCCGAATAGGGGCAGGAAGATCTCAAACTGACCACTCTGACAACCAACGGGTAACCTACCCCCCTCGAGATTTGGGGGGGAAAGGGACATTAGCCAAATCAACTAAGTGGAGAGAAACTGCGAACGAAGTCGGCTACTACCGTATTTATCTATATTTTGGGTTTGTTATCTGACAATTGTAGTTCCGCTTCGGTTACCGTTATTTGCTGCTCACCTATTTGAATCTGTATATATTTTTTGTGGCGAATAATTCTGGTATTGGTTCAGGGGATTTGGTCTACCCCAAGAGTTGGTTTTTGAGTAAGAATAAGAGCTCTAAAATATAGAAAGAAGGGATAGACCAGTAAAAACTAGTGGAATATTTGATACATAAAGATTAGTGATAATGTCATATAACCAGAAAAAAGGGGTGGAGGGGGGTACACCAACAGAGAGGAAGGCCTCAAAACAAGAAACGGAATTTAGAACAGAAATATTGAGGATGTTTGCAGAAATAAAGCAAAGTGAGAAAAACCTGGAGACAAAATTAGAGCAGTTAGATAATAAAATTGGAAAAATGGACAAAAGGATTGAAGAGACAGTGAGCGAACTTAAAGGACAGATTAAGGAGGTATCAAAAAGAGTAGATGAGGGGCTAAAAAAGACTAAACAGGAAATGAAAGAAATGAGACGGGAAGAAGAAAAAATGAAAGATGAGATAGCAGACTTACATAAAATACAGGAAGAATTAAAAGACTCCATCGCGATGAACGAACTCAAACAAAGGGAAGTGAATTTAAGAATGAGACAGGTCCCGGAATTACAAAACGAAAATATAAAAGAAAGATTAACAAAGGAAATAGCACAGTGGATGGAGTTAGCAGAGGAGGAAGTGGCAGGAACAATTCTAAATGCATACAGAATGAAAACTAAAGCAAGTAAAGTAAGGAAACTTCCAGGCGACTGTTTAGTTACATTTAAAGATAAAAAGATGAGGAACCTGATTTTACAAAGGAATAGAGAGAAGAGATTGTACATCGATGGGAACTATATAATTGTATTTAAAGATATTCCTATAAGACTGCTGAAACGTAGAGAATCATATAAACCACTGGTGCAATTACTAAAAAAAAATAGAATAGACTTTCGTTGGGAATTCCCGGAGGGTGTTTCCTTCTTTTATAAAGGAGTTAAAAGAAGGCTGACAAGCCCCGAAGAAGTAGGAAAGTTTACAAGAAGATACAAAGAACTTCAACAAGGAGAGGAGGAGTCGAAAGGAGCTGAAGGCGGAAGAAGTCCGAGGGTGGAATCAGAGCTGGGAGAAGAGGAAGATCGGAGCGAAAGGAAAACAGAGGAAGAGGAAGAAGACGAAGAAGGAGAAGAACCAGAGAGACTTTAGGTAAAACAAAAAAACAAAAAACTAAATTCAATAAAAATGACATTAAAACTATGTAGTTGGAATGTTAATGGGATGAACGATAAGAAAAAACGGAATGGAATTGAGCGTTTCTTAAAAAAGAAGAACCTGGATGTCACATGTTTACAAGAAACGCATGTGGCGAAGAAACACAGAAAAATCCTGATTAATAAGAGGTTAGGGAACGAATTCATCTCCTCAGACAAAGAGAAAAAAAGGGGAGTTGTATTATATATTAAAAGCAAAATTGAGGCACACGAATTATTTAAGGATGAGGAAGGAAGAATAATTGCGGTACGTATAAATTGGCAAGGCGAAGTATTGATAATAGTGGGGATTTATGCCCCTAATGGGAATAAAACAGAATTTTTTAGCTCATTGGAAGAAAAGCTATTTGAATACATGGACCAAAAAATCATACTAATGGGAGACCTGAATGATGTGGTTTCAAATGAAATGGACCGACTAAGAAACTCAAAAAATAGAGATGGTAAATTACCTAAGACATTTTCCACATTGACTAAGAATTGCAACCTTATCGACATATGGAGACTGAAACACCCTTTAGAGAAACAATTCACATATCATTCAGAGCCGAACCAGTCATTCTCAAGATTAGACCAAATATGGATATCGAATGAACTGTCACCAAGAGTTAAAAAAGTCGAAATCCAGGCTAAAGTTATATCAGATCATAATCTAATCGAAATGGAGATGAAGGGAGTGGAAGAACGAACCTTTAGATGGAGATTAAATGATAACCTATGGGATGACCAAAAATTTGTTGAAAGAATTCGGAAAAAACTAGGGGAATACTTCCTAGATAATCTCGACAAAGGGGTGAAAACAAGTACGGTATGGGACACAAGTAAGGCTGTAATGAGGGGCCTCTTTATCCAACAAAATGTCTTGGAAAAAAAAGAACAAGGAAAAGAGGTTAAAAGAGATTTTGAGACAGATTATGGATAATGAGCAGAAACTGATCAAAAAGCCGAATAATGAAAGAATAATGCAGGAAATAAAGACCCTCCAAACACAGGTTGCAATTATAATAAATAAGGAGGTTGAGTGGAATATTAAATGGTTAAGACAAAAAAACTTTGAATTCGCCAATAAGTCAGGCAAATGGCTTGCGTGGCAAGTCAAAAAGAGGAAGGAGCAAAATACAATCAACAAAATAGTAATAAACGGAGAAGAAACAACTGACCCGAAAGAAATTAGAAAAGGGTTCTTGGATTTTTATGAGCATCTTTACAGAAATAAAGAAAGGAATAACAAGAAAAAGATAGAAAGATATTTAAAAGAAAAGATGGTGAAGAAGATGTCATCAGAGGAAAAAGATCAGCTAAATGCCCCAATCTGCAGAACAGAGATAGAACAGGTGATAAAAGAACTGAAAAGAGGAAAGGCACCGGGCCCAGACGGGTTCACACCGAGTTACTATAAGGAAATGAAAGATACATTGATAACACCACTAATGGAAGTAATGAACAACATTTTAAAAGAAAGAGACATGCCCGGTTCGTGGAAAGAGGCCTTTATAACAATTATCCCCAAACAAGACTCGGATCTAACTCAAGTTAGAAACTACAGACCCATCTCCTTATTAAACACGGACTACAAGATCTTTGCTGGTATTCTAGCCAAAAGACTAAAAAAGATATTAACAAGGATGATACATGAAGATCAGACGGGCTTTCTCCCGGGTAGGTTAATAAGAAACAATACAAGATTCATAATTAACCTTATCGAATACCTATCAGATAGTCGCGATAAACCAGCTAGCCTAATCTTCATAGACGCGGAGAAAGCCTTCGATAATATAATTTGGGACTTTATGTTTAAAAATTTGGAGGTAATGGAAGTGGGACAGGAGTTCTTAAATGGTATAGGGGCAATTTACACTGAGCAGAAGGCGAGACTCATAGTCAATGGAGTTATTACTGAGGAAATAAAAATTTCTAAGGGAACGAGGCAGGGCTGCCCGCTCTCACCGTTGCTCTTTATAGTAGTCCTAGAAGTGCTGCTGAATGCAATAAGACAAAACAAGCAAATTAAAGGGATAACATTAGGTTCAAATGAATACAAAGTTAAAGCTTACGCAGACGATGTGGTTTTAACGGTGGAAGAACCTATAGAAAGTATAAGGGTGATTCTGGACGAGATGGAGGAATTTGGGAAACTTGCAGGATTCAAATTGAATAAGAGTAAGACAAAAATGATCGTTAAAAACTTGGATCAGGATAAGGCTGCAATAGTACAACAACAAACTGGAATTGAGGTTGTTAAAAAGATAAAATACTTAGGAATCTGGATTACCGACAAAAATATTGACCTATATCAAAACAATTACATTCCGGTCTGGAATAAAATTAAAAAAAATTTAGAGGTTTGGGCCAGAATGAAACTATCATTCTGGGGAAGAATATCTATGGTGAAAATGATGTTGTTACCCAAGCTGTTATTTCTGTTCCAAACATTACCCATACTAAAAGGAACAAAAAATTTTAAAGAATGGCAAAAAGCCATCTCTAGATATGTTTGGGAAGGGAAGAAACCCAGAATTAAATTTAAGTTGTTGACGGATGCTACAGAAAGAGGGGGCTTCGCCCTACCAGACATGAGACTTTATTACGAAGCGACATGTTTGTGTTGGATGAAAGAATGGGTTAAGCTGGAAAACAGAGAGTTATTAGACCTTGAAGGGTACAACAACAAATTTGGGTGGCACGCATACCTATGGAAGGATAAAAAAAGGGCGCACAAGGGGTTCACCAGTCACATCTTCAAGGGCCCACTAATAGAGGTCTGGGACAGATATAAGAACATATTAGAGCCGAGAACACCACACTGGCTTTCTCCCCAGGATTTAACAAGCGTTAAGAAAGTTAATATGGAAGAAAAGAGGGGGATGTATGGAGAAATGGTCATAAATGAAGGAGGGAAGTGGAAAGTTAAACCATACGACCAGGTTAAAACGCTCACACAGGGGTGGCTCCACTACTTCCAGATAAATGAGATGTTTAAAGCAGAGGTGAAGGAAAGGGGCTATGAGGAAAAAGAATCAATATTTCAAAAAGAGATAATAAACAGTGAACATAAAAACCTCTCTAAAATGTATAAAATACTTTTGGAGTGGCACACGAAGGAGGAGGAGGTGAAGTCAGTGATGGTACAGTGGGCGAGGGATTTCGGGTATAATATTCAAATGGAAGACTGGGAAAAGCTTTGGAGAGTGAATATAAAATTTACGGCCTGTATGTTACTCAGGGAAAATGTGATGAAAATGCAATACAGGTGGTATATGACACCCGTGAAATTGGCCAAGATGTACAAGGTAGACAACAAATGTTGGAAATGCAAACAAAAGGAAGGGACATTTTACCATCTATGGTGGGAATGCAAGAAAGTTAAAAGCTTCTGGGAGGAAGTATACAATGAACTGAAAAAGATGTTAGGCTATACTTTTGTCAAAAAACCAGAAGCTTTCTTACTTTGCATTATGGGAAAGGATATTAGGAGAAAGGATTACAAACTCTTCCAGTACGCGGTCACGGCAGCCAGAATTGTGTTAGCTCAGAGATGGAAGCAGGAAGAAATCCCAATGGTGGCAGAGTGGAGAGCAAAATTAACAGAATACGCCGAGCTGGACAAACTGACAGGGAAAATAAGATACTTAAAAGATCAAAACTTTATTGAAGACTGGGGGAAATTCGTGGGTTATCTGGAGAACAAATGTTTTGTAAATACAACGTTAGTGGCATTTAAAGAGGCTTTGTAAAGAGCTAACAAGTATTGTCTAATTGAAACAATGTAAAAAAGGAGGTACGAATGGCAATATGAAAGGAGGGGATGTGATTCTAAGACTTAAACACGAATGAATGTCAACATCGCTGAAGGAAGCCCAAAATGATAAGAAATGTCGAAATTCGAATATAATGTATATAATGTATATTTAATTGAACTCAATAAAATTTTAAAATGCAAAAAAAAAAAAAAAGAGAACAGAAATTGCATGGGGGTGGCACGACGGCAGCGGGAGGCCCCATTAGCTAAAGTGGTACCTCAGGTTAAGAAGAGTTTCAGGTGAAGAACAGACCTCCAGAATGAATTAAGTTCTTAACCCGAGGTAACACTGTGAAAGCACACATTCTACTCATGTAAAAACATGCTGATTCCCGAACCGTCCGCGAGCCGGATTTAGAAGGCGATTGGGCCGGATCCAGCCCCCGGGCCTTAGTTTGCCTACCCATGATCCAGAGAGCACCAGGAAACTCTTGTTAGGGGGCTTTACACCCCCTAAGAGAACAACAATCTGGACCCGACCCTGCCTCTCAGCCTAACCTATCTCACAGGGTGGGGGGTTAAATGGAGAGAGGCAAACAATGCACCTTGGAGAAAAAAGTGGGGTATAAATGCAATAAATGATGATGATGACGACGACGACGACGATGATGATGGAAGAAGTGCAATAGCATTCAGTTCCCTTCGAGGCAAAGGAAGCAGTAGCCTGTGGAGGCGGGGGGGGGGGGGGAATACCTCGAAATCCAATGGACCAACCTGAAATGTCACAAAATAGTGGCAAGAACAGGGAACAGCCATCACACATGTCCCAGAATTCCCTACTTCCATTCCCCAGTGACTCCCTGCTAACCATGGTTTGCACATTCTGGCTAAGGTGATACCCATGGATAGTCTTAACCATAGCCAAGATGGTGTCAAGGAGGGAGTCACTTGGGGGGAGGGAACATACTATCACACAGCCCTCTCAAAACCTTTTAACCCCGGTTAAGAGGTTGAGGCAAGACATCTGTACTGAAGAAATCCTAACCAGTTCCCTTTGGGCAGAAACGAAATAGTTTACTATGTTTATTTCCGGTAGAATGCATAGCAGCTGCCCTCTGGTGCTAGGCTTATTTCTAAAAATCCTAAAAATGGGTACTTGAATTCTCCCTTTTGTACTATAATCTTCCCCACCCACCCTACAGAGTGTTTCTAATGGCTTAAAGGTAAAGGTAAAGGTACCCCTGCCCGTACGGGCCAGTCTTGACAGACTCTGGGGTTGTGCGCCCATCTCACTTAAGAGGCCAGGGGCCAGCGCTGTCCGGAGACACTTCCGGGTCACGTGGCCAGCGTGACATCGCTGCTCTGGCGAGCCAGAGCCGCACACGGAAACGCCGTTTACCTTCCCGCTGGTAAGCGGTCCCTATTTATCTACTTGCACCCGGAGGTGCTTTCGAACTGCTAGGTTGGCAGGCGCTGGGACCGAGCAGCGGGAGCGCACCCCGCCGCAGGGATTCGAACCGCCGACCTCTCGATCGGCAAGTCCTAGGCGCTGAGGCTTTAACCCACAGCGCCACCTGCGTCCTTCTAATGGCTTAGGCTAATATAATTAGCCAATTTGAATGTCCTGTAAAATTAACATCCCTTTGCATTCCCAGCTGCACTGGTAACAGTTCAGAAATGGCTTATGTCAAAAAGACTTTGCTCACAAATGAATAGCTCCTCTTTGAGGCCATTTTTAATGCTTTTCACTGTCTGATGGGGAAAGGGTGAGTTGTTCTACCTGCATAGCTTGGTCAAATCAAAACCCTCCCCTTCTCCCTAACATCTTTCCTTCTCCTTCTTCTTCTGATAGCAGAGTGTCTGTATTCCCTTTCAAGCAAGCTGTTTAGATGCGATAAGGCGCCTGAATTTTAATAGAAAACACACTTCCTAAGTCAAAGGGGTGGGTTTTTTTTTTAATGGAACAGGTCTCTAAAAACACATAAAACTAACTGCAATCCATACTATGTATTTCCCCTATACAGAAAGCACACACCCATTTCCGAAACCGAGAAAGAAAAGACATGTCTCTTAGAAAATATCATGAACAAAAGTGCCGTTTATAGCCAGTGACCATAAAACAAATTTGCATGCTGTTTGGTACAAATCACATGTCACTCGGTGCTGTACTGATAGAGGAACATGAATGCATAAAAGAAACATAAATGCATAAAAGATCCCTTTTGCATTAGATTCTGGTAACTGGAGAAGCTGTTTGTGCTGGAGAAGCTGTTTGTGTACTATATAGGTAAGAAAACTCTGCTTCTTCTGCCACTATCCATCCACATGTTGCTCAGACATGTACAGTTGATCCCCGCTTTTCAGCACATCACAGAAAACCATCACCTCCCAATGGCCAGCGCATAAATGTTTCCAATGAAGCGGGAGCACAACTTGCTCCCAAGGCGCATTGATCTATTTTGCACATCCTCCAAAGGTCCTGCAGCAAGGAGCATAATGAGCAGGCATCCCCAGGTCTATAGGAATGCAGAATTCAGCTCCGTGCAAATCGTCAGGTTCCCATTACAAAGAAGCAGCAAGATTTGACAGCTCTTACAGCTGCCAAAATACGTTTAGAAACGAGAGAGCAATGCAGAATGAAATCCCAGGACCCAGTGGGATGGCAGCATAGGAATGTATATTGCTTGCATGCACAGGGCCCTGTGGAAGAGAATTTGCCACATTGTTTGAAAGGTATATTGTTTTCTTTGCAGGATCCATCGGCGAGGAAACCATTCTGAATGTGTGAGTGAGCAGGCCACGCAGGCTTGTGGCAGCGATCTACACCTCGCAAAACGAGCAGTGAGCAGGAGAAGAATGGACCTACTACACACAGGCTTCAAGATCCACATGCAAAAAAACCCAGCAACACCATATATACCGAGGCCGCCAGATCTGTTTCTGCACACAGAGGTCTCTCCACCCAGCCATCAACAGATGTATCCCAGCGACCACAGCACACCAAGTAAGACAAAAGAATCATCTTACACCTTCAACCAAATCTGGAATTTTCAATTCAATGGGGCAAGTGGGATTGCACTCCTACAGTAACTGGCTCTTCCATACAGACTCTGGATTAACACATAATACTAGACCACAGGCTAGTGTGACGGGTACCCAGCCCAGCAACTTAACCTATAACTCCTCTCCTCTGAGCAGCTGCTGCCGCTGCCTCTGATCTCTGATCTGTCTCCCCACACCGCCCCACATGGGCCTGGGACTTGTCTGCCCACTCCCAACTGCAAGGGCTGGTGGACTGGCTGGGCTCCCTCACCCACTTGCTTGCTTGCTCCGAGGTCACTTTGGCTCCTGGCAACCAGACCTACTGACCAGTCCCAGAGGCATCATTCGCCTGCAGAGCTTACGGCCAGGGCGGCTGCAACAAACAGCTCTGCAAGCCTTGGGGAGGCAGAGATGCGAGAGGACATTGGAAGAGGGAGGGAAGGAAAGAGGGACAGAGGCCAGTGTTGCCCATGGTACCCCTGGCCATCATTCAAGGCACCCCAGGGTGCCACGGCACACTTCTTAAAAACCACTGTCATAGATGAATCAGGCCTGTGTGCAGACAAGCTGTGTCTATGTAGACACTCCCCTGTGTCTTGTAAAGAGAGCATCAGCAGAGAGAGCTGAGGAACAGGCAGAGGTTGAGGACAGGTACAATTCTGCACACAAACACTTCCCCCTGCATCCTCCGATCCGATTAGCTAAACAGGGATAGAGTTGTTACGGACATTGCAAGAGCAGGAACGCTCATTGTTCTGGACTTCCTCTCCTCAAAGTGAAAACGATAGGTGCGCCAATCACACCCGTGCCAGAAACGCTACACTTTTCAAGCAGACCAGGTGTAAGTCTCGATAAGGCAGGCACTGTTATCTCACAACATCCAACGCTGCGCTAGAGAATGGGTGATTTTGTTTGGACTTGTGACATTTCCCGATCTTAGCTTTTCCTGAAGCCACAGTAGATGCAACTTAAGAAGAAGCAGCTCATTTTTCTAGCGCTGACGTAGATGTCCGGTGGCTAAAGAGATACCAGCTAGTATCGTACTTTTCTATCTCTTTGGCTGCTGTGCAGTTGGTACCAAGAAGGTTGACGTGGGTGTCAGTTTTAGAAGCGAATTTGGGCAGGAGAAGGGATGCAATTTGTCATCAGCAACAAACCAACAGATATTTATTTACTTTTGTTTATTTTGTTTTATTTCATTGATAACCCACCCTTTTCTTCCAGGAGCTCAAGGTGGAATACATGGTTCACCCATATTTCATGAGACACTCGTGGAAGGAACATTGAAACCTCTTTGCCTACCTTATAGTGTACATATACCTTCCAACATTTCTCCGATGAAAATAGGGATATCCTATTCTATTTATTTATTTATTTATTTATTAACTATTATTATTATTTTATTATTTATACCCCACCCATCTGACTGGGTTGCCCCAGCTACACTGAGTGGCTTCCAACATATATCAAAATATAATAAAACATTGAATATTTTAAATAAAACCAACTCCCTACCTTGGTACCTTGGTTCTCGTACTTAATCTGTTCTGGGAGTCTGTTCAACTCCCAAAACTGTTCAAAAACCAAGGCGCAGCTTCCGATTGGCTGCAGGAGCTTCCTGCACTGAAGCAGAAGCCACTTTGGGTGTTCAGCTTCTGAAAAATGTTCGCAAACCGGAACACTTACTTCCGGGCTTGCAGCATTTGGGAGCTGATTTGTTCAACAACTAAGCCATTTGAGAACCAAGGTACCACTGTATAGGGCTGCTTCCAGATGTCTTCCAAAGATTGTACAGTTACTTATTTCCTTGGCTCAGGGGGTCGCATAACTCCATACCCTCCAACATTTATCTGATAAAAATAGGGATGTCCTACCATACGCTTCAGAAGGGTGGCGCTGTGGGTATATTAATAATAATATGTGCTTCTCCAGCTTACGTAGGAATAATCTGTGTATAGTATATGGGGGATGTGGGTGGAGCTGTCGGTTAAATCACAGAGCCTAGGACTTGCCAATCGGAAGGTCGGTGGTTCAAATCCCCGCGATGGGGTGAGCTCCCATTGCTCGGTCCCTGCTCCTGCCAATCTAGCAGTTCAAAAGCACATCAAAGTGCAAGTACAGTGGTACCTCAGGTTACATACACTTCAGGTTACAGACTCTGCTAACCCAGAAATAGTGCTTCAGGTTAAGAACTTTGCTTCAGGATGAGAACAGAAATTGTGCTCCGGCGGCGCGGCAGCAGCAGGAGGCCCCATTAGTTAAAGTGGTGCTTCAGGTTAAAAACAGTTTCAGGTTAAATATGGACCTCCGGAATGAATTAAGTACTTAACCTGAGGTACCACTGTAGATGAATAGGTACCGCTCCGGTGGGAAGGTAAATGGCGTTTCCATGCGCTGCTCTGGTTCGCCAGAAGCGGCTTAGTCATGCTGGCCACATGACCTGGAAGCTGTATGCCGGCTCCCTTGGACAATAAAGCAAGATGAGTGCCGCAACCCCAGAGTCGGTCACGACTGTACCTTTACTTACCATACGCTTCAATATTTCTCTGATGAAAACAAGGGCATTATAAGGAAAAGTGGGACATTCCATGATCAAATCAGAAACTGGGGCTGCTTCTGTAAATCTGGGGCTGTCCCTGGAAAATAGGGACATTTTGAGGGTCTGGTGTACAGCCCAGAAAAAGCTTTATTGCTCTGTTTTGCTGAATGCTAAACAGGCTCTCAGGAAATGAAGGGGGTTTGGGGGACGGGGGAATCCAGAGGCAATTTGTTTTCATGCCCAGGTTTGAGCTCTATAAAGAAATTGGCCCAGACAGACGTTCTATTCAGGATCTCCACATTAAGGGAATCAAAACCCAGGAGATGAGAGCTAACGCCATTCATTCCCTGACCGATCAGAAGGATTCGGATGGAGTCAAGGGTGTGACCCTTCCCTGTAATGAGCTGCAGTTCAAAAAGTGTCAGGATGATTTTCCTCCTGGCTGGCAGCCACAGGCAGGTTGAGAAGAGAGATTCTGCTACAGTTGGAGAAAGAGCTTTAGAAACCAGCAATACAAAAAGTCTCCATTCAGCTTGGAGAAACCAGAAAGTCATTCCACCTCTTAAAGGGAGATCAAGTAACTTCTCTGGGATCTTTTGCCAGCAGCAACAGGCAAGGAAAACGTGGGAATTTTGATTCTCAAGCCCGATACCAAAGCAAAGGCTGACCCTGGGTTCACTGTACAATTGCTAACTCAACCAAGGCAACATTTAATACGGAATTGAGCATCTATTTTAAGTAATCGGAAATAAAAAGCTACGAAGTATCTAGCTGTAGCATGTGCTCATATTCCTGTTTGAAAATCTCTATGCAATGTACAAAAAGAAAGAAACGCAAACACAACAAAATGATGCCACAAAAACAGATAAAACACTAAACCTGGTAAAACAAAACTTTAAAGATGTATAAACACATGCCAAAAACAGGAAGTCAGTACTACTGGCAATGTCTCGATCTTGTGGATCTTGTGGGTCGAGGGAAAAGAGATCCCTTTGCAAGACAGCTAAAGCAACTGACAGATTCCGTTTTGGGGTTTAGGTGTGGACAAGACATCAGGACAACTTGTGCAGCCCAAGCAAAAGCGGTCTGTGCTCAAATCCAGCACGGTGTGGACTGCCTCTACTCCACCCGCAATGCACTGATTTGCACCTTTCTGAGTTTGCATGAACATAGTTTGGCAATAGCAAGCATGCTCAGCCCCCCCCCCCCCCAGTGACAGTCCGGAGGAAGCACTCTAACATTTCTACTGGAAAGAAACAGAAACTGCCTTTTACAGAACCACTTAGAGCAAGGGTCAGCAAACTTTTTCAGCAGGGGGCCGGTCCACTGTCCCTCAGACCTTGTGGGGGGCCAGACTATATTTTGAAAAAAATAATGAACGAATTCCTGTGCCCCACATATAACCCAGAGATGCATTTTAAATAGAAGGACACATTCTACTCAGGCAAAAACACGCTGATTCCCGGAACGTCCGCGGGCTGAATTTAGAAGGCGATTGGGCTGGATCCGTCCCCCGGGACTAAGTTTGCCTATCCATGACCTATAGTTAAGTCTTGGAGGCAAGCTTCAAAGATGCTCAGGCTGAACTGCCAAAGTAGCAGCAACCATAGTTGTTAAGTAGAGCAGGAACATTTCACCTTAAGTGCTAGAGACAGAAGCTGAGATGGGAGGTCACAGGTGGAACATTGGTAAGATGCATCCATCTGACCCCTCTCAAAAAAGATGGATAAAATCATCCAACCAATTCAACAACGGCAACAAAAGCCAACAATTGTGTGAATTGTCCATAGCAAAACCGGTCCCTTTATTTTGCATTTGTTCAGCCCCGACTAAAAAGTGCTTGCTGGTGCACGAAGAGTGATATCCAACGTTAGAGTAAGCACAATGGTTTCCAACAGGTCTACTCCAAGCATGTATTAGTTGGCTATCACTGCAAAACATTTTGCAAACTCTTGGGCACAAACTGAGGAACTGAAGGGAGGCCCTTGCCTACCTAATTATTGTCACCTTGTGGTCCCAGAATTTAACTTTTTGCTTGTGTTAGTTCAACGGCAAAGAACAGAAATACTTACAAAGGTAACTTTCCATTTATTTTTAAATCAGAAAATTCACGCATACTATAGCAGGCTCAAGAATGTGACAGAAATCTTGTCACATGTTTGTGTGACTCACCTTTTGGCCTGAGTGCTAAACACTGAACTGCAGTCTGCAAGGAACAACAATTTGGCTAATAATAATAATAATAATTTTTATTATTATTGCCTTGACTCCCTCCATCATCTTTTTTTGGGGAGGGCACTACCTTCTTGAATTAGACTCATTGCCACATGTTAACATCTGACGTTCTGTGATAAAGTTCAAGGCTGAGGTTGGTGGGGCTGCCTGTTATTACATATCTACCGAGTAGATAGAAACCACAATTGTAAAAAGACAGTATATTTAACAATAATTACCCATGGGTATTATTACTTCCAGCTCAAGAGGCAGTGACTAAGTGTTGCTAAGCAGGCCGATAACCAACAGGTACCACATCATAAACTGGAACACAAGAACCCCCTAGAGAAGTCCTAACTAACCATCACTTATCCAGCCTGCTATGGAGAAGTTTCCCTGGTGCTTTTCCTGGACAGAATAAGCAACTGCTCTCAGTTTTCTACTCACAAACACTAATGCAGATTAATAAACAGACAGAGAGATGGAGAGCTCACCATGGGCTGAAAATGGGTCATGCAGGAGGTCATGCACCTTAGTCAAAATGGGCGGTGGCTAATTGTGGTTAAGAGTGACCATGTATTTAA
Organism: Podarcis gaigeae; assembly: GCF_964106915.1. Lineage (NCBI taxonomy): Eukaryota > Metazoa > Chordata > Lepidosauria > Squamata > Lacertidae > Podarcis > Podarcis gaigeae. The sequence continues at coordinate 16,060,311 of NC_139686.1, read as the reverse complement.
AGTGCACTCCCTCAAAAATTCTGGGAACTGTAGTTTAACCCCCAACAGAGCTATGATTCCCAGCACCCTTAACAAAACACAGTTCTGGTGATTCTTAGGAAGCGAGTGCTCGAAATAAATGGTATGTACACAGCACAATAAGACATTCCCTGCGATTAGGAGCGGGGCAGAAAAAGTAGCAATATAGCTAGTTAGTTACTATTTCATTTATATATAAATGTAAATAAATATTCTCTAAGAAATTCCAGGCAGTATCTCCACTCACTCACACAAACACACACAACAACAACAACCCTGCAAGGTAGGATAGGCCAAGAGATAGCAGCTGGCTCAAGGTCACACTGGCCAAGTGGGGATTTAAAGCCTAACCTCCCTGTCTGTTGCTCTAACCACTACACCACACTGCCTCAGCTGAGAAAGAACACACAGAGGTATACATCTTTGGGGCAGTTTTTATTGCCCCTTCCCTGATTCTGAGAAGAATCTGGAGCATTAGCTGCTGTTAAAAGGCAATGCAATCCCCAGAGTTTAAAGGCTGCAGTCCTATGTCTACTCAGAAGGAGGTCCTGTTGCATTCAACGGGGCTTGCTCTCAGGTAAGTGGGGTCAGGACTGCACAGCCTAATCGTGGAAAGATATAAAAGCTTGGGGGCGGGGGAGGAAGCTGGGATTTCCTCCAAGGAGCACATTTATCTACTCCAGGAAGCAATAAAAAGCCAGCAACGACAATTCTTCCCTAGTTGTTTTCTATATATATATAAAAAACAAAACCAGCTGACAAGATAGATCACAGGTGTGGTAAGTGAGCGAGCGCTCAGGTTACAGGGGAAGGGAAGCGGAGCAGCGCACGTCTCGGCTGGACAGGGCGGCGGCGGGCGGGAGCGCCTGTTACTGAACCCGCGCCGCCTTCCATCTTTCACAAACACGCGCGGCCATTTCACACGTTACGCTTTTCACGAGCAGCGGACGCGGAGAAAGAGAGGGAGCAAAGACGCGGGTCTCGGGAGCTCCAGGGCGGAAAATAGACGGGGGGGGGCGTGGGTGTGACACCGGCTTTCCACCCTCCCCACCCCTTTGGAAAAGGGGGGAAACCCACCAAGAGAGACCCCCCCTCCAAAATCTCCCAGGAGAGCAGAAGGCGCCCCCCCCCCCGACGCGGTACCTCGCACCCCCTCGACGCCCAAAGGGAGTATTAAAGCAGGGAAATCTGGGTCTGGGCCCCAGCGGGGTTGGGGGCGACCCCCCTCCCGCCTCTCCCCCCCCCGATTGTGGGGAGAGGGTGTGGGGAGGGACCCTTCCCCCTCTCCCCCCGACGCCTTTTGTGCGCCTCTTACCGCGCTGCTGGTTCCTCGCCTTCCGTCTCTCCTCTCCCTTCCTTCCCAGGGAGGACAAGAGGCGTCTGGTCCGCGCAGGGCGTCCGAGCCGACGGGCGGGGAGAGCGGCGAGGCTGCCGAGAGAGGAGCCGCCGACTGAAGCGCCCTCCGCACGGCCCGCTGCTTCTTCCAAAGTGCCCGCCTCTGCCTCGGCAGCTTCGTGCGCTCCGGGCTTCCCGCGGGCCGCAGCGCCCTCTCCTGGACGGCCCGGGCTTCGCTCGCTGGTGGAAGAAGCCCCGCGGGGGGGGGGGAGCGGCGAGGCGGTTCACACGTGCAGGATGCGCGTCGCGTGGTCTCGCCGCCGCGCTGAGAAATGTGGAGGATCCATGTGTGTGGAACTAAGTAAGAGGATTAGAGCGGCCGGCAGGGAGAGAAAGTTACCCTTAATGATCATTAACAAAGTGCTGGATTTAAAATTGAGAAGATCCAGGGGGTGGGGGGAGCATGGGTGTAGCCAAAGGGGGGAGCAGCTGCCACCACTAAATCAAGTAAATAATAATAAAAAAATTAACTAACTGACCAATCGCGTTGCAGATAGCTCTGTTCTGCCCCTGCCCCATCTTAAATCCTGCCCCCCCCCCCACCCAACATGAAGGCAACTCTGTTTAAGGAAGCTACTAATGTTTTGTGTTTTTTATATTCTGTTGGGGGCCGCCCAGAGTGGCTGGGGAAACCCAGCCCGATGGGCGGGGTATAAATTATAAACTGCTACTACTACTATTGTTTTATATATAGAAAAATGTATTAGTTTTTTAACATATCATTTTCAACAGTAATTGAACATACTTTTACATCTTACTCAATTTTTTTGACTTCCATCAGTCCTGTCTGAAAATTTCCCAATCTAATCTCTTAGTATGCATTTCTTATCTTCCCTATTACATTTCAAACTCATAACCAATATCTCTATCTTTTTCTACTTTGTAACACTTCGTCTATTTCTCCTTACAAAACGTCTTGTAGTCCTACTAGAGCAATTTGTTGATTACAGTTGCTCTTCAAATAATTAATATACTTCTTCCAATCTTCTGTAAATCTCTAGTCCAGCAGGTTTCGAATCCTTCCTGTCATTTTGTCCAATTCTGCATTGTCCATTAATTTCGTCTGCCATTCTTCTTTTGTCGAATTACTTCTTGCTTCCATTTCTGGGCTAACAATACCCTTTACTTCTAAGTATACAGACACAGGATTTCCATGCTGGAACGCTGGGCTTGACTGGGCTTTGGCCTGATCCAGCCTGGCTGATATTATGCTCTTAGGATGGGGGGGGGGGGGGAGAGAAGAGCTTGCATTGAAAGCAATTCATTCAGAGCATGTGATTTGCTGAGGGAGTGGAAGAGGGACTTTTGACAAATAGTCATAAAAGCCAAAGTCCTCAGGGGCTGCTTTATATACTTAAAGCTAATATATTTTATTGGGCTCCAAAGTGATGGTTGGAATGTACGGCTTCCTGCAAATCAGGTGTGGGGAACGTGATGCCCTCCAGATCCTGCTGGACTACAACTCCCATCATAGAATTGTAGAGTTGCAATGCAGGAATCTCAACTAGACCATACATGGCAGACGGCCACCCAACCTCTGCTTTAAAACCTCCAGGGAAAGCGAGTCCACTGCCTCTCATCCATAGCCATTGGTCATGCTTTCTAGAACTGATGGGAGTTGTAGTTCAGCAGGATCTGGAGGGTGCAAGGTTCCCCACCCCTGGTATAAATCATTGGATCTACCTGGTCATTGTTACCTGAGATGTTGCCACAGGTTCTTCTGCTGTTGCTTCATAAACTGCTGCATATATCCAAAGTGGCAATGCCTAGCCCTTTCAGATGTTGGTAAACGGACCCCTGACCATTAGGTCCAGTCGTGGCCAAATCTGGGGTTGTGGCGCTCATCTCGCTTTATTGGCCGAGGGAGTACAGCTTCCAGGTCATGTGGCCAGCATGACTAAGCCACTTCTGGCAAACCAGAGCAGCGCATGGAAACACCATTTACCTTATCTACTTGCACTTTGACGTGCTTTTGAACTGCTAGGTTGGCAGGAGCAGGGACCGAGCAACGGGAGCTCACCCCGTCGTGGGGATTCGAACTGCCAACCTTCTGATCGGCAAGCCCTAGGCTCTGTGGTTTAACCCACAGCGCCACCCGCATCCCCCCAGGGACTACAATTCCCATCATTCCTCACTGTTGGTCATATTAGCTAGCAGAGCTGATAGGAGATGGACTCAAAGCTTTGCAGCACAACCCTATGCATGTCTCCTTAGATGCAAGTCCTGTTGGATTCAATGGCACTTGCTTCCAAGTAGGCGTGCATAGGAATGCAGCCTAATTTCCTCTGAGCTCAATGGGATTTACTTCTAAATGCACAGGATCATGCCGTAAAGCAGACAGGAGGAAACTCATTCAGCTTGAGGGCCACATTCTGAGCGTCCTCCAGGGGCCACATGCTGGTGGTAGGCGGGGCCAGAGGTAAAAGTGGGTGGAGCAATGACTATAAAATTTACCTTTACAGAGCAGGCTAGTTTCTGCAGGCACTCAGACATCCCTCTCTCCTCCACCCAGGCAAACAAGAGGCGTTATCAGAGTTCAAGGCCACCTTCCAGCCAGGCGAAAACATATATTTATTCATACGTTTATTTCACAACATTCTTCGACTGCTTGATTGTAATAAAACCTCAAATAATATTATAATAAAACCTCAATAATATTATCGGGGGGGCACCGGGAAGTATTTTAAACATTCAAAAATAATTAAAATTAACAGTAAGCAGACAAAAAACAAAAAAAACAACCAGGTTAAAAGATGCAACAGTTTCTTCCTGTCTGAATTGGCTTAATTAAACAAACATGATTCCAGCAGTTGCCAAGTATCGTGAAGGTGCCTGGCTGTGGTCAATCGGCAGGGAGTTCCAAAGTGTGTGTAGAGCCAGTAAGAACAATTCAAAGTGTTGGTGCTGACCTTTAAAGCCCTAAATGGCCTCGGTCCTGTGTACCTGAAGGAGTGACTCCAACCCCATCATTTAGCCCGGACACTGAGATCCAGCGCCGAGGGCCTTCTGGCGGTTCCCTCACTGCGAGAAGTGAGGTTCCAGGGAACCAGGCAGAGGGCCTTCTCGGTGGTGGTACCTGCCCTGTGGAACACCCTCCCTTCGGATGTGAAGGAAATAAGCAGCTATCCTATCTTTAAAAGACATCTGAAGGCAGCCCTGTTTAGGGAGGTTTTTAATAATTAATGCTGTATTGTTTTTAACACTCGATTGGGAGCTGCCCAGAGTGGCTGGGGAAACTCAGCCAGATAAGCAGGGAATGAATGAATGAATGAATAAATAAATAAATAAATAATAACGACTATTTTTATATATCTGGCCAAGGGAGTGTGTGATCTGCGGTACAATTTGAGGGTCACTCCGAGAGGCTTAGAAGGCTGCCGCGAGCTTGAGATTCATCGCCCCTGCTGTAAAGCATCCAGATTTTTTTCTCTCCTGATACTTATATTTTCATTTCAGTTTCCTGCCACTGCTGTGTTGTTGTTGTTTAATGAATCTAGATATACATAGTGGTAAAGTTATCATATTGGCGTGACAGTTGTAATGATTAAAACCAAGCCAGGAACAATAGATTGCTTTCTACTGTCTGCAAGACGGGGAGGGAGGTGAATAGCAAGAGCATAACATGCATTAAATGTGACAGTCGCCCAATCGAAAGAGGGCTCTGGCTGGGCTCTAGTACACAATGAGAGCAGTTTTCAATTAACCCCTCTAGTTATAACTATGGAGCTGGTACGGCTCTTCGTAGAGGAATTCAAAACACTTCCAAATAAATGGGGTGGTTCCCCCCCTCTTTCAACTAATTTGATTCTCTTGAAGACAGAAGGTGAGCCCGTGGTGAAGGTAGATACGTTTGGCAGCTTCTTTCTTCACTGTGTGGATATGTTGCTCATATATGGTTTAGCCTTGGAAGTACTCTCCTCTTCATAGGAACTATAGCTAAGCAGGAAGCTGTGCTCCAGGTGAGTATTCTGACCAAGGCAGAATAATAATAACAATATATTTTTTATTTATACCCTGCCCTTCCCGGTTCAAAAACCAGGCTCAGGGCAGCTAACAACAAATTTAAAGCACTTTAAAACACTTAATTATAAAAAACAGCATAAAATACAGTATAAAAACATGAATGACAATAAAAATAAAAAATCAATTAGATAATCCCCAGGGTTAGCTGGCTGAATTGGTCCTACTTGGGCCAGTGAGGAGGCCAGGGGAGAATTAGCTGTGGGGTCTCAGAGCGGGTGATCTTCATAAAAGGGGAGGGGGAGAGAAGGGCAGGGAAAGGAAATAAAAGATCAGGCTGAATTCAAATTAAAGGCCAGGTGGAATACAGCAGGACTATTGCTTTCCTTGATCTGGACACTGATGTAACCTGGAATAGCAGTAGCCTTTTTTTGCTGCAGCATCACACTGTAGGCTCATGCTAAGCTTGCGGTCCACTAAGACCCCCAGATCTTTTTTCATATGTCGTACTATGTTCCGCGTTAAAATGGGCAAGGGCTGTTTTCATCAGTCGGCCCTGGTACCCACCCTGAGGACATCGGCCACAGTGCAGATTCCACAATGGGGACCCTTTCAGATAACTGCAACATAGCAAGGCACACAACTGGAGTGAGGTTCTGCTCTATAGCTTCCTTAGCTAGGCGGTTTATCCTGCAAAGCTACTTTTACGACATTTGCCATCAGACTGAGAATTTCCATCCCTGAAGGGGAACATTTCAAAATATATTAGGGATTCTGCAAAAGGTATGATTGATTCACTGCACAGCAGTGGCAATAACATTAGTCAGGAAATAAAACCTTCACATTTACTCATCTTGATGTTCCAGGAGAGCGATTTGCTGCCTCTTATATTCTCATTCGTACATGCCTGGGAGTTTAACTATATTGTATTGACCTTATTCCAGCTCTATTCATCAGCCGCTTTCCTTCAGCGTGTAATGCAGGTCTGTGTCTCTTTCCATAATTTAGTATATTTGTCTCTTTCCAACGCCCTGTTGTACATTAAATTAACACTGAATTAATTAATTGGCGCGATGTTGATTAATTCACAAATCGCAGATTAAAATGTGGATTTAAAGACCGGCTCTTAATTAGAGCCATCTTTTTGTGGAAAGGTTTTTGAACGCACTGTGAATTGTTGTAGGTGATGTATGGACACCTCTTTTTTTAATTAGGGCGATGTTCTAGAGAGCCAGTGTGCAGCGAGGTGGGATGCAAAATGCTGGGTATGGATTTGAGAAAGCTAGATGGGCTTGAGATGGAGTAGGACGAGTCAGCAGCTGGCAGCCTTGATGCAAAATCTGGCCCCCTGTGGGGCAATACCCAGACTCCCAGGTGACAAGCCAGGAACAAAGGAGAGCTATGGATGGAGCATTGGCTTTGGCAACATGGCAGGCTGGCAGGCTATTTTGGATGAATAGTATGTTAGCCATCCCCACCCTGTTCCTTTCTAGGATTGCCAATTTTTGATCCAGCTCCTGTAGCTATGCCTTTAACACCAGCTTACAATTATAGAATTGTAGACTTGGAAGGGTCAGTGTAGGAAACTCAGCTAAAACATCCATGACAGATAGCCATCCAACCTCTGCTTTAACACCTCCAGGGAAGGGGAGTCCACAACCTCCCAAGAGAGCCATCAAACAGCTTTTACTGCCAGAAACGTCCTGTTTTGTTGGAATCTCCTTCCTTGAAACTTGAAGCCATTGGTTTGAGTCATGTCCTTGCCTCCAGAACAGGAGAAAACAAGCTTGTTCCCTCTCAACAGCCCACGTAGTTACTTTGTATTAATGAAATATACTCTGAGTCAAGTGTGAATCTCATGCTCTTTATTCAGCTCATAGGAGCAATGAATGAAACTTTCCCCAAAACATCTAGCTATATATACATTATTTACACAATGGGCCCCGCATGATTGGCTAATTCCGGGCTGCTCTTGCAGGCCAATCAGGTTGCGGATTCACCTCCTCCAGAAGCCAATCAGGTTGCTGATTCATTTCCACCTGGAGCTGGTGGCTCCTGCGGACCAATCAGACTGCTGCATTCTGGATCCTATTGATCTAGGATTCAGCTCAGTACATAACAATCAATATAACATTTTTATATGTAACTTTGTATTTTTGTAACTTTTTTGTTTACGTTGTCTGTTGTTGCTTTGGTTTTTTTGTATACCGCTTAGATATATATTTAATATATAAGGAGTTATCAAAATTAAATAATCAAATCAGGTGTTGAAAGTGTCACCTATTGAATCCAGAGGTATAACTCCACTCCACCCCCCCCCCAAAAAAAATATCTTGGGATTGGAAGCAACATATAAGTGAGAAGGAGACTTCAGTCATGCAGGCCTACCAAATCAGGCCCAGCAATGAAAACTTTGCAGCCCAGGCAGCTTACAGCGTCCTGGTACCCAGCAGGGTCTAATACTGCTAACTTAGGAAGAGGAATATGCTTGCAGGGAGGGTAGACAATTGTTATCCCCCACTTTCCAGTGTAACTTCACATCTGTCAGAGCTGCCCGAGGTCCCAGCTCACAAAGGACCAACGCCAGTTCTTGTTATATACAAAAGTCTTTATTGATGTTCAGTTTCGATTTCAAAGCCACGGCGCGCAGCTCTACGTCTTGAACTCTAGACCACTGAAGCTCCGTCTGAATCTCCTCCCCCCAGACACCAGTTTAAGACTCTAGCCTTGCTCCACCTCTTCCTTTGCTCTTTCCTCCTCTGGGTCCGCCTGTCCACTGGGGTCTTGCCCTTTCTAGACTCTTCTGACGCTGAGTCCCCTGAGTCTTCCCCCTGCCTCCGGCGGGCTTTAGGACCTGGTTCCCAATCCGGGTTTTCTGCCGTCCCGCGCGCCTGTACATTTGAACTTGGCGCGCGCGCCCAGCCGGCAACCTTTCTCCTGACCGTTACACTGCTCCTGTCACTGCTTCCCCCTTCGGGGGGGCTAGCTGGACCTGACTTCCCCTCCGTTCCCTCACTCTCTGATAGAGGCGTGGTCAGCCCGGACTCATCTTCTCTCCCTACTGGAGGAGACGCTGGCCCTGATACATGGGACTCTTCCCCCCCCCCACTACGCTCTGGTGGGGGAACTGGTCCTGATCTCCCGCTGCTGCTTTGGGAGTCCCCGCTGGCCCCTTGCTTCTGGTGCGTTCCCCCTGGGACCCCCCTTGCCCTGGCCATCGGCGCCCCCCTCTGGGAATCTTCTGAATCGCTGGAGAAGCTCATGGAATCTCTCGGGCCGCTGTCATACTCCCCTACGCTGCCCTCAGATTCTTCCCCTACGCTCTCCGTTTCCTCTCTCCCCTGTGCCTCTGCTCCTGAGCCCCTGACAACATCGTTTTCCTTATTTAAAAAATCCCAGTGGGAGGGGGAGGGAGGGGATGAGGTTCATTGCACAAGAGCTCCAAATCAACTTTCATTGCTCAAGCAGAATTTTCGGTTTGTTATTGAATCCTGCTCAGAAATACAGCGGTACCTCGGGTTACAGACGCTTCAGGTTACAAACTCCGCTAACCCAGAAATAGTACCTCGGGTTAAGAACTTTGCTTCAGGATGAGAACAGAAATCAGGTGGCGGCAGCAAGAGGCCTCATTAGCTAAAGTGGTACCTCAGGTTAAGAACAGTTTCAGGTTAAGAACGGACCTCCAGAATGAATAAAGTTCTTAACCTGAGGTACCGCTGTAGCCTAAAGAGTTTTAAAAAAAAGAAGAGCAGTGGGGGGCGGGGCAGTAAAGGAATGGAAAAGCCAGTTTGTTTTTAACACACCAGAGAAATTGATGGAGCGCAACACAAGTCATGTGAAATCATAAAATGTTCTGTGCTGCCAAGGTCAGATTGCTCAGCAACCCTTAAACTCTTGAGGACATTCTGCAAGATTAAAAAGGAAAAGCAATGTTTGCATTAGAGAAGACTGGGTGTTTTCTTTTTGCTTTCTGTTCTCCCCCTTCTTTTTCCGGTTGGATGACGATTTGTTTGGGATTTTTTGAAAAGCATCCCCTCATTTCTTACTAATCTGATTTAATTTCAGAGGAAGGGGGAGAGGTTGTAGGGAGGAGAGTGATCTAATCAGGCACAGATCCCTGTGCTGGGAGACTGTACATGTTAAACTTACTGCAAGCCTCATGGAGACATATTGGCAGAATTTATTGGAGGAGGAAGAATGGGAAGAGATTGGGGAGCCAGAAGACTATGGCACAAGAGAGGACCTCAGTGGGCTGAGAGGCAGTGGGCAAGAACCAAAGGAGGACTCAAACCCTACAGAGGGTCCCAGGTGGTTGGGCGTTGGGACTCAGATTCGAGGGAATATTATTATTATTATCTTATACCCAGCCCATCTGGCTAGGTTTTCCCAGCCACTCTGGGCGGCTTCCAATAAGATATTAAAAATACATTAAAGCATCAGTCATTAAAAAACTTTCCTAAACAGGGCTGCCTTCAGATGTCTTCTAAATGTCAGATAGTTGTTTATTCCTTTGACATCTGATGGGAGGGTGTTCCACAGGGCGGGAGCCACTACTAAGAAGGCCCTCTGCCTGGTTCCCTGTAACTTCGCTTTTCACAGTGAGGGAACCACCAGAAGGCCCTTGGCGCTGGACCTCAGTGTCCAAGCCGAACGACTGGAGTGGAAGCGCTCCTTCAGGTATACTGGGATGAGGCCATTTAGGGCTTTAAAGGTCAGCACCAACAGTTTGAATTGTGCTCGGAAACATACTCGGAGCCAGTGTAGGGAAGCGGAACAGCCCTCCTCAATGTCACTGGATAACCTGAGTGCTGCTTTCTAGTCAACGGATGTGCTGCTGGCATCAGCCTCTACTAGTGAAGAGCCTATGGGGTTCTTCCTCAGGCAAGGCTCATAGGGATAGATCTGAGAGTGCGCTACCAACAGGCTTGGAGGCCAGCAGTTGTGATACTGGCATATTTACATACTTCCACACATTCCTTCAACTGAGGTTGTTGTCTCAATAGAGTTCAAGTCTGAACGGGCACAAAATCGGGGTGATTAGGCCTATGGAGTTCACTGAGCTCACTCCTGCTACCATTCTTTATAAGTAAAGGAACCCCTGATCGTTAGGTCCTGTCATGGACAACTCTGGGGTTGTGGCGCTCATCTCGCTTTACTGGCCGAGGGAGCCGGCGTACAGCTTCTGGGTCATGTGGCCAGCATGATTAAGTCGCTTTTGGAGAACCGAAACAGCTCACGGAAACACAGTTTACCTTCCCACCAGAGCGGTACATATTTATCTGCTTGCATTTTGATGTGCTTTTGAACTGCTAGGTTGGCAGGAGCAGGGACTGAGCAACCGGAGCTCACCCCGTCACAGGCATTTGAACCGCCGACCTTCTGATCAGCAAGTCCCTGGCTCTGTGGTTTAGACCACAGTGCCACCCGCATCCTAATTACCAGGAGGAAGCTATTTGCTGCCTGCCAATGAGCTTCAATGCTCCCAAAGCCCACTGCCTGGAAACAGAAAAGAAACAAAACAAAGCATCAAGGATGTAATTATGCATAATTAATATTTTTAAAAACAAAAATAAAAACAAATAAATGTCAGATTATATACAGCATTCTCCAAGTTGATAAATCATTTATGATAAAGCAAGGCGAAGTTCTCACAAAGCTCATCTCCTTCAAGATATGGGAATACAGCGGGACAAAATAAACAACTTTGCCATGTGTAAAAATCCTATATAGAAGAAAATCGCTAGGGACAGAATACGGCAAGGTGGAATGTGATACTCTACAAAATAGCATAAAGTTTCAAGGGCAAATGGTTTAAGGTGTTAAGAAGTGTTAAATAATAATAAAAATACTGTTTGTTTCCATATATGGAAGGGCTGTCTGTATGTAAAAACAAATTAAATAACTGAAAAAATATTTGGAAAGCGTAGGAACAGCCAGGGCTTTTTTTTTTCAGGGAGAACTCACCAGAACTCAGTTCTGGCACCTCTCAGGTGAGCACCATTGCCATTATATCACAACAAAGAAGGCATTCATGATGAGTTCCAGCAACACTTTTTCTAGAAAAATAGCACTGCGAACAGTCATCAATTAAATTAACTGATTTTTATATTAAAATACAGCCTCTGTCTCTTTGTGCCTATAAACTCAGGTTGCTTTGAGTTGCCTTGGGCAAGATAAAATGACTAACAAATTTATTTAATTATAAATTAATCACCTTTAGGCACCAGGCAAAAAGCTTCCTCTTTAACTAGGCCTTTGGCTGACTGACATCCAAGGCCCTTTTAAAATGTGTCATGGGGGGTTATTGGGTTGCTTTTATTTTAATTTTGATTACGCATTTTGTGTTTTTATATTGTGATTTTATCTTGTGAACCGCCCTGAGACCTGCGGTACAGGGCGGTATACAAATTTAATAAATAATAATTATAATTATTATAATTATGGGAGTGATTGCTACTCCTGCTTGAGTTGCTTGCCAACATCGCTTGCTCCCCACTCCCCTTAAAGCTCAGTAACACTCCACTTCGCCATGTAGTTCATTACAATTTTTGAACTGCACAGACAGTGGGAACCAGGTCAAGCGATATCATTGAGATTTCAGCTGATTGACAGGCACATAGCCTGCCCACCTGTCAACATTAGCTTGGAGTGGGTGGAGCAGGTAAGGATCCGGCCCCCTGGCTGGTGCTAGTATGGTCCTAAGAATTGCCCTAGGGACCCAAAGGGCACCCATCCTGACCGTGAAAGGGGAGCCTATAGAGGACGCTGGACACCTGCCTTAGTCAGGAAATGAGGAATGAGGTTGGTGTTGCAGGACCTTGGATAGCTCCAAGCAAAGAGCTTGCTGCAAGGAAGTTTGGAGCTCAATTTGGAGACCTTGCATGGGGTAAGGGGAGAGGCGGGCTATCCTTCCCAGGCCCCGCCCCCTTCCAGACCATCAGAAAACCTTAAAGGGGCAGGCCCCTGGGAGTGGAGTCTAGTAGTTGGCTCCCACCTTGTGCACTGCCTGGATACCTTCTCCCACTGTCATGTATCCCATGTAAAGTGATCAAGCTCCTCAGGGAAACCTGGGTCCAAAAGTGCAATTTCAAATTCAGTCGCCTCAGGTTCCTGGCTCAAGCTTGGTGTCAGGGCCTCAGTCTGTGTTGAGCAGCTGCCCTGATCTTCCTGATCTGGTTGGTCTGTCCATCCACACACACACACCGCTCTGTGTCAGAATCCAAGACACTGTTTGTGCTGAGGGTCGTAATTAGTTCCATGCTGAAATCTATCTTCAACTTTATCAAAAAGTGTTATTCCTCAGTGAAAGAGGCATCCCCTTTTGTGCCTCACACACAGGCTACTTGAGAATTTATTTCAAACATTGGTGGTTTTGTGCTTACCTTATTTTATTTATTTATTTATACATACATACATACATACCCTGCCCATCTGACTTGGCCTCCTCAGCCACTCTGGGCATCTCTCAACAGAATATTAAAAACATGATAAAACATCAAACATTAAAAACTTCCCTAAACAGGGCTGCCTTCAGATGTCTGCTAAAAGTCAGATAGTTGTTTATTTCCTTGACGTCTGATGGGAGTGGGCACCACAACCAAAAAGGCCTTCTGCCTGGTTCCCTGTAACCTCCCTTCTCACAGTGAGGGAACTGCCAGAAGGCCCTCGGAGCTGGACCTCAGTGTCCGGGCTGAACAATGGGTGTGGAGACGCTCCTTCACGTATATTGTTATGAGGTGACTGAGGGAACCTTTTAAACCTGAGGGCCACATTCCATTCTAGGCAAACTGCCAGGAGCCACAGGACAGTGGTGGGTGGGGCCAGAGGCAAAAGTAGGTGGAGCAATGCATGTAAATTTCACCTCGGTGCAGTAGACTAGTTTCTCACACACTCACATCAGCCTCTTTATCCTCCATCCAGGCAAGTGAGAAGCACTATCAGTGTAGGGTATGCCCTGGGTAGAAGGACTGTGCAGGGGATATGGCATGAGGAGGATCCCAGGGACCAGAAAGAAAGAACTGGAGGGCTGCATTTGGTCCCCATTAAACATTTCTCCAGCATGCTGCAGCCTCCCCAGGTGCTGATTGAAAAGAGCACCCAGGGAGGCTGCAGAGTGTAGACCACCGGGGAGATGATTTGCAGAATTAAAAGACCCTCACAAACACCCAGTCAGCCACCTCAAAAATAAGTGTGACAAAACTCTTGCCCCCACTCATGAGAATTTCAGTGAATTTCTCTCTCTCTCTCGCCCTTTCATAGTTTTCAAATGGAATGGCAGAATGATGACGAGAGATATGGAAAAAATCCAGGAGAAATGTTTGGCACAGCCCTAGACACGATAGCATCTTCTCAAAAGGAACTCTTAAGGGTGGAGTGCTACCCAGAAATTGTACAATGGGGGGGGGAGGCATTTCCTGGTACTGGGGGACACTTGATGTCACCATTCACCACAGAGGTCTCCCCCCACCCCAATAACAACAACTCAATTACTTTGGATGTTTCTGCATCAATTGTATGTCTATGGTTTTCAAATTCTCATGACACCAAGATCATGGGAACGGGTGAAACTGTTTATTTTTCTGAAGAGTCATCCCAAAACATTGGCCCCAGCAAATAGCATTGTCAAGTACTGAAAATGGAATCTCCCTGGAGATCCATTCGAACTCTTTAGCCTCAGCTTATCTGGTTTATGACCATTTGGGCTATGAAGCAAATCAGCTTTGCCAAACTTTGGGATAACAACCGTACATTCTTTCCATTACCCAAAATAGCTCCCACTGATTTTGACTGGTGGAGGGGGGAGAAGTGATTTACCAACTCAGAGAAAAGGGCCAATGGAGGGAACATTTTTAAAGGTGTTATATATATCCCGCAGATATAATCACTCCCTGTAATAGTGAACTCAGCTGAAAGTTGTTTTCCTGCGTGGAGCACCTTCCAAGAATATATTGTAACCTGGCAGGGGGTGATTAAAGCAGCAAACCAGCGTGTGCAGCCCCCTAGTCAGTATTTATTTGAAACATTTATACACCTGCCCTTCATTGGATCAGATTTCAGGGTGGTGTACAACATAATAAATCAGAAATTACAGTGTGCATGCACACGAAAGCTCATACCAAGAACTGACTTAGTTGGTCTTTAAGGTGCTACTGGAAGGAATTTTTTTGTTTTGACTATGGCAGACCAACACGGCTACCTATCTGTAAGTGGAACCTTGGGTTACATATGCTTCAGGTTACATACGCTTCAGGTTACAGACTCTGCTAACCCAGAAATAGTGCTTCAGGTTAAGAACTTTGCTTCAGGATGAGAACAGAAATTGGGCTCTGGTGGCGCGGCAGCAGCAGGAGGCCCCATTAGCTAAAGTGGTGCTTCAGGTTAAGAACAGTTTCAGGTTAAGTACGGACCTCCGGAAAAAAATAAGTACTTAACCTGAGGTACCACTGTATAGTACAATAAAATAATAGCAGTAAACATAATAACTGGCAGCAGTTAACACCACAAAACACACTGCAGCATAAAGTGTATGTTTTCACCTGGCTTCTAAAGACTGGGAAAAAAGACACCAGGTGCACGTTTTTGAAAAATGCATGATACACAGCCTTTAAAAAAAAACAACACTAGTAAAGGGACAACAATCTAAAGCTGTGTTAAGACAGCTGGAAAAATAAACATGGGGAGGGGGGAATGGGAGATGATCATTGGTAGTTTTGCCAAGAAAAGAAAGGAGATGGTGATTTATTTTCGTTATGAATCACTTCCCATGAGACATCCCAAAGTGATTTACTATATAATAAAAAACATATATAAAACAGTTACGAACAGAAGAACAGTTTAAACAATTGCATCAATTAAGTAATTTTCAAGAAAAAAATAAACAAACACCAATATATGTACTCCAATGTGCTCTAGGTGGGGCTAACTTTGAAGGCAACTCTGAAACTATGACTAATCCAGAATGCAGCTGCCAGACTGGTGACTGGGAGCAGCCGCTGGGACCATATTACACCAGTCTACATTGGCTCTGAGCAGAGTTTAATGTATTACTTTTAAAGCCCTAAACAGCGTCGGCCCTGCGTACCTGAAGGAGTGTTTCTGCTGCTGCCCTACAGACCGCAAATTTGTTAAAGCACCTTGAACTGAGCCCTGAAACAAATAGGAAAGCCGCACAGATCTTTTAAAATTGGAGTCACATGAGCAAACCAGGCTGTACAAGTTCAAATGCCGACATCCCAAAATTATGCACTACTTGGAGCATTATGGGTGAAATATACTCAGAGTCGAGTGTGGATTTCATGCTGTTTATTCAGCTCATAGTAGGGAGGAATGGAAGTTCCGCTGAAATGTCTGCTTTATATACATTATTTACACAATGGGCCCCACGTGATTGGCTGGTTCCGGGATTCTCCTGTAAGCCAATCAGGTTGCGGATTCACTTCCACCTGGTGTTGGATTGGGTGGCTCCTGCGGACCAATCAGACTGCTGTAATTTGGATCCTATTGTTCTAGGACCAATCAGACTGCTGCATTCTTAATACTATTGTTCTAGGACCAATCAGACTGCTGCAATTTGGATCCTATTCAACAATGGGTCACCCCTCGTTGCTCCCCCCCCATTGCTTCCCCCCTTGCTCTAGGTCTAGGCTAAGCACACATTTAAAAAAGGTCTGGCATCAGTGTAGTTTGGCCCTGAACTCCACTCAGCTGGAGAAGGCAAGCAGCTTTAAGAGTGCCGTTGCATCTGTATTTACGAGACCTGAAAACATGACTGAAATCAATGGCCACATGCCAGCTGATTTTGATTAGAGGCAGACATGCCCTCTCATGTGTGGCCACTGTAAGCAAGCAAGTTTATTCGACAAGGGGCTTAAGTTCCAAAACATGCCTGTTTTTGCATGCAAGAAATCCATGCTCATGGGAATCTTTTTTTCTTCACACATTAGGTAGTTCTTTAAAAATCCAGTGTGTCATCCGTTCTCTAGTATATTAGATAATCATAATATGCGGCCCGTGAGGTCCACAAACATATCCCCAATTTGAGAACAGCTGCAAAGACATTGGGGCAGATGCCAATAAACAGGGAGAGATTCTCTGCCCCCCCCCCCCGAAAAGAAAGGAACAGAAAACCTCTTTTGTTAAAATACGTTTTGAACTGGATGACCTCGTAAAGATGTATTGCATCATTCCCAGTGGTATTTAGTGTGGCTAACAGCTGCAATCTTGGAAAACTATCACCTCCTGCACATACAGGTCAGGTAAAATATGGCCAAAATGTTCCATGCAAGGTAGGTGATTCACCTTCCAATTGCCAGAGGTCATTTAGGAGCCAAGGGTGCATATGGAGGCTCCAGTTTCCTTGCAGATGTTGACCGTACACCCCTTCTTGACACGTTTAGCGTGGAGGTCTGAGGGGAGTTTGGAAGCATGTTTTTGGCTTCCCCTGCATTCTCAGAGTTTCTGGTAATGAAGAGACTCATCTAGAGGCTCGGTATTCAGCTAGAAACACTTACAGGCCTTGGTCAAGTATACCTGAAAGAGCGTCTCCACCTCCATCGTTCTGCCTGGACACTGAGGTCCAGTGCTGAGGGCCTTCTGGCAGTTCCCTCACTGCAAGAAGCCAAGTTACAGGGAACCAGGCAGAGGGCCTTCTCGGTAGTGGCACCAGCCCTGTGGAACGCCCTCCCACCAAATGTCAAAGAGAAAAACAACTACCAGACTTTTAGAAGACATCTGAAGGCAGCCCTGTTCAGGGAAGCTTTTAATGTTTAATAGGTTTTTGTATTTTAATATTCTGTTGGAAGCCACCCAGAGTGGCTGGGGAAACCCAGCCAGATGGGTGGGGTATAAATAAATTATTATTATTATTATTATTACATGCTTAGCTCCTGGCAGACCTTTCTGCTCAATGCAGGAACCCCAGGGGAGCAGGGGGCAAGCCAAGATAACTCAGTTGGTTAGAGCATGGTGCTGATAATGCCAAGGTTGCAGGTTTGATCCCCGTATGGGACAACTGCTTATGCCTGGGGTTGGACTAAATCAGGCTTCCTCAACCTTGGCGTTCCGGATGTTTTTGGCCTACAAGTCCCATGGTCCCTAGCTAGCAGGGATGATGGGAATTGTAGTCTCAAAACATCTGGAGGGCTGAGGTTGAGGAAGCCTGAACTATATGATCCTCAGGGTCCCTTCCAACTCTACAGTTCTATGATAAAATACCATGTGGGGACATTAAAGGCAGAACTAGCAGGGCAGAACTAGCTGGAACTCAACAGAACTCAATTCCGGCACCTCTCAGGTGGGCGCTGTTGCCATTATAAGAGAACATGGGAGGCGTTCATGGAGAGTTCTGGCACCTCCTTTTCTAGAAAAATAGCACTAAAAACTAGCATATGGAACCTGGCACTCTAAAAATCTTTCGTCCTCACATGTTCAGGGTGAACATCTGTAAAGGGATGGTGGTAGAAACCTGGATTTCTAGGAAGATCTAAAACTAGAGGGGGGATTTGGGAGGGATAACAGTCAGGCAGCGTGTTATGTACTGAGCTGAATCCTAGACCAATCCAGAATGCAGCAGTCTGATTGGCCTGCAGGAGCAGCCAATGAGGGCCCTGGATGAAGTGAATCAGCAACCTGATTGGCCTGCAGGAGCAGCCAATCAGGCTTCTGGAGGAGGTGAATCTGCAACCTGATTGACATACAGGAGCAGCCCAGAATTAGCCAACCATGCGGGGCCCATTGTGTAAATAATGTATATATAGCTAGACGTTTTGGGGAAAGATTCATTCATTGCTACTATGAACTGAATAAAGAGCATGAAATTCACACTTGACTCTAAGTATATTTCACAGTGTGTGGTAATACCTCATATGCCAGGGGTGGCAGAACCTCTTTTCAGGCTGAGGGCTGCATTTTGGACAGAGAACTGCCCATAATGGCTGAGGCAACCCGTCAGATGGGTGGGGTATAAGTAAGAAATTATTATTTCCCTCCAGGCAAGCAAGAAACATCATTGGTGTCCAAAGACACAAAAGTTACCCACCAACACTTTGAAGTCCAAATCCTGGATGCCATCTTCCTGGACTCCATCCTCCTGTTTTTTTATCGTGAGAGCACAGTGGCCATTTTGGCTACCATGTGATTTGACTACATAGTCCCTCCACAAAAAAGTGTTTTTCTGGGTATGGCACCCAAAAATGCATTTTGGGGCACCACAAAGGATCACGGGCCCCCCAAAAGGGATTTTTCTCCTGGAGGAAATCATGTCTCAAAATCACACAAGATCATACCAACCAAAATGGCCACTGTGCTCTCATGACAGAAGGAATGTCTCAGTTCTTCTGGGACACTTGAGTATGGCAAGAGCACTCAAAGACAATACACAGCAGGGCCTGTGAGAGGTTTGTTCTGTGACAAACGGGTGTGATTGAGGAGGGTGTGTGGCCGCCTTCTTCCCTGAATTTTGCCTCCCCAGCTATGTATTTTCTCCTGGTAAGTTTCTCAGGCATGTTTGCCGAAGCTGGAAGAAAATTAGCTGTAAAAGAAGCCGAGTGCAAGGCAGAAATGAATTACGACTCAGTTCTACCATCCGACATCTAGTTTGGCTCATAGTGGGTTACAACCAATGCAGTCCTAACCATGTCTACTCCAAAGTAAGCACCATTTAATTCAAGGAAGTAGGGTGAAGCGTGTAGCCTGCTGTTTGCACGCATAATTCCCACTGAAATCAATTGAGCTTAATTCAGGACTGATTTTCCCCACTGATTTCAATGGACCCGACAGCAACAAAATTAAGTATGGATCCAACCCATAATGTCCACTAAAGATTGCACGAAGCAACATACCTTGGAACAAAATCTCACGTGTCTGAGAAATTTCAACGAATGCAAGAAAAATGGCTTTGGGGGAAGACAAAACGTTTCTTAAAGAAAGCATTTCTCTTGCTATATTTTGGTTTCTTGAGATAACATCTTGGTACGTGAGGAGAAGAGACACAGGCATGCTAAGTTTCCATCCACTTCCCAGCATTAAAATGTGAAGCGGTCAGTTTTATTTATTTGAGGAAAGCTGGAGAAAGAACACAACCATCCGGAGTGCAACTTCTGCATGGAATAGTAATTACTGCAAGTTAGAAGGAGCTGTGTGGGAGCAAAGTTACAGAAGACAGAGCCGGGGAATTGTAATCAGCAGAACAGATCGAAGCAATTTATCAGCATGAGAACTTGCTGTCTTTCTCCGTGGCTCTTTAAAAAGAGGAATCATATTGATTTAAAAACCATATTATGGCAATGCGTTTATTAAGGCAGTCAAAATATCACAAGCTTTTGAGTTCTCCGGGACTTCTCATCACACTACGTGGTCAACAAAGCAGATGGCATGTGTATGCGTTGATCTTGGCTGATGGTAGCACCACGAGTAGTGCAGTATGCTGCTTTTTGTATGCATTTTCAAGGGACATTAGGGGCCAGGGCTGTAGCTCAGTGGCAGAGCATTGATCTTGCATGCAGAAGGTCCCAGGTGTTATGTAGTGAAGTTCTCACCCTGGGCCAGCAGGGGGATACTGTAGATAGTTCAGATCCACATATGCAAATAAGGGATTGAAAATGACATTCAGTGATTGGATAGTTACAGAAAATGGTTACTGTTGCGTTCTAGTGGAGCTCTATATAAGCAGGCTGGCTGAACCCTTCAGTTCAGTTCTGGCCTGTGAATAAACAAGAGCTGTTTGAAGAATTGCTGTGTCGTCAGATATGTTCACCCACAACTTAACACCAGGTTCATTCTCTGGCATTTGCAGGCAGGCCTGGGAGAGATTCCCTGTCTGAAACCCTGGAGAGATTCTGCCAGTCAGTGTAGATAAGCTACATGGACCAATGGACCATAAAATGGAACCTGTATTCCATTAGGGGCTATACACCTTTTGCCGTTCCACATTCATGTAGATGCAATACCACGAAGCTGCAGCCCAATCGGATGTAAGGCATAGATTTGGGGTTCGTCTCTTTCCAACTGAGGCTGAAATCGTGCAATACCTTGAACCTATTCTGTGACTTCAGCAGAAAACCACAAGCTGACCTGGCTTTATCTTTGATGTGCCTCTCTTCTAGCTGTGCTCCAAGAACAGAATACAGATGAGGCTCCCTTGACCTTTTCTCTCGCCACGCCAGGCTCGCGCAACAGTGCTGAATCCTTGGACCGTCTCTGCTTCTTGTCAACTGCCTTGAATGCACCGTATGTTCCTCCCTTGAAATGAACTCACAAAGTGGAACAGGGTCAGCAGTTGAAGGCCGCAAATCAGAAAGAGAGGGGGGGGGAATGGTGTGGACTCTGACACACATGCACACACAGATCTGTCCAGACTTATGGCCGAAGAGCCACCTTGCTTCTCAATGGCTGGGAATAGTAGCAGAGAAAACCACTTTGGCTCCTACCTGAGCTGTGTTCCCCCTATGCACTCCTTTAGTTTCTCCCTCCTAGATACATAGCTGCCATTCTGTCTCATGAAGAAAATCACTGCAATGGAACACAGCTTAATGGCAGCTTCTCCAATTGTCCCTAATTTCCAGGGACAGTCCCAGATTTACAGAAGTCGTCCAGGTTTCTGATTTGATCCCGGAATTTCCCACTTTTCCTCGTTGTTGTTGTTGTGTCCGACTATTCATGACCCCATTGACCAGAGCACTCCAGGCACTCCTGTCTTCCACTGCCTCCCGCAGTCTGGTCAGACTCATGCTGGTAGCTTCAAGAACACTGTCCAACCATCTCGTCCTCTGTCGTCCCCTTCTCCTTGTGCCCTCCATCTTTCCCAGCATCAGGGTCTTTTCCAGGGAGTCTTCTCTTCTCATGAGGTGGCCAAAGTATTGGAGCCTCAGCTTCAGAATCTGTCCTTCTAGTGAGCACTCAGGGCTGATTTCCTTCAGAATGGAGAGGTTTGATCTTCTTGCAGTCCATGGGACTCTCAAGAGTCTCCTCCAGCACCATAATTCAAAAGCATCTGTCCAGGTTTGTCACTGCTTTTCTCCCAAGAAGCAGGCGTCTTTTAATTTCGTGACTGCTGTTGGAGAGTATGCAATCATGGTATTGCAGAGAGTGTCAGTTTTGTGTTCTGCTTAGAGAACTTACCTTCACATACACAGCCCTCCAGCACTGCCCAGGGGGCCAACTTTGACAGTTGGGTAGGGTTTCCCACCTGTCAATCACCTGTTATTGCAATGCAGCCAAGTGGTCTGTTTCCCTTTGCGATTTGCAGTTAAACAGTACTTTACAAGCGCTGCCAATTAGCTGGTTGACAGCAACTGCAAGCCCCAATTTGGGCAATGAGGGAGCTTTCAATCACATGAACATCCCTACCACTGTGAAGTGGTACAGCCCAGGACCAAGTTTATCATCTTAATGAAAACCAGGTGTGAGACATTTGAGGCATAAAGCCTGTTCATGTTTCCTGTTGGAAGTGCCTTTGGCATTGGCTGTTAGGTGAATTAATGTGACTGTAGCTCTGCTGCTCCAGTGTGTTATCACTAAGTAGCTGACTTGAGGTCAGGAGTAAGGCTGGCAGTTCCTACACTGCAATGGTTACTTCTTATGAGTTGTTGTCAGCGCCACTCTTGTTGACAAATATCACCTGCTTTAATAAGGAGAAGAAAGCAAACGGGTGAAGCAGAGAGATGGAAGACCCAGCATTTCCTCATTTTGTTCCTATCCTGCTTGCACCTGTCTAGAGGTCAGTAGGTCAACCAAAGCAGATTAAACCATGCAATATATAAATCACATATGTGTAACAGAAACATACAACTGTGTGATTCCATGCAGAAAACGAATTGGTGTCCAACATGATAGGTAGAGCTCCATCTAGTGGCGATGGGCACATTGTGCTCAAGGATAAACACTACAGTACAGTGGTACCTCGGGTTAAGAACTTAATTCGTTCCGGAGGTCCGTTCTTAACCTGAAACTGTTCTTAACCTGAAGCACCACTTTAGTTAATGGGGCCTCCTGCTGCCGCCGCGCCGCCGGAGCACGATTTCTGTTCTCATCCTGAAGCAAAGTTCTTAACCCAAGGTACTATTTCTGGGTTAGCGGAGTATGTAACCTGAAGCATATGTAATCCGAGATACCACTGTATAAGCTTTTGGCTCATGTTTAGTTTGTTTTTAAGTGTCAAGGGAATCTGAGACATTTTAGTCTGCTTTTATTGATTACTATTACTCAGCTCTCACCTGTGGCTCCTAGAAACTGTCAGCATGCAGCAGCCAAACCCCAGGAATTTCTTCGACTAGCTGGCTAGACCAGGTGAGGGTAGCTGATGGGTCTCAAACCCTCGGCTAGGGAACTCCTCTGCATAGGAAGACAGGCTCTGGCAGATTGAGCACACAAGACCAATAGTGGGTTGAGAGATAATGGAATTTGCCTCTGGGGGAGAAGACAAACTGCTGTGTTAGCACGCAAGTGACTTCCCCAGGGCGCAAGCCTGGGCACTACGTATGGAGATCCTGGGCTGCACAAACATCAAGACCTGCCCCTTCCCCCGGGCCTTGCTGATGTGGTCCAAAGGAAAGCAGAGCAATAACATTTGGCAACCAGCATGCAAGGCACCAGCTAATCATTAGGGATTTGTGTTGGATTTACTCCCTTGTCTTTTCTTCTCCTGAAGATATCCCACAAGGCAGCAGAGGTTCAGGATCAAAGTTTTCCTTCTCCTAGACAGGCTACCTTCCCAGGTTGATGAGCCCTATCAACCCCTCACTTTCCTCTACAGCGCGTGCAGAAAGTGCCTTCCTGATCGTTAGACCTACTGTTTGCCTCATCCACTCAATCTGCCAGAGCCTGTCTTTGCATACAGGGGAAGTCCTAACTCACTGAGGGTTTGAGACCCATTGGCAATAGGGCA
This sequence comes from Podarcis gaigeae, assembly GCF_964106915.1. Lineage (NCBI taxonomy): Eukaryota > Metazoa > Chordata > Lepidosauria > Squamata > Lacertidae > Podarcis > Podarcis gaigeae. The sequence continues at coordinate 16,037,057 of NC_139686.1, read as the reverse complement.
GGGTTGTTCCTCTGGTTGGGGGGACATGCCGTGCTCCTCCTGGGGTAGTTTGTCCATCTTTAGCCTCCACCCTGTACTCAGCTCTCATTTCTTGCTCCTAGAAGCTGCCAGCACTTCCACACTTACTTGCTTTATTTATGACAGAAACCCTTAGCAGTGTTTGGGGTGGAGACGCTTGCCTGACCTCCCGGCAGGTTAAGTCGCTTACTGGGAAGGAGAGGGGTGAGGCATTCACCAGCAGCAGCATTGGATTGGCTCTGCTGGTGTGTTTGCACCACACCAAACTTGCCTCTTCCAGTAAGAAGCAGGGATTCACCAACTGGGATGTCAGGTAAGCACCTCTGCCCATTACTAGCAACCCAACCTTGTCCTTTGCTGCATCAGACGTTAAATCTCTACTGTTGTTTGTAAAGTTATGAAGAGGAGTTGTGTAAAACATCAGGCAGGAATAGTATCACTAGAGCCAGTGTAGTGTAGTAGGCAAATTGTTGTACTAAAACCTGGGAGAGGGGAGTTCAAAGCCCCACCAGGTCATGATGCTCACTGGTGACCTTGGGTCAGTCACAGTCTCTCAGCTCAACCTACCTCACAGGGTTGTTGTGAGGAAAAAATAGGGAGACCTATGCACTGCTGCTTGGGAGGAAAGATGGGGTATAAATGCAATGAATGAATGAATGATTTTTAATAAGTTTAAAGCAGCCAGATAGGCATGGTTTTTACTATAACCCAATGTTAATGAGCCTGTTATCTCCAGGGCTCTGTCTTTCCATTTGTGCTTCTGATATTATTTATGACTTTCCTTTGACTATTAGGAGGTTTATATCTCCCCAACTGGATATCATATGGCGGCTTTGCCTACAGGGCAAATTGTAGGCCAATTGCACAGAAAATTAAATTACAAGCCAACTGGTGGGAATAATCAAATCAAACTTTCTTGAGGAGCACACAGCTTGCTCGGCATTACCACTGCTGTTCAGGCTGCATAGTTTGCACTGCTTACTTCAAGTTTTCCTACAAAGTCAGCTTTGCCGACCTTGGATTTTATTCTTTTCCCTCTTGGAAGCAGTTCTCCATAATAGTCAACCCAAGGGCCTTTTAAAAATTTAAGAAGACAGCTCCACTAATTAAGTCAGACACAATTCTCAGATGGCACTTGAAATCAACAAAAATAGATTGCATTTCTCAAGAGGCTGAAGCGGGGGTGTGGGGGGGCACTTGAAGGGAATTGAAATGTCCTCCCCTTGGGTGAAATAATAGATAAATGGGTAGTGAAAGGTTTAAATGAATCTGTTTACTTATTCACCATGCAATGCTATACATCACTAGACTTCAACTGGCAGGTCTGGGGACCCAACCAGTGGGTTGTGGCCACAACCTATGCAAATAAATGGTGAAAGATTAAGAAATGGGCTCCCAAAATGCATGTTTGAGTTATTTATTTATTTTTTAATAAATAAATCTGAGGCTTTCAGGGTCCTAGGTCTTTAAAGGGTGAAGAAACATAACAGCGCAGCCACAATCATTTGGTTACATTTCTCATTTAAAACAACATTCCCCCCCCAAACCCCAATGATCAACCTGACACAATCAACATACAAAGGTGTTGTGAGAATGTGAATACAGTACTTTGTGACTTAGAGAAAGTAAAACAAAAACAAAAAACCCCAGGCCCAGCTGCTTTAGTATTTTAGTCTACGTACTTGTTATCCTCACAACAACCCTATGATATAGGTTAGGCTGAGATAAAGCAAGCGGCTCAAGGCTGCTCTGTGAGGTTCACAGCTGAGCAGGGATTTGACCCTGGGTTCTCTCCAGTCTTACCTTGACCCCCTAACCACCTTTAACTGGTATTTTAATTGCTTTTGCATTTTCATGTTAAGCTGCCTTGAGGATTATTCATGTATTTAGGTTTTTTTAACAACAACAACAACAACATGTTCCAGCCAGGAAAGATTGCATTTTGAAAGATGAATGAATAAATGACTTAAACAAACAATAGATGTCAACCTGTTTTGTTCTTAATGCAAAGAATTGCTCGCATACAGTATTTCCCCCGCAGCTGTAGGCTGAAGTGGTACAGTCCTCCCAACCACATGAGGACCCTATCGCATCCTTCGCTTTGCTTACAGATAGGTAGCCGTGTTGGTCTGCCATAGTCAAAACAAAAAAAATTCCTTCCAGTAGCACCTTAAAGACCAACTAAGTTAGTTCTTGGTATGAGCTTTCGTGTGCATGCACACTTCTTCAGATACACTGAAACAGAAGTTTCCAGACCCTTCTATATAGTGAGAAGGTGGGGAGGGGTATTACTCAGAAGGGTGGTGGGAATGGGTGATTGGCAGATAGCAGTGATGAGCCTGTGATGAGGCTCATCACAGCTATCTGCCAATCACCCATTCCCACCACCCTTCTGAGTAATACCCCTCCCCACCTTCTCACTATATAGAAGGGTCTGGAAACTTCTGTTTCAGTGTATCTGAAGAAGTGTGCATGCACACGAAAGCTCATACCAAGAACTAACTTAGTTGGTCTTTAAGGTGCTACTGGAAGGAATTTTTTTTTGTTTTGACTTCGCTTTGCTTCAACCTGTTGCGTCAGAGTACATACCGCGGTGTGCGACCAATGGGCCCACAGGGGCCTGAGGAGGGTTCCTCCCCCTTTTAAAGAAACAGCCTCACAAAAGGAATTGAGTTGGGGGCGGAGTTTAATCCCAACAGTGGCTTTCCTATTTCTTCCACTTTCTTAGCTTCGGGTTTAAAATGATTGCGAGCTATATATATGATATGGGGCTGACAAAGCCAACTTTGCGGGTTCGAATCCCGTACCTATCCCTGGTTGGAACATGGGTCCCTTCCAACGCTACATGTCTATAATTCATATTTCTATAATTCATGTATATCCTTCCCGTCGCGATAATTTATATATTTATCAACCCACAACTCATACAAAATAGATATAGATCTAGAGAGCAGGAGCGCCGCTCCATCCTCGAAACTCTATGGTGCTCTAGGGCGAAACCGGAAGCGTCGCTATGGTTACCTTCGACCTGGGCGCGGACTTCCGTCAGCGGCCATTTCTGACGACGTCGCTTCCGGCGCCGGCGCCGTCTTATCCCTCCCTCCTTCCCTTGGCGGCCAGAGTGTTGCGCGTGGCTGTGGGCGAGCGTCGTTTCCCCGGCGTGGCCGCCTTCTCCGCCCCTCCCGCGGCCTCTTTTCTCCCCTCGCCCTTCCTCGCGTCGCCCTCTTGGGCCTCTCCCCCCGCTGCTCCTTCCCTCCCGCCGCCGCCGCCATGGCGATGAGACAGACCCCGCTGACGTGCTCCGGCCACACGCGGCCTGTGGTGGATTTGGCCTTCAGCGGCATCACCCCCTACGGGTACTTCCTCATCAGCGCCTGCAAGGGTGAGGCGAGGGGCCAGCGGGGGCTTCTTCGCGAGGGGTCGGTGGGTGGCAGGCACGGAAATAATACTATAATAATAATAATCTCAAGTTTTTATGTACAGATATTCGGAAAATTAGGCCGCCCTGAGATCTATGGATGAAGAGTGGTGTACAAATTCTGTTATTAATATTATTAATAATAAGCAACTGACTTTTGGGTTTGGTGGGTGTGCGTCAGTAAACGAGGGGAATTTAGACTAAGAGAGCTGAGTGGGGGGTGCTCGTGTAATCTCACTGTATACAAGTTGTACAAGTGACAATAAAGTATTTCATTTCATTTCAATCTTCTGCTTTAAGGGAGCCTTCAGATCTGGGAACAGAATCTTTAACAAATCTTCTTCGTGCCTGGGTGTGTCCGCAGTCCTATATTTCTTTTATGCTGCTTGACTTACCAAAAAACCCCAAAACATCAGTATACACTTGCATGAGGCTGTTAATCACAAGATTGTGGGTTCGAGCCTCATGCTGGGCAAAAACATTCCTGCGTTGCAGTGGGTTGGATTAGGTGACCCTCCAGAGTCCCTTCTGACTACAGTTCTGTGAGTCTATAAGTGTTGAAGCAAACATTACTGGAACAATACCGCAGCAGTTTATACTTTATCTTGGGTATAAGGCACATTGAACCGAAATGGCAGCAAGAAAACTTTTACTTTTAATGAAAGCAATTCCCCTCCCTTGTCCTCCTTTTCTTGACTTGTCTGTGGCCATACTACTTGGTATTTTCAAATCCTTGCTTTTCTTGGAAAGCTTTTGGAACAGTCTCCTTGCCGATATTCCATGTTGTATTAGTATTTTAGAAGTGGGTCCTCCAAGTTATGTTTGTGCTTAAGGTGCATCCTTCACAGGGAAAGCTGTTAAACTGGAGTGTGTGTAAATAATTATGCTTCCACTCCCTCTTTGTACCTGCTTTCCCTTTATTCCTTTTCCTCTGTTGTTTCTGTTTCCAGATTGTAAGGGCCTTGGGAGTAGAGACCTGTTGAAGCTGGTGCTTGTAATGAATGTAGATGGTATTATGGAGACAATAATAAGCCATTTTGTTAATCACTTTATCTCTTGGCACATAATGTGTCTGTGCCTAATATTTCCCTATATGCATACCATGGTTCTGGTTATAGAATCATAGAACGGTAGAGTTGAAGGAATTCCTAGTGTCATCTAGTCCCACCCCCTGTGATGCAGGAATCTCGACTAAATCATTCAGAAACATTGCCGAAGTCAAGCTGGCCAGTGCCTGGATAGGGTATTGCCTGGGAAAGCTGTGTCTAGTGCTTTGAGTCTTTATTGTTACACTGTTAAATGATGTAAGGGCCACCAAAGCATTCCAAATATTGTTGATGTATTAGTTCCATTATGGTATAATTTTTTTTATATAAAAAGTACATGTATATCCATTATACACTGGGCACTTGAGCCACCATTCAGTGCTGGGTTAAACATGCTTAAGTGAGCTTGAAACACCCCTAAATCCTGTAATGGATTGTGGTCTTTCAATTAACTCTTTTGCTTGGTGCTCTTGCAAGCAGACAGGCAAAGCCATCGGGATTTGTTGGGGCCAATGGAGCAGAAATTCCTGGTGCCTCCCCTCTCCACTCTGCACATATAAAACTATGTTGAATCTGTCAACCTGAGAAGAGACAAGTTTTCAAACATTTCCATAAACTTATTTGCAGTGCTGCCTTAAGAGATCATAGGTGATTCCCCCCTACCCTGGCAACTGAGGGGAAGTAGGTATGATCCATCATCCTGGAATAACCTACCTTCAACCTCTGATTTTACCACCTGAACATTTATTTAGATCAGAGGTTGAATATGAATTGTCAGTCCCCCACATGATCTTGCCTTGCTTTTCCCTTCTGTAAATAAGTGGTTGTGTAAAAGCAAATGTTCTTTGATGGGTGAAGTTCATAGAGAAGAATAGTGACATATAGATGACCAAGGAAGCCTACAGAGGGTTTGCCCAAAGCTCTTGCTGGATAATCTCTATTGAATTATAATTTCACAGATGCTCTTTGTATGATTATTTGATATAGATTGTTGGTTGATAAACTAAACTCCTATGTTTCACTTCTTTTTTCTTTTTGTCTAGATGGGAAACCTATGCTTCGCCAGGGTGACACAGGAGATTGGATTGGAACATTTCTGGGTCACAAAGGAGCTGTCTGGGGTGCCACTTTGAATAAAGATGCCACTAAAGCAGCTACAGCAGCTGCAGATTTTACTGCGTAAGTGAAAGTCTTGTATCTAACACCAAAACCTACCCTGTTCTTTATTACTACATTTACAGCTCACTTAATGCACTTGAATCTCCCCCCCCCCCCACCTGCCAACCCCTGGTGTCTCAATTTTTAAAGAGCTGTGTAGAAGCATTATTTTAAGTCTGTAATATATCATATCAATAGCTATGTTTTTTCCTTTCAGCAAAGTGTGGGATGGTGTTTCGGGAGATGAAATAATCACCTTAGCCCACAAGCACATTGTCAAATCTGTGGACTTTACTCAGGTAAAACAGACACTAAATATCTTTGTTTCAGGGCTGAATGCCTGCCTTTGTTTGCCTGTGTTTTTCTCAAGGGCATCATATGAACAGCTTTATATTCCCAACTAGTACAGATTTTATTAGTATTAAATAAAATAATGATAAATGAAATAGTACTGATTTTAAAAACCAGTTTCTACAAGTAGTGATGTTTAATATAATATTACTGTTGCATCAATGAAAACAATGGCTTTCGTTTTCTGTTCTAGGACAGCAATTACCTGCTGACAGGTGGGCAAGATAAACTGTTGCGTATCTATGACTTAAGCAAGCCAGAGGCAGGTGGGTTTTTACTGTTAGTAGGTGAAACTAACTATTATAATTTCATTTTGAAATTCTTTTGCATCCGGTTACACTATTTCAGGGTTGGGGATCCTCTTCGCAGACCAGTTTTGACAGGTGGGCAGAACAACCCAGCTGTCAATCCCATTGTTCTGATGTCACATGATTGACAGGTGGGTGTCCCACCCATATGTCAGAATATTTGTGTGGGGTGTGCAGAAGCGATGGAGATGGGAGGAAGAGACAAGTTGTTTTTGCTAGTACAGGTAATGGAGGAAACACTTTTCCTTTCCTGAAACGGGAGAGGGAGAAAGCTGCCTTTTGCAAGCTGTTGCCTTTTCCTTGCAAAGCACTCCCCTCTTTTCACCCCCCAAAAAGAAAGTGTGTTTTGGATTTCTAGGCTGCATTAGGCTTGGGGTAGGTTAAGGGCACCTCCTTACTTATTAGTCCTCACACCCTGCTGTGCATGGCAGTGAAGGCAGCAAAGAAAGTGCTTCTTCCATTGCTGCCTCATTATGATGTCCGGCAGAGCTTTTCCGGGTAGCGTGGATCCTCTCACTGTATGTCCGAAGGACCGACTGTAGCTCACTGTGACTTGTTTGCAAAGCATTTTGAGAACAAACTTGTTGCATCAGCCGGAATCTTGACTATGCTGTTGTATCAGATGAATCTCAAGGGGTGCCTGGCCCTGTTGTGTTGGGTGAGTTTCAGCTAGTAAGTCTTGAGGATATGGACAAAGTGCTCAGAAAATCACTCCTCAAGAAACCCTGAATTTGGAAAATCTTAAGTGACTACCAGCCAGTCGCTAATCTCCCTTTCTTGGGCCATGTTCTTGAGCGAATGGTTGTGGACCAGATCCAGCCGCCCTAGGAGGAAACTTGATTTTCTAGATCCATTTCAATTAGGGTATATGACTGGTTTTGGTACAAACTGCTTTGGTTGCCCTGTATGCTTCTGATCTTCTTGTGGTTATGCTGCAGCTACTGCAGTTCATTCCTGTCACAATAAGTTTGGGAATTTGCACTGAAGATCGTTTCTCGCAGCCCTTTGCAATTACACGATGTAGTTATATGCAGGGAAATAAAATATCTCATGTTTAGTGCTTACCTGTATTGCCACTATTCTCTCAGTAAATCTGCTTGGTATTGATTGTAAGTCATGTAGAGAAAACTACATTGATGATGTGCATGGCTAGAAGAGATCTTTTGAAATAACACAGTATTTCCCCTACTGTTTAGACCCTCAAATCGTCAGCGGCCACACGTCTGGGATTAAAAAGGCTCTGTGGAGCAGTGATGACAGACAGATCCTTTCAGCAGATGACAAAACTGTCAGGTAGGAAGGAACAAATATCTCCCTTTCACCAGAGCTGCCTTTTGGGTTTATGGAATTGGTGTTCATTATAGGGCCCTCTTTTGAATTCAAATATATATATATATATATCATTAGCTTTTCAGCTAGTGTGCTCTGTCCTAGAACCATAGAATTGTAGAGTTGAAAGAGTCGTAAGAGTCATCTAGTTCAACCCCCTGCAGTGCAGGATTCTCCCCCCCCCCCCCGCCAGTGTGGGGCTCAAATTCACAACCCTGAGATTAAGAGTCTCATGCTCTGTTGACTGATCTATTCACCAGAGTATATGTCTCACAATACAGTCCCCTGCACCAGGAAAGGACAGACTTAAATATTGCTGGATTTACACAAGGTATACAATGCTTAAGTGCATAAAAAGCTGCAGTTTGTTTGCCAGGCTGAAAAGCAAGACGAATCACGGAGCTTCTTGGGAGGGAAACCGTGAAATGCTCTTACGCCATACTGTAAATGTCTTGGGGGAGGTGATGACAGTGCAGGGAAGCATGCGACCCAAAGGGCTTTGGAGATCTAACCTATGGCGCTGGTCTTGTGATAAGCTAAACAGATTTTTACCTTTGTGTCTCTGATGCAGACTCTGGGACAGAAATACATTTACAGAAATAAAGGCAATAAATGTTGCTATGTCTGTCAGCAGTATGGAATATATTCCAGAAGGGGAGATAATAGTAATCACCTATGGAAAAACAATCGCCTTCCACAGTGCAGAAACGTAAGTTGAGTTTTTAATGTGGTTAGTTTTGAAAGAAACGTAATTGGCAACTTTTTGGAGTAAACAGATAAAAAGTGTATATTTCCATACTAGATCTAATATGTATCCCTTCAGAAATACTTCATGTTTTATCTAAGTTCTTTTCAGAGGAGACCCATTGAAATTGATCAAACCAGGTTAGTCATGACCATTAATTTCAATGGGTTTGCTCTGAGAACTAGCGTTGGATATAATCCTTAGTTCTTTGGATCCTGAAGAAAGTCTCTGTAGTCTTGATTAAGGAGATGCAGTTCATCATTCAGATTGGAAAACTTTCACAACCTTGGTTTTTCTCCTGTGAGTGAAATGGTTTCATCTTACTTAATTTTAAAGCTTACCTTGCTTTTAAATCATAATTTCTGAACCTGTTGCCAAAGCATGAACATAGCAAAAACACATCAGGATAAACACAAAGCACTAAAAACACCCAAAATGAAAGTGGCACTAAAATCAGTCAGTTTAAGGTCTGGTAATATACAATGCAATGCAGCCATAAAAATCCAGTTAATTATACAACAATTAGCACAAAATATTACTATTGCTAGAACAGGCAGAAAAATCTGAGAAGACCCTGGCATAGTAAGTGGATGAAAGTCCTCTATATGGAATTCCACCTTTTGTGGGTTTGGTTTTTTTAATGCATTGGTATACGGTTCTGTGGAGAGTCCAGTTCTAGCTTTTAATGCCTTTTCCTTCCCTTCTTTAGTCTGGAACAGATTAAATCCTTTGAGGCTCCTGCAACAATTAATTCTGCATCCCTTCACCCTGAGAAAGAATGTCTAGTTGCGGGTGGCGAGGACTTTAAACTTTATAAGTATGATTATAATACTGGTGAAGAACTAGGTATGTCCCAACATTTCGAAATACCTCCAGAGCATGTTTTTATCATTTGCATTCTTGTTAAAATATAAAACCTGCTTAACTGGTCGTTCCAAAGGTTGGAGCCTTCAGGTTTTCTTGCAATCAGTATAATGAAGAGATGGTAACTTCCTAAGCCATTGCTATAAAGCCACATTTCATTTCATTTTATTTCCCTTGGTCTGTGTGTATGTGTGTAGGCTCACTTTCACAAACTTCCTCAAATTGTCATTGCACTTCAGTCAGAACAGCAGGCTTCAATAGGATTAGTTAAATTTGACCTTGACTGTGATTGCTGTCCAGATAACCAAAGCTGATCAGTCTTTGTATGGCTAAGATCCCAAAGAAACAAAAGTGATGCGCAACCATCTCTTGCTACTTCCCAATCGGTCCCTCCCAAGATGGTCTTTCCCTACACTCACGTCTTTTATTCAGTGCTGGCTGCTGGAAGAAATGGGGTGCAAGAAGAATGGGGGAAACCCTATGCATATTATTTAGTGGGGAGGTAAGGGAAACCCAAAAGAAGTACATTCCCTGGCAACAACTTCTGACCAGTAGGAGGCATGTAGTCAGGCCAAGGGGAAATGAAATCTAAGAGCTTGCAAAATGGCTCAAGTGTTGACTAAGAATTATTCATGTTCTGGGATCTTTTTAGCCTTCTAATGTTTGGCCTTGCAGGTTGTCTTCTGTGCATAGCTGTTGGGTAAGGAATATCTCAAGCTAAGCAAGTGCCCAGATTGAAGCTTGAGTTTCTGATTCTAGTGACCCTCCGATAGCTGCAGGCAGTTCTTTTTGATGTTTCCATGCTGAGAGTAAAATGTTCAAGGAAACTTTGTGGTTGCTGCAGTATCACATCCATGTTTGGGTGGCAAGCTATACCCTTAGTAGTGGAGGACCTCTCCATATCACACAAAGTTAGGTGAGGGCTTCTTCATGTTCTAAACAGTTGGGGCCTCATTACTGTTCTCCTAGGACTTGGACCGGTAAATTCATTTACAAAACCCAACCGCTAAGGAACCGAGACATTATTTTTCTTCCTGAATTCCTAAGCCTACATGTTAAAGCACATGCATTCCTTGTTGCCTGGAAATTCATTGATTTGTCATTTCCCTGCAGAATCTTACAAGGGGCACTTTGGGCCTATTCACTGTGTCAGATTTAGCCCAGACGGAGAGTTGTATTCTAGTGGCTCTGAGGATGGAACGCTAAGACTGTGGCAGACAACAGTCGGGAAAACATATGGTCTCTGGAAATGTGTGATCCCTGGTAAGAACTGGTGGAACAAAAGTGCACTGTAAAAGAATGATAATAATGATGATGATGATGATAATAATTTATTTATCCTCCGCCCATCTGGCTGAGTTTCCCCAGCCAAATCAAGAATCTAACATTTTCAGTGCAGTTTTATAGTAATAATCTTACTCCGTTACTTGAATAGCTTGTTGGCATCTTAATGAATTGCATACCAGCAGAACATCTTTTAACTGTTATCAGTTAAGGCCTAGGTGGTAAACCTCTGGACTGTCCCTGTTTATAGAGCAGGTGTGGGCTCCTCTACACCAAAGAATAAAACATCTGCCCACACAACAGACTTGTGGGTGAGAAGTCTAGATAGAGCTTAATCTTCCTGCTTAACATTTAGTTTTCTCTTTGGTTGGTTTTTGTGTGTGTTATGGATCAGCATTGATTGCTGTGTGAGCCTACACAAGCCATCTTGAGGAAGAGGGTGCAGTCTGGACAAAGCTTTACTACCTTAGAAGTATACATACTTCACTTTAGTTCCTGATTTTTTTAAAAAAATATTTTTGCGGCTGTTGGCCTTCCAAAATTGGAAGAGGAAGCCAAGCCACCTTTTGATCACGTCAATGAGTTACTTAAAATTGGCTCATAAAACATAGTATTCGTATAATGGAAAAGCACACTGGTGAATTCAACAAATACAGAAAAGCAGTGATGCCATTTGCTCGGTGAATTGCAGAATTCCTGCAGTTCTGCAGCAGACATTTACGCTTTTTACAACGAAGTTTGGCATGTTTGAGCATTCAAAAAGAGGACTCTGTTTTCTTTCCCTGTAGAAGAAGAAGGTGTAGAGCTGGCGAAATCAAAGGCCAACCTTCCAGGAACTGCGGAGGAAGACCTAGGTAATGAGCTGACAGCTGTGCTGGGGTCCGGCCAGAGTAATTAAGATAATGGCCTCAACATATGCTTTTACGGTGTAGTGTGTTAAGTCAGTTGGGGGGAAGCGGGTTGTGGGTGTGGAATAGGAACCAGTGTGAAATGTACACTACAAAGTAGGGGTCCATACCCCATACCCCATGCTTAGCCATGTTGCTTCAGGAACTTCAAAAACCAAGTGAAAGAGTGCAAGGAAGACCCTTTTGGGGAAGTGAGTGGCAGCCGAGAAACAGCTAGCTCCTTGTTATCTGAGATGGCTCCAAGGGCTGTCTAGAAGTCATAGCAAGGAAGTCTCCCTCCATTTTAACAGTGAACGGGGACAAGTATGTACCAGATGCTGCTGTTGTGGCCAAAACAGCATTGCTAGAGGCATGATTGGCCCGCACACTTAATGAGTGCAGTGCTGTTTGTTAAGTATAGATGAAGAGTACCTGAAATAATTGCATGACAGAATGCTTGAATAAAGTAGATGAATTTATCTGCCTGCTGAAAAATAATTATATCGGTGTTTCCTTTCTTGACTCGGCAGAAGACCTTGGCTCTGAAAACTCAGATTCCATCTACAGCACAACTCCTGAAGTTAAGGCTTAAGTTCGCAGCTGTCAATGGCAACATATGGACATTTTGAGACTAAATCAAGGAAGCAGTGGAATGCAGCAGCGTCCCAGGGTGCACACTGTACCCCAAGGCAAAGATGGGCAGTAATTGATGAGAATGTATTGGAACTGGCTGTCTTTCAAGAGAGCTGAGAGTATTGAATGAGATGAGCAGTAACGGTTTTTCGCTATCTTCTAGCGCCACTGCCTGTTGTATGTCTGAATGTAACATGGCAGCCGAGACCCAGTTTCTCCAACTGTGGTTAACTCAGTATAGTGTTAATAATTGAGGAGAAATGTAATGGCTTCTAGTAGAGTGTTCTCTGAAAGTGGAAAGAATTGGCAAAAAGATAGGGTTATGTGGAAAAACAGCGGATTTGGTTTTTTCCCCTTTTGTTGTACACCACATCTAAATAATCTGTTTTCAACCATCTAAATAAATAAAATGCCTCTACAACAACCCTCTTTAGAGAGCTTATAAATTGTACAAGCTAACTCATCTGTTCACTAACAGCACTGGGCATTTTTGAGGTTTTAATGAGATAAGTCTGCTAAGACTGGTGGTAGTTTTTGCATGTAGGTGGCTAAATTCAATTCTGCTTCAGGCTTTTATTTTCCCCACTCCACCTTTGCAAATTTATCTAATCAACCTTCTCTCTAAAATAACAATATTGGGCCAATCTTCCATCTTAATTTCTCCCAGTAGCATCCGCTTTCTACACCATAAATAGGTTTTGTTTCCCCCCCGATTTAAATTTGGTCTTTTGTGTGTCATCAGATTATACATATGGTGTATAGGAATAAAGTTGTGGTTTTGAGGGGGCCATCTGTATTAACTGGAGAATAAATATAAATGAGCCTTTCATATATATATATATACAGGTGAGACTCAACTTATATGGGGTTATGTTCCGGGGTTTGTGTGTGAAGCCAAAATTGTGTATAGTCACACTGTGTTCAATGGGGGGGGGGGTGTGGATTGCTCAAGTCTTCTTTTCCTCTATGCCCACCCCTTTTCTGCTTTTTATATTTGTTTTTTATTGCCAAGTGCATAAAACTGAGTGTTCACAAGTTAAATGTGCATAAGTGCCATTATACAGGCAACTTGCAAATATCCTAATTTGTTTGGAATGCTTCATGTATTTGTGGCCAAAGCTGTACATTCCAAAAAGACCCTGATCTTCTAGATAACGACAGTTCTATTCTGATAAGGTTTCTGAAAAGCGTTTTTAAAGGAATAAATGGGTGGTGGGAAGCCAAAAAGTCAAAGGATAGTATTGGGTAGGAGTATTTAAATACTTATCACTTTAGGGGTAAGGTGTGAAAAAGATGAAAAAGGATGAAAACACAGTTTGAGAACATAGAATTAATGGAACTCTGGGTTTGGGGGCCTGTTCAAGAGCATCTAGATGTAGAATTATCTCATCGGGTAATTTACAGGGTGTAGCTGTTCTTTAACTTGTACCAATGTGCCAATGGATGACGAACACCAGAAAACAATCAAGGGCAGTACTGAAATTCTGCAGTTCCAAATCAAAATAACCAAACATGAGCTGTGACTTTGTGATTATGCCATTAGGTCTAGACCCGCTGTTTTTCAATACTAACCTTCCCCAGCTGCTGCGTAGCCCAGCCGCTGCACATTGCTCCTGCCTCATTCTCCCTTCCAGTTTTTATATCTCAGTATGAGTTCTGCATGAGTGGTGGTATCTGTGTCCCACTGGGGCAGAGGTGGAATTGCATTTCGGATGATGTTGGATTCCCAACTCCCATTATTCCCAGGTAACTTGGTCGGGTAGCAAAAAACAAACCAAACAAACAAACAAACAAAAACAGCTGAAAGGTCACCAGTTCCCCAATACTCCACTAAGGAAAGGGTTCTCAGTAAAATACTATTGAGCTATACTTGCTTTCTAAAAGTTGAAACATCCATGGAAAAGCTGTTCATCAGCTTTATTGTAGAGGAAATATATACAGCAGTGTTCTCACGTATCTTACATTTTTAAAATATTGTGTCTGGCTCACCCTATCCATCATTGGTCTGCTACACCAAATGTGTGTTGGCAATAGGATGGTGCCTAGACTTTTGGCTGAAACTCACTGTAGGCAATGGGGACAAAACTGCAAGCTTAGCGCTGTGTGATGTTACCTTGCCTATCATCTGTGTGTCTGAGGTCTCCCAACTAGATTCAGCTAGTGAACTCTGTATAGAAGCCCTGCACAAGGGTTCTTGTAAAGGTAAAGGACCCCTGAACAGTTAAGCCCAGTCAAATTTGGCTATGGGGTGCAGCATTCATCTCCCCTTTCAGGCTAAGGGAATGGGTGTTTTGTCTGCAGACAGCTTTTCCAGGTCATGTGGCCAGCATGACCAAACCACTTCTGGCGCACGGGACTCTGACAAGTTGCCAGAGCGCACAGAAATGCCTTTTTACCTTCCTGTCGCAACAGTACCTATTTACTCGTGCTGGGTATGCTTTTGAACTGCTAGGTGGGCAGAAGCTGGGACAGAGCAATGGGAGCTCACCCCATTGCAGGGATTTGAACGTCGACCTTCTGATTGGCAAGCCCAAGAGGCTGGGTGGTTTCCCCCCCCCCCCCACCTCCCCGTTTTCCCCCTGAAATTGGCTCAAGGTGGGGGTTGGATGGAAACCCAGTACCCTGTTCCATCTGCTATGTACACCGCCTTGAGCTCCTTGGAGGAATGCAATGCAGGAATCTTCTCACCAAAGACAAGGCTTACAGACTTCAGTTCAAATTTCACTAAAGTGGATCCTAAAAACACACACACACAGACTCTACAGTGGTCCCTCAGGTTAAGTACTTAATTCATTCCAGAGGTCCGTTCTTGACCTGAAGCACCACTTTAGCTAATGGGGCCGCTGCGCCGCTGGAGTATGATTTCTGTTCTCATCCTGAAGCAAAGTTCTTAACCCGAGGTACTATTTGTGGGTTAGCGGAGTTTGTAAACTGAAGCGTCTGTAACCCGAGGTACCACTGTATATCGAGTGACAAAGGCCAGGTTAAAGAGGTGCGACTTCAGCAAAGGAAAGCTGTACGTGGTGCTAAATGCACTTCTGCGGAGAAAATCCCCACAATTTAGGGGCTGCCACATTTGCAGATCGCCTTGCATACAGAAGGTCCAAAGTTCAAGCCCAGGCCGGCATCTCCAGATGCGTGTCTGCTGCTGTCAGTCATGCAGACAAGACTGAGCAAGGTGGAGAACCGATGGTTTTGACTCTAATCCAAAGGCAGCTTCCTAGGTTCCCATGGCAAATGAGGGGCACATGTTCCCGAGTCAAATCTGCCTGGGATTAGGCTGCAGGGTGAACAGATCCTGCTGCAAACGTCAGATTCAAACAAGCAGTGGGAAACATCGCACTTGAAAACAAAACAGCGAAAGATTGAGGCCGGCTTGCAAGCGCAGCAAAACGACAAGCATACTTTGCATCGCCCCCTCCCCCACTCGGCGCGGACTTTGCAAAGACTCTTTTGCACGGGGGGGGGGGGGAGGCGGGTTGAGGCAGCAGGAAGAGGAGGAGGAAACGCAGAGCAGGAAGTGCGGGAAGGTTGGAAGGAGAGGCGGGTTTGCCCCGATCATGGCTGCTAGGAACCAGGGCACGGCGCTAGGTAAGGCTGGCTCGGGTGCTGCCGAGCGGGAGGGGGGCAGGCGCCAGGGTCGTTGCAAGCCCCGCGCGTGCTTACTCACAAGCAATCCCAGCTGTGCCCGGTTAGACGCAAGCCCTGCTCAATTCAGCGTGGCTTACTTCCAGGTCAATGGGGGGCTGGGATTGCAGGAGAAGCCCCACTGGGTTTGGGACATTCTGTGCCTGATTAAGGATACGCATCGGTGCTGTCAGGGGCGCATTCATTAGGGGTGACCCCTCCCCAGATGCAACAGGACTGGCTTGTTTTTTTGGGGGGGTCCCACTTTTCAACTGGCTTGGCAAGACCCCGCATTCCAGAATCCAAAAATATTTTAAGTATTCCACTGTCTACATACAGTATCCAACAGTGCAATTTTCTGTATATCTCCTTAAATTCTGCTAATAAGATTTGCTATCCAGTGAGAGCATGCAATGCAATCCTAAGCACTAGTATATTAAGTAGTATTATTTAATTAATTAATTAATTAATTAATTAATTAGTATCCTGTCCTTCCTCAGAGGGGCAGCTCAAAGCAGCACTCTGTCTTATCCTCACAACAGCCAGACAAGGTAGGTCAGGTTGAGAGCTGGCATAGAATAGAATCATAGAATCATAGAGTTGGAAGAGACCACAAGGGCCATCGAGTCCAACCCCCTGCCAAGCAGGAAACACCATCAGAGCACTCCTGACATATGGTTGTCAAGCCTCTGCTTAAAGACCTCCAAAGAAGGAGACTCCACCACACTCCTTGGCAGCAAATTCCACTGTCAAACAGCTCTTACTGTCGGGAAGTTCTTCCTAATGTTTAGGTGGAATCTTCTTTCTTGTAGTTTGGATCCATTGCTCCGTGTCCGCTTCTCTGGAGCAGCAGAAATCAACCTTTCTCCCTCCTCTATGTGACATCCTTTTATATATTTGAACATGGCTATCATATCACTGGCAAATGGCCCAGTGAGCTTTGTTTGGGTGGGGATTTGAACCCTGGTCTCCCAAGCCTTAAGGGCAGCATGCTAACTGCAGATGAGACGTATTTATGGAGAGGCAACACTGCTGAGGTCAGTGGCACTTGCACCTTAGACAATGTGCTTTATTTACTGCCCAAGCTTGCTAGTGACCCCAGGAAGAAAAGAATTATGCATTTTGTAGTAGTTGGGGGAGAAGAGAAACTTTCGTAGCTGCAGCTTGTGAAGGGCGGTTGTGGGAATCCACTTATCTAAACTCCTTCTGCCACGCAGATTTGTGAAGATAGCTGCCTTCCCTTTCCCTTTCCCTTTGGTCATCCTTGGCAAAATTCCTCTTGTTATGAAAGGGTTTAAAGTCCACACCAGGGGAGCAGATCTATCTGAATCACACGTGGGTTTAGTACATTGGTGGAAATTTGGTGCATGGATCCTCTTGCAAAAACTGCAAGTTATCATCATCATCATCATCATTATTATTATTACATATACAGTGGTGCCTCGGGTTAAGTACTTAATTCGTTCTGGAGGTCCGTTCTTAACCTGAAACTGTTCTTAACCTGAAGCACCACTTTATCTAATGGCTGCACTGCTGGAGCAAGATTTCTGCTCTCATCCTGAAGCAAAGTTCTTAACCCAAGGTACTATTTCTGGGTTAGCGGAGTCTGTAACCTGAAGCGTATGTAACCTGAATGCATATGTAACCTGAGGTACCACTGTACATATACACCCTTCCTGTTTCGAGAGACAGTGCCTCTGAGGGTGAAATCAAATTGCTGTGTTACCATCTCCAAAGTGATCTCCTTGGGGTGTGAGCCTGAGCAGTGTGTCTGGAGGTCCTCGGCTGCCAGGACATCAAGAACACGCACCCCCCCCCACCTTGCTGATGTGGTCCAAAGGAAAGTAGAGCGGTACATCTGGCACCAGCATGCAAGGCGTCATCCAATCATTAGGGAGACTGATGCCAAACGTATTCGCCTTTGAACCACATCAGCTTGGCTCCAGGAGATGCCAGAAGGAGGCGTACAAGATGCCATCCAAACTGTCTTAGGGACTCCGTTCCAGATATCTGTGGGGTTTCACTCCTGAGCCTTTTCATCTCCTGAATATACCCCACAGGGCAGCAGAGGTTTGGATCAGAGTTTTCCTCTCCTAGATGGGCTACCTTCCTGGGTTGATGAGCCCCATCCGCCCCTCACTTCCCTCTACGCAGCCTTTCTCAACCTGTGGGTCCCCAGATGTTGTTGAACTACAACTCCCATCACCCCTGGCTAGCAAGGTCAGAGCTCAGGGATGATGGGAGTTGTAGTCCAGCAACATCTGGGGACCCACAGATTGAGAAATGCTGTGTCTACAGCATGTGCAGAAAATGCCTTCTTGACCGTTTGACCCACTATTGGTCTCATTTTCTCAATCTGCTGGAGGGGAAGTCCCTAACTCACTGAGGGTTTTAGACCCATCGGCTACCCTCACCTGGTTTAACCAGCCAGTCAAAGCCGTTCTCAGGGTGTGGCCACTGTCACTTGCTGACACTTTCTAGGAGCTCAGTCTACAAAAGGCGAACATATTACACCAAAAGGAGCACCCTAGTACCACTCCCCTACCACCCCAGACACTCCAAGGGTTTATACAAATAAATAATTATAATAATAATCTCTTATCAGCCCTAGCCAGCATGAGCAGTGGTCACGGGAGTTTTAGTCCAGAAGCATCTTGAGTGCACCAGATTTGGTACATGTATTTGGTACACCTTGAGTATATAGGGATAGTAAAAGAAGCTTGCAAGTTCGAAGATCGAGTAATGGAAAAGGCAGTAATAGGTTTAGTGCAGGCATAGGCAAACTCTGGCCCTCCAGACATTTGGGACTACAACTCCCATCATCCCTGACCACTGGTCCTGTTAGCTAGAGATGATGGGAGTTGTAGTCCCAAACATCTGGAGTGCCGGAGTTTGCCTATGCCTGGTTTAATGCCTTGTTATGCACTACAAAGGAATTATAACTCTAATCAGGATACAGTGGTACCTTGGGTTACATACGCTTCAGGTTACATACGCTTCAGGTTACAGACTCTGCTAACCCAGAAATATTACCTCGCATTAAGAACTTTGCTTCAGGATGAGAACAGAAATCGTGCAGTGGTGGTGCGGCAGCAGCTGGAGGCCCCATTAGCTAAAGTGGTGCTTCAGGTTAAGAACTGTTTCAGGTTAAGAACCGACCACCAGAACGAATTAAGTACTTAACCCGAGGTACCACTGTATATGTATTTGAAAAACAACGTCCCAAAAATGTAGAGATTGCAAGGCAAAACCATCATATATATAGGTTAGCAGTCCAAGCTCACTCAGGTAAGCTAACGAGTCCTAAGAGCTTTTTAAAAAGGTAACCAAAAAGCAAACAAAAACTCAATGCATATAAAAATGAAAGATCAAATTCTAAGAACGCTCACGACTGTGAATGGAACAGAAAGTCACCATTCATCTACAATTGCAAAATATCACCGAAGAACTCTCTGGGTAGAAATCCAGCCCTAGATTTTGGGGGTCCTCAAAAGACAAAGTGTGTTGGGGCCACAACTGAGGAGGCCCTGTGAATAAATTCTGAGTATTGTAGGGAACATGGTAAACTCTCTTACACCAGATCAGATTAGTTGACCCTCCAGCCCATTATTGTCTACTTTGACTGGCAGGAGCCAGAGTCTCGGGATTAGGGGTGAGCCCATTTCCTGTTATCTGCTACCTGATCTTTCTAAGTGGAGGTGCTAGGCCAGGGATGGGGACCTCTGACTTCCAGGTGGTGTTGAACTCCAACTCCCACGATCCCTGTCTACTGGGCCATGCTGACTGGCGCTAATGGGAGTTGGCGTCCAACATCTTTTTAAGGCTGTCAGTGTGCCCTAGATGTCTAAAATGGGTATCTCTGGATGCTTGTAGAAATCTTGCCTCTAGCAAGACAGGCCTTGGATCCCCCTTGCTCAGTAGTGTAACTTGAAGTCATCCGTTCTACCCTCCGGAGCAGGAGAAAACAAGCTGGCTCCATCTTCCATGTGTCAGCCCTTGAGATCTGTGAAGATGGCTATCATCTCTCCTCTCATGAAGTATAGCACTTCATTGCCAGCCGTTTGGGCAGATATTCCACTACCCGCCGCTTCGTGGGTTGGCACCGTTTTATACCAATTAAAGAGAATTCGCCTGTACTCTGTAGCCATCCAGTTCAAAGCTATCTTATTAACGTCCTTTTCTCTTTGGCGCAACACCAGCTATGCTGCCGTACCCTGAGGCATAATGGGCCAAGCTGCCTACAGTCACAGGCCCTCAAGTTAAAAAAAGAAAAGAAAAAAGGAAGATTGACTCTCCCATGAAACTTCTAAATACAGTTTTGAAGATTGTTTTTCCCCCCACTCTCTCTTCTTCTTTTTTGGACACGTCTTCAGAGGGAGTAAAACATTCTCTTTTTTTCCAGAGGAGGATTAAAAGAAAGTTGGCTAATTAGCTGTAGTTTAACTGCTTTAATTACTTTTATCCCTGAAGCCCCATGAATATTTAGATGGAGCAGATGACATATAAAAAATGGGACTATTCACGCTCCATGTTTAATGAATATCTAAGCTGCTTCCCTGCTCCTCCTTTGGCAGGTACTTGAGATGATTCACACATAATTCCCCCACCCTCCAATATATCTAAATTTCTGACCTGCATTTGCCTGGAAAGCTGAACTCTGAAACAGCAGTTCCCAACAGCGGGTTGCACATCTTTCCCAGGCCTTGTATACCTGAAATGCATATTTTTTTTAGGAGCCACCCTTTTCTCTTGACTGTTTTTTTGTTTGATTTTTTAAAATAAGGTTTTAATACTCTATTTTTAAATTGATGTTAGCTGCCCTGGGACCTTATGATGAACGGCAAGTAAAAAAATCCAATTAATAATAATATGTGCTTCTCCAGCTTACGTAGGAATAATCTGTGTATAGTATACGGGGGGATGCGGGTGGCGCTGTTGGTTAAACCACAGAGCCTAAGACTTGCCAATCAGAAGGTCGGCGGTTCGAATCCCCGCGACGGGGTGAGCTCCCGTTGCTCGGTCCCTGCTCCTGCCCACCTAGCAGTTCAAAAGCACTTCAAAGTGCAAGTAGATAAACAGGTACCGCTCCGGCGGGAAGGTAAATGGTGTTTCCGTGCGCTGCTCTGGTTTGCCAAAAGCAGCTTAGTCATGCTGGCCACATGACCCAGAAGCTGTATGCCGGCTCCCTCGGCCAATAAAGCGAGATGAGCGCCACAACCCCAGAATTGGTCACGACTGGACCTAGTGGTCAGGGGTCTCTTTACCTTTTTTACTATGGGGGGGGGGGACTTTATTTGTGAAGCAGTTCTCAAAAGAGGGCATGGGTCCCCAACTTTTCCAGTCCCCGGGTGACACATTTTGAAATCTGAGAAACTGGCATGGACATCACACTGCAAAACGGCTCAGGGATTGAAATTGTGGTTTAATTCTGATTAAACTTGAGTGTGGATAAGAAAGGCTACTGAATTTAGGTGATGCGTGCAGAAGTGGCCAGAGTGGCTGGGGCAACTCAGTTAGATGGGCAGCATACAAATGATGATGATGATGATCATCATCATCTTCATCTTCATCGCAAAGTGTAGCCTTTCATCCTTGGCAGTTTGGGGAACGTTCCCTTGCATGGATCTGTCCACCCTGCCAGCTGCAGCCCAGGGTAAAAAGGGGGGGGACAGGACCCCAAATATCCTAAATGTAATTGAAAAAAGGGGGAAGAGTGGGGCAGAGGGCCTTAATAGGCACCAAGCAGCATATCTGGGGGTGCCATGTTGCTTATTGATTTGATTTGATTTGGTTTGGTTTAGTTTTTTGACTTTGTTCTGCTTTATTATTTGGGTTCCATAGATGCGATGCAATAAGAATACATTCAAAATAATAATAATAATAAATGTACTAAACAGAACTAGGCACTTTTCCTCACAGACCTCAGCTGGCTTGCGAGAGTCCGGGTGAACCAGCCGGCCGTCCTGAGGCGGGCAGCTCAAATTCAGACACAGCGGGCTGTGAAAAAGAATTGGCAGGTAAGTGGCTCCCAGGAGAGGGTCGTGTCTGAGGGGGTAGGGAACATGCTTTGCGTGTCAAAGGTATTGAGGGTGAACCCTGGCATCTCCAGGTAGGTGCTGGGAGAATCCCCTGCTTGAAACTCTGGCTGCCGTTCAGTGTAGGCAGTGCTGCAAGTATTCTGCTCTCGTGTTCCACAGACACCTGTTATACCTCCATGGGCTTTAATACCTTGGAAGTCGAACGGAATCCGTTCCGGAAGTCCGTTCGACTTTCAAAACGTTCGGAAACCAAAGCGTGGCTTCTGATTGGAAGCTCCTGCAGCCAATTGGAAGCCATGGAAGCCCTGTCGGACGTTTGGGTTCCAAAGAACGTTCACAAACCGGAACACTCACTTCCAGGTTTGCGGCGTTCGGGAGCCAAAACGTCCGAGTACCAAGGCGTTCGCGATCTAAGGTACTGAATTTTGTTCAAGTTGCCTATAGACATAAAAGATGGTGCTTGCCTTTTTTAATAATTCATTTTTGAGGACCATGGTAATGAGGCTGGTAAAAAGATTCTTTTCCAACAGTGCGTTTTTGCGTACATGTGTGCTGGGTGTTGAGGCACCTCAGAGAGGGGCAAAACCACAAATAAGCTTTAAATACGTTGATTCATGAGTGGGTAGGTGTGTGCATTTTCTAAGCCACCTCTTGGAGAATTCTTTTATTATTATCAGTGTATTTTTTTCTTTAAAAAATGTTTTGGGGTACTCTCATTTTGACTCAAGAAAATCACCATTTTATAGTTCAGATCGGGAAAAATAAATACAGGAAATGGACAACAGTACAAAGATTCACAAAATGTTTAGGGGTCTGCTCTCCCCTGCATCCCCCCAGAAAAAAAGCACTGATGATGATACTTGGAAACTTCTGGTCAGCCCTGGAGGCCTGGCAACCTTAACTGGGGCTGGTGGGACTTCCATATCCAAAACTTATTGAGCGTATTTTCCAGACCCTGAATCATTTTGGTTGCCCACCTCTGCAAACATTCCAGCTTGTCAACATCCTTTTTAAATTGTGTTGCCCATACCTGCACACATTATTCCAGGTGTGGTCTGACCAGGGCAGAGTAGAGAGGTACTATTACTTCCTTTGGTCTGGACACTAGACTTCTGTTGCAGCCTTAGAATGTATGGCATTCCCTTTTCATTACTGGTTGATATTCTGTGTGGTTTTCATGGGTTTTGCGTATTTGTTTTTACTAAATAAAATAAAAATACTTAAATAAAACATCCACATTAGAGCAATGACTTTATATTACTGACTGAAATATCACAAAATCCTGTTTGGTTGCTCAACTAAAGGCATTTCCCTAATATGGATATTTGAATGTGTCTGCTTAAAAACTGCTAATAGTGGGTTTTAATATCAGCTTGGATTAGACTGACATATTTCTTTGAAATATCCTGAGTGTTGGCGAAGGTTTGGCTATGGAATATGTAGTCAGACTCTCATAGCTCAGCCTCTTCTGTAAAAATAGCTTCTCGGTTAAACAACGGGGGGAAAAAAAGCCCCCCTACAAGTTCACACCAATTCTTGGAACCGTTTTTGCTACATCTGTCTTCACAACTCGTTTTCCAACTGTGGAGGCCAGAATCTCTTTCCTAGGAGCCGATTATATATTCAATTTTAATTCCATTTAATTTAGCTGGAATAGGAATTCCAACAACAATAAAAGTGCACTTGGTTTCTTTTCTACACTTACGAAAAGCAAAACAAAGCGCTTCAGAGCAAAAAGGGAAGAGATCTTTTGTATCTACCCTGCTTTCTCCATGAGATAGGGCATCTAAATGATTCTCAAGGAGAGCTTGATTCATAGCATCCATTCTCAATACAGCACAGTCTGCTTTTCAGCACTTTACACTGGGGTGTGAAAAGGTCTGGGGACATTCTAGGAGGGTCTAGAAAGAGAAGCAAAGGGTGCTAAAACAGCTAAGTGCCACATTTCAAAACAGGTGGGTGCAGACCTAGAGCAATAGTCAGTCATGCAGTTCCATTAGCTGCACTTATGGCTGTGTAGTAGAACTTTCTCCTCTATGAGCCTCATAAATCTGTTCCGGATTTCCCCACAAACCTCTGGAGCAGATCTGGGGAAGCCATGAGGGGTTTGTGGGGAGCAGAGGTTCCACTAACCAAATAGGAAAAAACAACAACCATTACTTTGTTAAGTAAGCAGCTCATGTTACGGTCTTGTGCTTTTCAGAAGCAACAGCCCCAGGACTCTGAACTGGGGTTCCCAGGGCAAGGCTTGGGAGGCTGCATTCCTCAGTGAAGTTCGGGAAGATTAGTAAAGTCTGCCTGAAGTGAGCTGATTTCTTGATTTCACAGTCCTTTTTTAAAAAAAACAACAACAAAAAACAAAAGCAAGATTTGATTTTGATTGGCTGATCAATTTTGGATGGAAACAAATTCTTCTACTAGCGTTACAGTGGTACCTCGGTTTTTTAACGTTGTCCATTCCGAAAGACCGTTCGAGTTTTGAAACGTTCGAAAACCGAAAACTCAGTACAGAAGCCTCCGTAAAGAAAACTCAATACGGAAGCCACGTGGCAGGTTCAACTTCCGAGGTGTGTTCGGAAACCGAAGCATTTATAAACATATTTGAAGATGGCTATCACATTACCTCTCAGTATTCCTTTCTCTAGGTTATAATACTTTAAATATTTCAAATGCAAGGCAATGAGTCCAGTGTAATCTGGACAAATTTATGCCCTTCTAATTCCCATACACATCAGAGGGAACAGCATTAGGGGTGTGTGGGTGACCTTTCCATTGTAATCAGGGAGATTTGAAATTGCCTAACTTTAGATGGATCATACCTGGTTTTTTGTTTCCTTTTAAATACATTTCCTCCTCTCCCCAGTATGCATGAAATGTGCCAGTTGAAAGATACAGTGGGCAAAATATTGTCCACTTAATCACCCTGATCCCACAGCTGTTTAAATTAAACCATGAGCTATAGGATGGAGGGGGAATAGGATCTGGACCGGTGAGAAGGATCCCTATTGAAAGCAGGGTTTGGTCAGCTGTGGTTGGGAGCATTTTCAGTGAACTGGTTTGTTTAAAAATCACCAGAAGCTTCTGATCTTCTCCTGGCACAGAAAATAGATGAGAGGAGGGAAAGTGAGAGTCTATGGTTCATTGTAGCTTGTTTATATACCAGCACTCTTATCTGTCCTGGCCTCCGAAGTCCCAGGTGTTCTCTAGGCATGCAACTATATGATAAGGCCTTTTCCTAATGTATATGTATATTTCTATATGATAAAAGGCAGCTTGGCACCTGAGGGCCGTCACCTGCATCGACCTCACCACCCTTTCGGGCGATGACACCCCTTCCAACGTCTGCAGGTTGTGCTACAAAGCCAAGCATCCCATCCGAGGGGATCTGTTGCAAGCTATGGGCGTGGACGGCAAAGGTAGGTCTTTCTGTGCAAATCAGGAACGGAACCTTGGTTCTGTTAAGGTCATGCTGACCTTTAAAGCCCTAAACGGCCTCGATGCAGTATACCTGAAGGAGCATCTCCACCCCCATCGTTCAGCCCGGACACTGAAGTCCAGCTACGAGAAGCCAAGTTACAGGGAACCAGGCAGAGGGCCTTCTCAGTAGTGGCATCCACCCTGTGGAACGCTCTCCCACCAGATGTCAAAGAGAAAAATAACTACAGTGGTACCTCAGATTAAGAACTTAATTCGTTCTGGAGGTCCGTTCTTAACCTGAAACTGTTCTTAACCTGAAGCACCACTTTAGCTAATGGGGCCTCCCGCTGCCACTGCACCACCGCCACCCAATTTCTGTTCTCAACCTGAAGGAAAGTTCTTAACCCGAGGTACTATTTCTGGGTTAGTCTGTAACCTGAAGCGTCTGTAACCTGAAGCGTCTGTAACCCGAGGTACCACTGTACCAAATTTTTAGAATACATCTGAAGGCAGCCCTGTTTAGGGAAGCTTTTAATGTTTAATATTGTATTTTAGTGTTCTGTTGGAAGCCGCCCAGAGTGGCTGGGGAAACCCAGCCAGATGGGCGGGGTATAAATATTATTATTATTATTATTATTATTATTATCATCATCATCATCATCATCATCATCATTATTTGTATCTGGAAAAGACACATGCGCTGTTTGTGTGCCAACTCCCTCGGATCAATCCTCTGGTGAGTGATGGTTTCTGCTGAACAGTTAGTCCAGCTTGGAAGGACAATCTGGATTCCGGGGATTCAGCTGAAGAAGTGAGAACTGCAACAAAAATTTGCAGTGTGGAGCACTCCTGTTGAGGGTGCTAACCTCTTTTAGAATTCTCCATTGCATTTCCTCTCCCTTTCTGGTTTTTCCATTCCCCTCCCACCGCCCCAATAGTCTTAACCATTCTTTGGCCACAGAGCATGCAAGCGCTCACAGTTCTTTTTCTGGGGTTCCCTTCCACTTCAAAGTCCCCACCCCTTGTACTTCTGCAGACATTCCCCCACTCCTGCTTATTCCTCCTTATTTTACTTACTTAAGGTAAAGGTAAAGGGACCCTGACCATTAGGTCCAGTCGTGGCCGACTCTGGGGTTGCGGCACTCATCTCACTTTATTGGCCGAGGGAGCTGGCGTACAGTCATGTGGCCAGCATGACTAAGCTGCTTCTGGCGAACCAGAGCAGCGCACGGAAACGCCGTTTACCTTCCCGCTGGAGCAGTACCTATTTATCTACTTGCACTTTGACGTGCTTTCAGACTGCTAGGTTGGCAGGAGCAATGACCGAGCAACGGGAGCTCACCCCGTCACGGGGATTCAAACCGCCGACCTTCTGATCGGCAAGTCCTAGGCTCTGTGGTTTAACCCACAGCGCCACCCTCGTCCCATTTTACTTACTTATATTTGTACAAATATTTATATATGGCCCACTTGTATAAAACATCAAGGCGGTACGTACAAATCCAATGAAGAAAATGATTTGCAGTGGGAGTTAATTAGAGAACAGAATAGGCTTTTCGGCATAAAAAATATATTTGAGAGGCACCTGAAAGTTAGCATTGAAGATGCCTGGCAAATCTCTGCTGGAAGAGCTATACTAAATGCCCAACTTCAGGTTGAAGACCGTCATTTTTTTTATTCATTTTTATTCATTTCATTCATTACATGCACCTCAAATTCTTAACATTTGCTATATATTCCTCCCTCCCTCCCTCCCCTCCAAGACTTCCCCCAGCTTCCGCTTCTGGTTTGTTTCTATTTTCACCCATTTTGCTATCTCTTAACAAAAAAAGTTATTAATAACAAAACATCAAACCTAAAAAAATAAAAGTAAATACACCATCATATGTCACTATCTTCTAAACATTTTCTGATGCTGATAATGTGAATGTTTATTTAAATCCTGCCATCAGGTCTATTGACTTTCTTTGTTTCCGCAAATATAATATGAATGGTTCCCAATCTATTTCAAAGTCTCTGTTGTCTTTTTCTCTTAGTCTGTCTGTCATTTTTGCCAGTTCTGCATAGTTCATCAACTTCTCTTGCCATTGTTCTTTAGTTGGTATTTCTTCAGTCTTCCAATTTTGTGCAATCAACATCCGAAACGTTGCCCCTTTTTTGGTGCATTGTTATATTTGCTAACATTTCGTTATTAAATTTTACTCATGGTGGTTGGTTTTTAGACGCAGTCTGGTTTTTATTTGTTTTAAACTGCTTTGTGAGTGACTGTTTTCACGGGAAAGTGGCATAAATATGACCCATAGATCTTCTGTTGCCCAGATCATGGAATGAATAAGCCTGATAATCTTCAAACACCCTCCCTGCCTCCCATCATCACCCATTTATAAGGTTTCGGTGAGTAGTGGGGCTTGTGTCTGCCTGCCTTTTCGAGGCAGCTGCTTTTTCTGCAAAAGGTCCCACGTTCAGTCTCTTTCTAAACAAATCTCTGTCAGAGACAATAAAATAGCTAGGTGGCAGTATAACGCAGGTTCTTCAGCTGAGTTGCCTTGCTTTTTCAGTGAGTATCTGCCATGCTACAAATAAGGCTATTCACACACTGTATAGTTTTTGTTTTTGTTAAATAAAGGTTCTTCTACAAAATAAAGAATTCTATTTTATTTACAACATTTTTATACCACCCATAAGCAAAAGGTTTTCTGGGAGGTCTACAGATTCGCAGCAAAGGAGCACGAAATATGACTTGAACCATTCTTCTTTTTTTAAAAAAAGGTGTCAAAGTGAAAAGCGAAAACCCGCGAAAGAGAACTTCTATAAGTTCTAAAGGGGGATCTTCGTCTCCAGTTGTGACCTGACTTCATACTGGCAAATAAAAACTCTGGAACTTCTCGATGCTCAAGAGAAGCGGGAAGTACATAATAAGATGTGGCTTTGTTCTGCATCCATTATCAGAGGCGTCGTGCCCCCAAATGCCAGTTTTGGGGACTCACAAGTGGATAGAGGGCTGTTGGCCACTGTGGGAATAGGATGCTGGACTAGATGGGCCTTTGGCCTGATCCAGCAGAACACAGTTCTTGCGTTCTTAATATATCCAATATTTAAGTTCTCAACACTGAATTATTGCTTTGGGGAATGGGAAAGATGGGCCCTTGGGGTCACTGTTTGTGAAACAGGAAAGCAAAATGATGCCCCACCATGGAAATTATATATATATATAATCTACACATTTGGCAATTTGCTGCCCTTTGATGGTGGAGAGGGGCCTTGCCCTGCCTTGTGGCAAGGCTGGCCCTGAAAGTGAGTTGGAAACTAAAGTGGACTATATTCTCGATCTGTTTGCAGGCATTACTACTGCTGCCGTTTGCGTCTATCCAGCAAGAGTCACTGATGCAGTGAAAGCACTGAAGGCTGCTGGCTGTGACATCCCAGTAGCTTCAGGTAAGCTTTCCTCCTGTGTTTCAAGAGGGGAGTCTGAATGCCCTAGTGTAGGCCCCGTCTCTTCATGTGGAGCCTGACTTGACCGCATGCATTCCCATTATGTGGCCCTTGGAGGATTACGAGGGATGAATGTGGCCCCCGAGCCAAAGATTAGTCACCCCTGGTATAGGGGCTGCGGCAACAATGTGTACCACTGTTTGGGGGTTTTTGTTGTTTACGTGGAAATTGCTCAGTTTGGTTTTGTATTTTTTAATAGTTTGTTTATTGTTTATGACTACTTTTGTTATGTTGTAGTTATGTGCGGTTTTTTTTTATCTAGTAAGCCACCTTGAGCATGGTTTGAGCTGTGGAAAGGTGGCATACAAATAAGATTATGTATGCATGTGACGCAGTGCTGATCATAGCTGTCAACTTTTCCCTTTTCTTGCGAGGAATCCTATTCAGAATAAGGGAATTTCCCTTTAAAAAAAGGAAAACGTTGACAGCTATGGCACTGCTGATGAAAGTTAATTTGCTTGTTGCAGCTCTGCTTTCCCCCTTTCCTGTTTATATTGCAATTACATGAGGGCAGAATGCTTGAAAATCATCAATATGTGAATCAGGGATTGCCAGCTCCCATCAAACCCAGCCTGCGCAACCCAACAGCAAGGAATTATGGGAGTTGTAGTCCAACAGACCTGAAGGGCACGATGCTGGCCTCTTCTGTTTTAGAGTCTTGTGTGAGGTGCTAGTTTAACCGCTTACTTTCACACTTTCCCCTTTTGTTGAGGAAAAAAAGAGACTGGAAATTTGGGAGGGATTGTGGATGGTTGGATTGTGGGAAGTACATGACTGTGGTGAACCAGTTCTATAGATTTGGCAAGCTCGTGCCTGTTGCCCCCCTGCTATGTCTCACCAAGACTAATAACTTGCACTGTGTGTGTTTTTTCTCTTAGTGGCAACCGGATTTCCAGCAGGACAGACACCTCTGAAAACCCGCTTGGAGGAGATCCGCCTCGCCGTGGACGATGGCGCCAGAGAGATAGACATCGTCATTAACAGAACCTTAGTCCTGACAGGCCAGTGGGAAGGTGAGCATTAAGGGAGTCCTGACAGAAAAATGGTTGCAGGAACATCAGGAGAGCCCCGCTGGGTGAGACCAAAAGGCCTGTCGGGTCCAGCATCCTGATCTCACAGTGGCCAACTGGTTGCCCAGAAAATGTACACAATGGCACGTGTCCCATGGTGACCCCAGCAACTGGTATTTATTTAGAGGCTTCTGCAGTACTGCCTCTGATACTGGAGATAATATAGCCATCATGTCCCGTAGATATCCTCCACAAATCTGTCTGATCTCCTTTGAAAGCCGTCCAAAATGGCAGCCGCCGTAACATCTAAAGGTAGCAAATGCGACAATTTAACAATGCACTAAATGAAAATCTGCTTCCTTTTGACAGTCCCGAATCTCCCGTTTCCCAGCTTCCTTGGGTTACCTTGGGCTCTCAATATTTTGAGCCAAAAATTACCCAATGTTGTTCAACTATTTGTATTTTAACTCTTTTATAGTTGAGCACAACTGATAACAACAACAACAACAACAATGATAATAATTAAATTAAATGATTAAATAAAAACAATCATAATAATTTTATTATTTGTACCATGCCAGCACTTCAGTTTGAGCCCAGAAGCTAACCAGCACAGGTCTTTTTCCTGATTCTTTTTCCCTGGCTATGTGGGGTTTGAACCTGAGAGCCTTTGTTCTCTTTTTGCACAATTTGCTGCCGCCTGCCTGATGATGGCGGGGGAAGCCCGTTACCCCAATGCATTTGTTGCTGACAACGATCAGGCCCGTGTATCGGCAAGATTTCCTTTTCTTTTTCTTTTTTACAAAGCTTTCCTTCCGCAAAGGAATATTGTGAAAAATAAATTTTCTCCGGCTTTTGTCTTAACTTCATGTGAAATGGGGAGGGGAAAGGAAACTAACATGGGTGCCAGCACTCTAATTATTTCCAAACAGAATTGTTAAAAAGAACTCGAGGGGTTGTTGGCCTAGCGTTACTTTAAAAAAAAGAAAAGAAAGAAGGAAAGTGTGTTTGGTTCCTGACAACAAAATCTCTGTGTTTTCTAATTGGTGTTCGCAGAATCTCAGTGCATCCTCAGTCCCGTTTAGATTGCTGTTGCGAGTTGTCTCCCTGGAATGCTATTAATTAGCAAGCTTTTTAATACAGTAGGAGAAGGCTTTTCTCTGTAATTGGTTTTCTCTTAATGTACCTTGAATGGTTTGCCTTTAAATGCTGACAGTGCTCCAGTAACTAAGCTCTGTGTTTGTACAATTAGCATCCTTCCATTACAATGCAACATTTCTTTAGCTGGAGGATGTGGTGCTAAAGACCTCTTTTACCAAGTAGCTTCTTCGTAGACAATGTTCTGTTGAACTCACGCAGGCTATTTATTTATTTCCACCCTCCCTTCCTCCGGGGAGCTCAAGGGACGAGCACACACAGATATCTCCCCGACCCACACTATTTTATCGTTGCAGCAACCCTGTGGGGTAGGTTAGACCAAGAGGTAGCAGCTCACCTGAGGTCACCCGGTCAGCTTCAAGGCCTGGCAACTCCTCTTCCAATGCTCTAACTATTGTACCATGCAGATTTGACATTGGCCGTGTGTTGCACATCATGATAAGCTAGGGTTTATCTTCTGGCATCTTTGCACAAGTGGTGTGCTGCTGCAAGCGCCCCCATTGCTCTCACTGTGTGCTCCTCCTCTGGCACAAGGGAGAAAGCCCTGCTGCTCTTAAGCTTGGCTTCATATAGTGCCCAAACCCGGGATCGTGGCCTGTTTCTCCTTGAGAAGCTCACCTTCAAAGGCTGACGCCAAGCTGTGCTTTAAAGCTGGCAAATGATCCTGGCTTGTTACCAGGATCCTGGGCCGCTGACGTAATGGAACATCAAGCTTAACTTGTGGTTTCATAGATTGTTTGCCCCACTTACGCCCAGCTGAGGAGTGAAGCAGGAACAGTTTCTTAAAACTTATTTCATTTGTTGTTGTTGTTTAGTCGTTTAGTCATGTCCGACTCTTCGTGACCCCATGAACCAGAGCACGCCAGGCACTTCTGTCCTCCACTGCCTCCCGCAGTTTGGTCAAACTCATGCTGGTAGCTTCAAGAACACTTCGAGCTGGTCTGCCCAGAATTCAACTCACTGTTGACTCATGTGAAGCTTGTGGTCTACATAGACCCCTAGATCCTTTTCACATGAACTACTGGCAAGCCAGGTGTCCCCCATCTTGTATTTGTGCATCTGCCTAAGTGCAGAAACTTACATGTCTCTCTATTGAAATTATTTTTGTTGGTTTTGGTCCAGTTCTCCAATCTGTTAAGGTCATTTTGGGAGAGGCTGCTCTCTTCCATATCCAGAGGCTAGATGTTCAAAGCTTGGATCCTAAGATGTGGTGCTAAAAGTGTCAGGGTAGGACGCTAGAGTTCAAATCCCCACTCAGCCACGACGTTTACAGGATGACCTTGGGCCAGTCACCATCTCTCAGCAGACCTACTCCACAGGAGTAGGGTAAAAAGGAGGGGGGTGGTCAAACCATGTATGCCATGTTGAGCTCCTTGGAGAACAGGTGAGATAGATTTACAATAATAAAGAACTATGCTTTTTGAATTATGGTGCTGGAGGAGACTCTTGAGAGTCCCATGGACTGCAAGAAGATCAAACCTCTCCATACTGAAGGAAATCAGCCTTGAGTGCTCACTGGAAGGACAGATTGTGAAGCTGAGGCTCCAGTACTTTGGCCACCTCATGAGAAGAGAAGACTCCCTGGAGAAGACCCTGATGTTGGGAAAGATGGAGGGCACAAGGAGAAGGGGACGGCAGAAGACGAGATGGTTGGATAGTGTTTTCGAGGTTACCAGCATGAGTTTGACCAAACTGCGGGAGGCAGTGGAGGACAGAGGTGCCTGGCGTTCTCTGGTCCATGGGGTCACGAAGAGTCGGACACGACTAAACGACTAAACAACAACAATGCTCACTGGGTGACCTTGAGCCACTTCCTGCCTCTCAGCTAACCTACTGTGGAGATTAAATGAGGAGGGGAAGGATCACAAACAGCACCTTAAGCTCCTTGAGGAAAACACAGGGCAGGCATAGGCAAACTCGGCCCTCCAGATGTTTTGAGACTACAATTCTCATCATCCCTGACCACTGGTCCTGTTAGCTAGGGATGATGGGAATTGTAGTCCCAAAGCATCTGGAGGGCTGAGTTTGCCTATGCCTGACGTAGGGTGCAGACACAATAAATAAATAAACAAACAAACAGGAAATTCAGAAGAGGAAAACTTCCTGTCCCCTGCTCCCCTGATAACACATCCCACATCGTTCAAGCCACTCTACAGAAGCGATGGTGGCTGCTCCTTAATTAACATTTTAGGATTGAAGCCCATATTCAGATCTACATCACATTCTTTGTCCCTTGGTCGTGGTATATTCGTGGGGCTGGGGGGAAGTAAATGCAAGAGAGAAAAATCGTGTGTGTTTTTAACATTTTCTTTGCACTAATGGAAAATTTTTAGGGGAAAGTCGTCTATCAGAAAGGAGTTCAGTAACTCCAGTGCAAGGACTCAGCTCCTAAACTCAAAGAGGGAGCCGACACAAAGCAGTTGATTTTATATTCCAATCCATTAGAGAGCACTTAAAATAATTGTTAAAAGACCAGGCTTAGACAAATTATAGTTCAAGTGGCGCGAAGATACTCAACAATAGGTAACAGCAGATTTAACTTAAGGCTTGGCGTAATTGGACGTACACTAAAGTACTTAACATTTTCAGCAATTTTTGAAATGTATTAAGGACGTGGAGACTTGTTCCAAACGGCCACCAGCCATCCATCAAGCACGACCCTCAACTTTGCCATGGGCTTTTTAAAAAGCTCTAAAAAGGGGGAAAGGAAAGAAAGGAGAGACTGAGGGTGCTGCTGCTGGGGAGAATCAAGGACGTTTTCCACCCACATTACGAATTTTACGAATGCAGAGTGTGTCACAGAATTTCAAAGCGAGTGTGCCGTCTAATAGCAGGTGCAAGAGGCAATTAACACACTCACAGCATTGTAAATACCCAGCCCCCCCCCAAATTGCTAGCCAGCCAGCCAGTCAGCCAATCAATCAATCAATCAATCAATCAATGGGGGCTAGTCTCGCTAGGGGTTGGCAGAAGAGGGAACCCAGCTACTTGCTGTCCTTCTGTGTTAAGAACACAAGAAGAGCCTGTTGTTATTGTTGTTATTGGTTTCTATTGATTTATTGGTTGGTTTGTTGCTCGTATAGGATATTTTGGTTTTTAATATTCAGTGCTTTGTTGTGTTTTTATATATGTTGTAAGCCACCCAGCGTGACTGGGGAAACCCAGCAAGATGGTCAGGATATAAGTTTAAAATTATTATTATTATTATTATTATTATTATTATTACTACTACTACTATTAACCCAAAAAAATTCCTTTCTGCTAGGTCTCTACGAAGAAATACGTCAGTGTCGTCAGGCCTGTGGAGAAGCTCATATGAAAACTATTTTGGGGACGGGAGAGCTGGGATCGCTTACTAATGTCTACAAAGCAAGTCTTGTAGCCATGATGGCAGGTAACTTCCTTTATTTATGTGGGGCTGCCCTGGAGACTGACCCAAAAACTCCAGCAGGTGCAGAATGCCGCAGCAAGACTCCTTACAGGGTCTTCGCTGCGAGATCACATTCATCCGGTGCTATACCAGCTGCACTGGCTCCCAGTGGAGTACAGGATCAGGTTTAAGGTGCTGGTTTTAACCTTCAAAGCCCTATACGGCCTAGGACCCTCGTACCTACGGGACCGCCTCTCCTGGTATGCCCCACAGAGGAACTTACGGTCTTCAAATAAAAACATCTTGAAGGTCCCAGGCCACAGAGAGGTTAGGCTGGCCTCAACTAGAGCCAGGGCTTTTTCGGCTGCGGCTCCAACCTGGTGGAACGCTCTGTCACAAGAGACAAGGGCCCTGCAGGATTTGACATCTTTCCGTAGGGCCTGCAAGACAGAGCTGTTGCGCCAGGCCTTTGGTCAGGGCGCAGCCTGACTCCCTCCTTTGGCAATCTTTACAAAACTTTATGGTTGCCATCAATTTTGATTTTAATTAATTTTTATAATGTTTTTATAATGTTGCACTACTTTGGTGTTGTTAGCCGCCCTGAGCCCGGCTTCGGCTGGGGAGGGCGGGATATAAATAAAATTTATTATTACTATTATTATTATTATTAATAAATACAATTGCTAGTTGCTTGTTGCTTGTTATCCCCCACCCTGCATCACCTGCACTTTCCTCAGGACTGTGATCTCGTGCAGGTCACTTGACTCACACAGTTTTTGGCCTGGACATGTTGGAGGGTAAAGGTAAATAGACCTCTGACCATTAGGTCCAGTCGTGGCCGACTCTGGGGTTGCGGTGCTCATCTTGCTTTATTGGCCGAGGGCGTACATGTAATGTAATGGTAATGTAGCCAGCATGACTAAGCCGCTTCTGGTGAACCAGAGCAGCACACGGAAACACCGTTTACCTTTGCGGCAGAGCGGTACCTATTTAGCTACTTGCACTTTGACGTGCTTTTGAACTTCTAGGTTGGCGGGAGCAGGGACCGAGCAACGGGAGCTCACCCCGTCACGGGGATTCAAACCGCCAACCTTCTGATTGGCAAGTCCTAGGCTCTGTGGTTTAACCCACAGCGCCACCCGCGTCCCAAGTTGGAGGGTATGATGTGAATGGCTGTTTTTTGGCAACAAGGCCCACTGCAGCCCAGATTGTGGGAGGCCTTGTGTGGAGCAGAGTGCGCCAAAGCAAGATGAAAGAGAGGCCATATGAAGAGCAGTCAAATCTACTATAGCAGGACTAGGGGACACTGCAGGAATACTTGAACCAAAAAGCTTGAACATCCATGATACCAGGTACCATAGCCCAGATCCCAGGCAGACTCAATGATGTACCTCTCCACCCTCCCCTTTGACTCCTAAAATAAAGGGTGGTATTCAGCTTAGCTTTACTCAGAGTAGATGTATTAAAATTTATGAGCCTAACTTCGTCACATACCTTAATTTCAGTGGGTTTACTTTGGATAACTCTTGGCTAAATACCACCCATAGATATTCAGGACCAACCCTATTTTTCCGGTTCCTAATTTTTGAAACTAGTTTTAATGTATTTTTATATTGTTGTAACTCGCACTCGGACCTTACGGTGAAGGGTAGGGAACAAATTCAGAAAATAACCGTTAAGTGGGCAGTTAGCCCTGTAGAATTAGCAGCCTTTCCCACAGAACTGCTAGAACGGGGCTGCTGGTTAATTTAACACTGCGGGGTTCTCAAAATCTTTGTTTTGATTTTTCTTTAAATAAAAACAAGTTCCGAAGTTCACCTCTCCTTTCCACCCTGTGTTTTTTTGAAATGCAGTTTCACTGCAGTACAGCAGATGGCTCTGCTGTTAACACTATCCCCCCCCCTCCTCAGCCCGCATTGTTATAACAGCACCGTTGCAGCTTCCCATTTTTAAATATACACAATAGCTTTCAACGATCTGCAGCTTTGTAAGAGGCTAAGCGTGTTTTTGTTTCCGTTTGAATCGAGTGCAGCGGCCAAACGCATCAGACCACACTGTGAAAGCGGAGCGTTTCCTTCTCCTCAGAAACGAGCCCTCCGTTGGAAGCCAGTATGGCGTAATGGTTAGAGTGTTGGAATAAGACCCAGGAGACCAGGGTTCAAATCCCCACTCAGCCATGAAGCTCGCTGGGTGACCTTGGGCCTGTCGCCATGTCTTAGCCTTAACCTACCTCATGGGCTTGTTGGGAGGATTGGAATGGAATAGGGAGGACGAAAACCACCACCACAAGGTCCTTGGAAGATAAAAGCGGTGTATAAATGCAATAAATAATAATAATAAGCCAGCACTAATGGAAGGACATTAAAAAGAGACTGGGTGCTGAACCAGCACCTTGGACAAGGAAAGCCTCTGGTGGAGGTGAAGTCCATCAGGGATCACCAAACTTTTTCAGCAGGGGGCCGGTCCACTGTCCCTCAGACCTTGTGGGGGGCCGGACTATATTTTTTTGGGGTGGAATGAATGAATTCCTAGGCCCCACAAATAACCCAGAGATGCATTTTAAATAAAAGGACTCATTCTACTCATGTAAAAACTTGCTGATTCCTGGACCGTCCGCGGGATGAATTTAGAAGGCGATTGGGCCGGATCTGGCCCCCGGGCCTTAGTTTGCCTATCCATGCCATAGATCATGCACTGTGAGAAGAATAACTACTTCTTTCTTTTCTGGCTACCTCTGCACCATAAATTTAAAGCCCTGTTAAACCACTTCATGGCTTCTCTCAAAGCATCCTGGGAACTGTATTTTTTTTTTAAGGGTCTTGAGAGTTGCCAGGAGACCTTTATTTCTCTCACAGGAGTAGCATTCCCAGAGTGGTTTAACGATCAAGCCCTCTTCTGAGGAATCATAGAGTTGGAAGGGACCCAAGAGTCATCTAGCCCAACCCTCGGCAGTGCAGAAATCTTTTACATGGGGCTCGAACCAAAGACCCTTAGGTTAATAGTCTCATGCTCTGCTGACTGAGTTGCCCCAGGAACTCTGAGAGTTGTAGCTCTGTGTGTGGAATAGGTAACAACTCTCAGCTCCATTGACAAACTTTGGTTCCCAGGAAGCTTTGGGGGGAAGCCTTAACTGTTTAAAGTGGTATAATAGTGCTTTAGATGTGTGGTACAGATTTTGCCTTTGTCCTGAACCGCTCTATTCAGCTTCATTGGAAGTCCTCAGGTTCTAGTAGCACAAGAGAGGATGAAAGAAGAAGAAGAAGAAGAAGAAGAAGAGAAGAAGAGTTTGGATTTGATATCCCGCCTTTCACTCCCCTTCAGGAGTCTCAAAGCGGCTAACATTCTCCTTTCCCTTCCTCCCCCACAACAAACACTCTGTGAGGTGAGTGGGGCTGAGAGACTTCAAAGAAGTGTGACTGGCCCAAGGTCACCCAGCAGCTGCATGTGGAGGAGCGGAGACGCGAACCCGGTTCCCCAGATTACGAGACAACCACTCTTAACCACTACACCACACTGGCTCTCCCAATCCACTTTAACCAATGCCATGCCTCATTTTTATACAGCCTTGAATAAGGCCTACAGTCCCATGCCAGGCTTCCCAAGTAACTGAGCTTGGGCTCGGAAGGCTGTTTCGCCCTGGATTGCTGTGCAATTTCCAGGAAGGAGGTCTGTTGTGGTTGTTGTTGTTGTTAACATTTGTATGCCACCCTATACCCGCAGGTGTCAGGGCAGTTCACAAGACAAAACGACAGTATAAAAATGCAAAATACATAACCAAAATAAAAACAGCCCAATAACCCCTCCCCACCCCCACCCCAAAAATCCCCCACATTTTAAAAGGGCATTAAAAGGACGGTGCTTTGGCAGCAGCTGCTACTGAGGTCCAACTCTCTTTAGAAAGAAAACTCACGCATCTCTGTATTTAGACGCTTGAGCTGAATTTTAAGCACAGTTATATAAAACACTTGAAACCCATTCAGAAAACAAGCAGACATGCTTGTGCTAAATAGGGAAACCAGCAAGACGGGCAGGGGGAGAGGAAGGTCCAAAACTGTTGAAAAGGTGCAATAAAAACCAAAGCCAGAGATCACGCAGCCTGCTTTGTGGAGGGAGGAAAAGACTTGCAGAGTTGGCACCTCTCTGTGTGTGTTTTTATTATTATTTATAGATGCAGCTTTTGATATAGTATCTGAGCTTTCGGAGCTTCTCTTGTATTGAAAATTGGTTGGGTCAGTGCATGAATTGCTGGCTGCTCAGTCCAATGGAAGAGGTATTGGATTGTCTCCCTTCCAGAGGTAGTTTTGGGCTCTCTTCATTTCTGGGGTTCCTGAGCCACCCCCCTCGCTGCTGCTGCCGCTGCTGCTGCACTTGCATCTGTTTTAATTTGCTGGTGAATAATTTAAAGGGGCCTGTTTATTTTTTAATAAAAGGGAAAGATATAAATTGTCTTGAGTGTGGGTAATGTTACTTACAGCTGCCACTGAACAGATGCTTGGCGTTTCCAAATAGATATTTTAGTCCGCAATCAGTTGCAGGAGAAAAGAACAAACTTCCCCCCCTTTTGAAAAAAAAATTATCACTCCCACCCATCCTTTTAAACTTTATTTTCCGACCAGATTCCCGCCCGCCCCCTATCTCCAGAGAGATATATAAGAGTTGTATTTGATATAAATATTTAATTCCCTTGTGCTAATTTCTTTCTTTTTTTTGAGTGGGCTTTTTTATTTTCCTTTCTTTTGAAGGACAGGGGTTGCATGTTAATGCCTATGATGGACTATTTTAATATAAAGCTATTTAAATAAGTTTCATTTGTCCTCCGGAGCCCAGACTCCCCCGGACGAAGTCAGCTGGCTGTTAAGGAGGCGGGAACAGGTACAAATGAGAGCCGTGTTTTGAAGTCGCAAAAGACGTGATCTGGTCCACTCGTTGATCAAACGGCTCCTGCCTTTCAAAGAACAAGGGCAAGAAGAAGCAGGAAAGGTGATGCACAAGAGCCAAGGATCTCCCAGGGCACTTCAAATGCCTTGAGAAAGGCAAGGTGTGGATTCTCTGAAGTTCTCAAGTGAATGCTGTTTCTTCAGTTCCCTCATGCTACAAAGCAGCCGGGTGGGGGGGGGGGGTTGAAGAGAGTTGCTTTTTAAATACTTTGAGAACTTGGGACCCAAGTTTCCTCCTGTAACGTCAGCTACCTGGCAGAACACTAGGATCATCTTTGGTGACCTGAATGCCCTTGCCGCCATCTTGCTTGCTGGATTTCTTTGCTGGCCACCGACGTGGAATGGAAAAGCCATTATTGCTGAGGTCGGCGTAACGTATGCAAGAGGGCAGCCTGACCATATAAAACCAGTAAGAACCAGTTTAGGAGGAATCGAACACTGACTGTTAGAGTGAAGAACAACTCCAGATAAGGCACAAGGAGGTGTCTGCATGTTCAGTGAAAGAAAATGGGCTGAGTGTATGTTGGATGGAGGAAGACAATAGTGAGGGCGAACAGCCGACGTGACGTTTATTTTTCCTGTGTCGCAATGGAAAGTTCCCTCAGGCTCTTTGGACTCTGTCCTACAATGCATTGCTGAATAAAGCCTGGCCTTCTGGGAGCTTGATACTCCGTACTCGAAAGCCCAAGGGGAATTTTCCCCACGCCTTCCCTGCCAAAGGAGCCCAGGCCCGCGAACAGCAAAGCAGCCAAACGGTGCCATTTAAAAAATAAAAAAGACATAAAGAAGCCACATTCAAAACATCTAGGAACATTTAAAACTTTGATAATAAGATTGATAAGTTAGGCAAGCAAATGGTGATTGAAGAGAAAATAGGAACTTGCCTTGCTAGGCCATTGGTCCATGTAGCTGAATAGTGTATACACTTGGCCTCAAACAGCTGTCCAGGGTTTCAGGCAGGAGTCTCTCCTCAGCCCTCCCTGGAGATGCTTTGGGGTTGAATCTGGGACCAAACCAGATGTTTTTCCACTGAGCTGCATCCCTTTTCCCCAAAGACAGAGCCTTCTTGGTCATGGCCCCTTGCCTGCAAAATGCCCTCTGAAGTCATTTTGGCACCTGGTGAAGAAGCTTTCCAGGCCCTCTGTCATCTAGTATAGAATTATACTTACCATTCACCCCTTAGTCTCAATACTGTGTCATCCAGGGGTGAGAGACTTGTGACCTTCCTGTCATTTCTGGGGCTCCAGCCCCAGCCAGCATGGCCAAGAGTCTGGGATGATGGGAGTTGTAGTCCAGCCATGTCTGGAGTGCTCCTGGTTCCCTATCCCTGATCTCATACAAGCTGGCTGTGAAGTTCTGTTTTTCACACTGAATTGTTGGGTTGTGTCTTCTCCGCTGCCGTTTTCCCGATTTTGATTTACTGTTTGTTTGTCCATATTTGTTGGGTTTTTATGTTTCTTTGTTTTTATTGCCTTGTAGTAAACCACCCTGGGAGTTGTCTGTTGTTTTAGCGAAGGGCTGGCATAAAATTATTTTAAATAAACTTGCAGCCAGGAATGCTAAATGCAGCTTCCCTCCTGCGTTTACAGCGATCACTCAGCAGTCCTCTGATTTTGTGTGTGGCGATTGTGCTTCAGCAGAACTGCATATGGTAGTTTCCTGTATATGCGACACAAACACACAAGGAGGAAATGGTAGATGTTCTAGTGCAGAGTGTCTGGGACACTGCAGAAGGAAGGAGCTGGGAGGTGCTGGAAGCAGGGGGTTTGAGCGATCAAGGGGGGTCAGGAGAAGGAGGACCTTACAGGGCAGGGCCAGAGGCTGAGAGTCACAGTGCGAGTGCAGACTGTTAGGATAATGAAGCAATGCAGCTGCAAAGTCCTAGCTTGAAGTGTAAACATGATGGGAATGTTGGGACTGCTGTGGGAACAGAGGGGCAGTCATTTCACAGTGCGCAGCACCGGAATTACCTCAGAGTGTAATATGAGCTGTACAGGATGTACAGGGAGGTTTTAGTCTCAACACTGCTGGAGTATGGAGAGAGCAGTCATGTTTTTTGTAATGCTGCAAAGACAGAAATAAAAGCATGTAAATACGTTTCTGTCTATCTCTTTCCCCTGCCCGGGGGAGGCAGGAAAGAGGGGTGTGTTCTTCTCATGTTTAAGAAGAATCGCCGATCGAGACCTTGCCTGCGTCTGCTGGGGAATGCAGCCAGGGAGGTCAACAGGGAATCAAGCCGGGTGCCTGGGACTGCTGCCAGCTTCTCCTGAGAAGGGCTTGAATTTCCAACACAGACTTGTATAGAGAGAAGTCAGATTGGCCCAGCTACACAGCAGCAGCAGAACAGTCCCAGTCCTGCCAGCTCACCTCCCCTTCTCAGGGGTGCAGGGGGGGCAGGGGGCGCCCCAGGTTCCATCATGGGGGGGGGGGGGTGAGACAAATTATCAAGGAACAATTACTGCCCTACTAGGGCGGTTCATAAAATAACTTTTTTTTTTTAATGCCTGCTCCAAACATCTTATCTTACTACACTAGGGATTATATAGCTATATATGAAATTCCATGCATATCAGTTAATATCTTGACCCTCCTCCACGAAAATAGCTGTTTACTTGGCCGTTTATTATTATTATTATTTATTATCCTTTGTAAGAAAATATGAAATAACGTAAAACCATTTTTTCAGGCAAAAAGAAAAAAAAATCAATGGGGGGGGGTGACAAGAAATTTTCTGCACCGGTTACCACCTGACCTTCCTACGCCTCTGTCCCCTCTGACTCCTCAATCGAGGAGAGTCCTGCACATTGTGGAGCAATAGACCAGACAGGCCCAGAGGAGGAGCTCGCCCGCTCGATGCAGCCTTCATCTGCTTGGGAGGGATCCAGAGTGATAAGCTAGAAGGGGAGTGTGGAGCTAGTGGTCAGTTTCAGCGGCATAAAAAAGGTAAAGGGATGCAGGTGGTGCTGTAGTCTAAACCACTGAGCCTCTTGGGCTTGCTGATCGGAAGGTTGGAGGTTCGAATCCCTGCGACGGAGTGAGCTCCCGTTGCTCTGTCCCAGCTCCTGCCAACCTAGCAGTTTGAAAGCACGCCAGTGCAAGTAAATAAATAGGTACCACTGTGGTGGGAAGGTAAACGGCGTTTCCATGCGCTCTGGTTTCTGTCACAGGGTTCCGTTGCGCCAGAAGCCGTTTAGTCCTGCTGGCCACAGGACCCGGAAAGCTGTCTGTGGACAAACGCCAGAGCTCCCTTGGCCTGGAAGCGAGATGAGCGCTGCAACCCCATAGTCGCCTTTGACTGGACTTAACCATCCAGGGGTCCTTTACATTTTACCTTGTCAGTGGCATCTTAGCTGGAATATGGCGAACCAGAGTGTTGTTATTTTCTGTTGATAAAGACCTAATTGCATTAGATAGCCTTAAGAACTACTGAAATTCCTTACAGATATATTCTATATAGAATATTCTATATTCCTTATAGATATGGGGGTAGATACTGAAATGTGCCTGGACACAGTCCCCCTGCCTCTCCCACCCACCTTTCCATGTCCCCCCTCCCTCATTATGGAAAGACAGCCTGTATGCTCTTTGGGGCAGGCACTTGTCCCATGATATCCGATTCTGTAGAATGCCATGTATGCTCATGGCACTGTGGAAATGGATAGCTAACAAGGACAAACATTTGCTTATGTAAGTTTCATCACTTCTATCCCTTGCAAATAATTTTTTTAATGTCTTTGGTGCAGACTTTGTGTGTGTGTGGGTGGGAAGGAGGGTTGACGCAGTCGAGGCATTTATACTTAAAGCCTAAAGGTTTCAAAGCAAAGATAACTTCTGCCTTCCTTCAAGGCATGAACTTTTATTGCAAGTCGAGTGCTTTTATCAGAAACCATTGAAAAATACACTCAAGTTGACATTGAAGTGTGGTGATCTTGGTTGCGTGTGTGTGTTTTTTTTAAAAAAATATATCTGCCTTTAAAAAAAAAGTTATGTTTAAAATTCATAGCACTTTCAGAGCCTGATAAAGGAGCCTAATTTCCCAGCTTGCTTTGTTCAGTGTAATATATTTTTTCTAAATCCATTTCAAGCAGCTCATTTTTCCATTTCAGCAACTTTCCTCCAAGTTTGGTAGACAATAGGCTTTTATTAATAAAATTAGTTAACAACTTACTGCTGACACTGGAAAGCATCAAAGTTAAATCGAGTTGCTGGAAATGTTCCGTAGCTCCGTGCAATATAAGTTGAAGGGAATGGTCTGGAAACATCCGGCATTGTTGCTTTGTTGAAGCTGAGCTGGTATGGACTCGATTGGGAGAGACTGCCAGAGAGCCCCATATAAGTTCCTCAGAGCTATTCAAGGAAGGCTAGGTTATGAGCAAATGAATACATTTGGAAGATGGGCTTAAAAATAAAAATACACCAAATCTCAGAAACATAACAAGCTACCTTGTCAGATCACTGATCCATCTAGTTTAGCATTGTCAGCACCTATGCTGATTAGGAGTGGCTCCTAATTAGGATTTTCAGCCAGGACATTCCTGGTCCCACCTGGAAATGCCAGGGATTGAACCTAGAACCTTTTGGGTTCAAAGCAGACGCACTGTCATTGAGCTACAGCCCTTTCCACTACTGTCCCTGCCATGGTGGGTAGTCATTGTTGGCCTGAGGTTAAGCAAGGTGTCCATCTTAGGGTAAGACCGTACAAGTAATCTGACCCTGGCTATATGTCAGGAAGATTTTGGGCGCCACATGGCAGGACAGAGTCTCAAACAAAGATGTGTTCTCCCAAAGCGCATGTTCCCAGCATGATCGCAATGCTGTCTCAGCGACGTCTACGCTGGCTTCCTCGTGTCCACAGAATGGATGAGGGCAGGATCCCCAAGGATGTGCTCTGTGGAGAGCTGGCTTTAGGCACCAGGCCCAATGGCAGACCAACTCTGTGTAATAAAGATGTCTTCAGATGTGATATGAAGACTGGCGACAGTAACTCCGCCATGTGGGAATCCTTTGCAGATGACCTCAGACTGCCTGGACACAGATGGTCAAGGTTGTGTATCCACAGCAGTGACCAGAGGAGGAATGATGGCTGGGAGGAGCACGGAGAGGAGAAATGCCCTGGTGCATCTGCAGCAGCACAAGTGGGTGCCATCCTCTGCCCCAGCTGCAACAAAACATGTCTCTCCCATATCTGTCTCTACAGCCACAGCAGGCGTTGAAACTCTCCAACTGTATGACTTCACCCCCTGATGCCACACTCTTCCATTGTCTCTTGAGACAGACGGATGCCAACAAATTAAAATGTCTCTTCCCCCAGGCCTCTGAAGTGTAAGATTCCCGCCTGCTGATACTGCTGTTGTGTTATTCTGTTTCGTTATGGGTGTTTTGTGTCGTTTTATTAATATTTTGAGTCACGTTTCTTGTTCTGTTGTTGTGTATACTATATTTTAGTTAGCTGCCCTGAGCTCCCTTTAGGAGAATGCGTGGGGTGTTTGTTTGCTTGTTTGTTTGTGTCTCTGTGTGTGATATACATGTTTATGCATCCTCCCTGCCACATCTATTTAACGAAATGGAGGGAGGAAAATGCATTAACTCAATAGGATCAACAAATGCTTACCACTAGATCCCTCCTTGGTTCCTTGGGTTTAAAGGCCTCATATCTTTGGCCTTTTGGGAATACGAGGCAGACAGCAAAGTGGCTAAT
This sequence comes from Podarcis gaigeae, assembly GCF_964106915.1. Lineage (NCBI taxonomy): Eukaryota > Metazoa > Chordata > Lepidosauria > Squamata > Lacertidae > Podarcis > Podarcis gaigeae. The sequence goes on along the minus strand of NC_139686.1, from coordinate 15,992,269 downwards.
GTTTGTTTTTTTAAAAAAACGATCCAAATTAAAATAGTCAATGCCAATTCTGTGCAAGCTCAGGAGTTCCATGTACCTTGACTCATGAGGGTGTGTCTATGTATGGGAGTATTTCCTGTTGCAGGTCAGCCAACAAAATGTACTGGGCTGGCCTTGGTTGGGTTGAAACAGCATTGAGGAATCTCCAGCTTGCATACCTCAGGGCCATGCCAGACTACCCCATTGGACCCAAGAGGCCATTTCAGCCAAGCCAGGGCAGCCTGCCCCTACACTTGGCATCGTATATGATCTCAGGTGTGGGGCAGTTTAAAATGCAGTTGGGCTGAAAGGAGGGAGTTTTGCAGGCCCTGCTGGTCAGCGGAGCCTGCAAAGCCCCATGCGAAGTGCTGTGCAAGGGGCTTTAAAACCACAAGCAGCCATAAGAACCTAAGAAGGACCCTGATGGATTCATTTAGTCCACCATCCCCACAGTGGCCAGCCAGATGCCTGTGGAAAGTCTGCAAGCAGGACGTAAGCGCAGCAGCCCTTATGCCCTCTGCAGGCTTTCTTGCGAGGCTTGATTCACATAGGTTGGGGGATATAAGATCCCCAGCAGGATCCCCACCCCTTACACTCACGGGTGGAGGGAGGAGCGTGTTGCTTTTGGTTAACACTCCATCGCGGGGCCATCCAATTTGGACTTTCATTAGTGCGGTTGAAAGGATTGCAGTGAAAACTGTGATACAACAGATTATGCATCAGCCAGATTGCTCTGCATTATTTTAAATTGCAGACTGTGTCCTTATTCTTTATTAAAAGTAAAGTAACTTTAAGCAGTCTGAGGTTATCAGGAGATAATCACGTCCCCAGGGTCTTTATGGCACTTTGAAACGTAAAGATTGTGATTACTCTGTGATTGCTATGCTGCTTATTATTCTTTACTGCTTAATAATGGGACCATAATATTGTTTTTGGATATAGCTAGCTGAAAACCACTCTCCCAGTTTTAATCATGTAAATGGTTACCGTTTTTACAAATGCAAAAAGGGCCATTGTTTGAACTGAGTGGCATAGTGGTGAGTTCACATTGTAGTCTTCCTTCTCTTTTTAGACGTAGGCAAGGAAGGATTTAAAAGAAACCACAAAAACACGTGGACCAAAATGACTTTTCCAAAAGGTTGTGTGCATTTTCCTTCTGCTTGCTCCCCAATTTCTCTTATAGCAAACCCACCCTGGGGGGATTTATGTTTTCTCACCCAAGGTGGTAGGATTCATAAGCTGGAACTTAAATACTTAAAGTCTTCCAAAACTGCATCCTTAAACTGCGCTCCTGACATTCCTTGGCCTGGCCTCCTTCTCCTTCATTTCTTGCTCCAGTTTGTGCACCCAGATATTGACCCGGTATGTGTGGCAGCTGTGAAAAAGATCATAGAATCATAGAGTTGGAAGAGACCACAAGGGCCATCGAGTCCAACCCCCTGCCAAGCAGGAAACACCATCAGAGCACTCCTGACATATGGTTGTCAAGCCTCTGCTTAAAGACCTCCAAAGAAGGAGACTCCACCACACTCCTTGGCAGCAAATTCCACTGTCGAACAGCTCTTACTGTCAGGAAGTTCTTCCTAATGTTTAGGTGGAATCTTCTTTCTTGTAGATAAAAGTCTATGCTTGGGATCACTACGAAAGGAAAACTGCTGATAACCGTAATGGCATTATACAAATCTATGGTGCGGCCATGTTTGGAATACTGTGTGCAGTTCTGGTTACCTTGGTTCAGAAATGATATCGTAGAATTGGGAAAGGTTCAGAAACGTGCAACCAAAATGTTCAGGACAGAGTGACTCAACTATGGGATCTTCTCCAGGAGGTAGTGATGGCCACCAACTTAGATGTCTTCAGAAGAGGATTAGTAATGGCTGCTAACCCTGATGCCTATGTTCTCCACCAGCTGTTGGAGGCAGCATGCCTCTGAATACCATTTGCTGGGAATCGCAGGTGGACAGAGTGGAACATTGGAAATTGCCTGATGCTGAGCCAAACCCATTGGTCCATTTAGCTCTACAGTGGCTCTCCTGATTGAAGTGCAGTGTGTTTCAGGACTGGGACATTCATAGGGAAACCAAAACGCTTGTTTACAAAGCTGTAGTACTACCAACCTTACTGTATGCTTGAGAAACATGGACAACTGGGAAACACTGGCCTGCAAGCGCTCCAGTTGGAGAACAGCCTTTCCCTAAGGTGTCATGGGCTTTGAAGACATTCAAACTCAGGACAAGAGGGAGAAATGCGCTAAGAGGAAGGCACATTTGGCAAACCCTCACCGTGATCAACTCCTGCCCGGAAACTTATGTTCCCACTGTGGAAGGATGTGTGGATCCAGAATGGGCCTCCACAGTCATCTATGGACTCACTTTTAAAGCCATGTTTATGGAAGATAGTCTTACTTGGCTATGAGTGATTGCCAAAGAAGAAGAAGATGACAGTGGCCAGCAGAGGCTGTCTGGGATTTCACGCAAGGTTCTTCACTAGCCCAACCTGGAGATGCCAGGCATTCAACTTGGGACATTCTGCATGCAAGGGAGAAGGTGATGTATCACAGAAGAACAGTCCTTCCATACTGCCATGGAATCAGATTCTCAACCTTTTCTCTTTTCCTAAACTTTGCCCTTTATATTACCACTCTTAAAAAAAAGAAAAGGCACTGACAGCTGAACAATATGACCAGAAATACGTTATTTATAAAGCTAGTGTGAATTATGTTTAATGGCCTCCATTTTAAAGCAAGCCATTTGCTTCTCTCCCTCCTTCCCCCCTCCGCCTTTTTCCAAAGTCTCTGTTTTCATTAGTGGAATATAAAATGTTAATAATACCTTTATACTGTAGTGCTCAGGAGCAACATTTATCTTCCATGTTCTTTATGGAATCCTGCTAGCAAGCTCTCACTCGTATCATAAATAGAATTTGTTCCACGAAATAAAAAAATGTATTGTTTTCTTTGTTAGAAGATGCTGCTAAATTGACTGTATGTTTGATAATCACATCTCAAGCTGATTATTCTGCTAATAGCCTTAAGATATTATTATTTTTTTAAAAAAATAAAAAATAAGTGCATCACTATAGTCCTAATACTAGTATTTTTTTGTGAAAAAAAATCCCTTCTTGTTTCTGCAAAGTCTGAATGAGATTTTCAGAATTGAATAATAATTTGATCCGTTAATCTTTTGAAGCTAGTAATTTTATTTTCCCTTCTTTGCAGTCTCCAAGGCTCGCAAATGAATAGAGCTTCATTACTGGAGCCTCCGTTTAATAACCATTATCCATTATCTTGTAATTAAGACTCCCTGTAACGAATCATGAGGACAATGCAAAAATACATAGTACATTTCTTTAATGAACTGGAAAATGTTCATCTTGTTCTATTTAGTAATGAGTTGCTGAATAGTCGTTAAATCCACTGGAGAATGGAGCGAGATGGATTTTGAAGACTATCGTTGAGTTTGTGGTTAATCTATTAGAATTAAAATTTCATCTTCTATTTTTATCAACAGCCGATTAGAAGGCCTTCTGTTTGACCAAATTGATTAGGGGACCCTATACAAGGGCAGATGTTGTTTAATGAAAGTTTTTAATGAAACTGTACCATAGAGGTTTCTAATTACCAGACTTATAAAAGCTTTGACTTACCTTACACTGCAAAGAGGAGGAGGGGTGGTGGTGGTCGAGGAAGTATTGTGCTAAAGGGCTTAAATGCCACAATTAAATGAAATACAGGGAAAAGTAGGAGTTGGTGCGAGGAAGTTTGGCTTACTTGTCTGACGAAGAGGTCATCAACTAAAGAGAGAGCTCAGTGAGAGGCAGTAGTTTGGTGGTAGATGGCACCCAACTGAAGGCTGTTAGTTTGACCTTCCCTTCATTCAGTTCCAGCCAGCATGGCCAGTGGCCAGGATGATGGTAGCCCAAAACATCTGGAGGGCATCTGCTTGGGGACTGCTTCTTTTTACATGCAGAAGCTGTCCTTTGCCACTGAGCCAGAGTCTCATGTGGACCTTGGGAATAGGTTGTCCTAGTAATAAGGCAGCTTCCTATGTTATTCTCTTGAAATTCATTTCTGACACTGTATTGTTATGCTAGCCAAGAAGGAAATACTGGAAAAATTTGCAGGAACCCAAAGGTTTTCAGAATTAAAAATTTTAAAAAGTGTTTAGGATAATATACTGAAATTGGGATCGGGAATCCAAAAACAGCCCTGAAGGATTGCCAAGGGCTGGGGTGGAATGGAGTATCCTGAAAAAGGTGTGGCTGGCTGGCTGGGATCCTGAACAGGAGCACTCCACAGTGTAAAATTTAAGTATGTAAGACAAGTCTGCTGGATGAGACCAATGGCCTATCTAGTCCAGCATCCTCTTCTCACATTGGCCAACTAGATGCCTGCTGGAAATCCACAAAAGGGAACATTTCAATTCCTACTTCTTTCTTTTCCTAGTTTGTTAAGGTGTTGAATTCATATGACAAATCTAAAGCTTATTGTACACAGGTTTCTCGCTTTCTGAACACAGGAAATCGTTTGTTAGGTCAGGGTTTGCACAAAGAGCCCTCAATTTCCACCATTTCCTATGGGGGCATTTCTAATCTGTAGTCTCCCTCCATGGTTTCATCTGAAAAATGGCTGCAGCCAACCAGCAAAAGAGAGAAAATTGATTTGTCCAATCTCTCATGCTCTCTGTTTTGTCTGATCTCTCTCCCTGTTCCCTCTCTCTGTGGTTCCTGCCCGAAAATGTCGGCTGTCAACCAGCTAACAAGTAAGGAAGTAGGCAAACTCCGGCTGTTCAGATATCTGAATCATCTGTGTGCCCAGCGAGGTTTGGGCGTAATTCTTTATGTTTGGATAACTGAATTTTCAGCTAAGGAGCATTCTGATAGCGGGATCTGCCACATACTAAGAACCAGAATGATAATTTTGCTGACACATCTGTTTATTACTTCTTCTTTTTTTATTCTCACCCTTGCAGGTTCTGATTTTATCAAGACTTCCACGGGAAAAGAAACCGTTAATGCTACCTTTCCCATTGGGCTCGTCATGGTGAGAGCTATTAGAGACTTCTTCTGGAAAACTGGCTATAAGGTAACTTCATACCCTCTCCATCTTTTCATTGTAGACTGCGCTCTCGAAAGCAGTGTTGGTGTGATGCGCGGGCTTTGGACCATGGGTGGGGAATTATTGTAATTATTATAATTAATTATTATTATTATTATAATTATTGTTGCCACCCATCTGACTGGGTTGCCTCCCGCCATTCGGGGTGGCTTCCAACAATAAGCACAGTGAAACATCAAACATTAAAAGCTTTCCTGTGGCCCTCCAGACTTTGTTGGACTCCAAGTCCCATGAGCCCAAACCAGCATGGCTAGTGGTCGGGAATTATGAGAGTTGTGATCTAGCAACATTTAGAAGGCTACAGGTTCCTCTATCCGTGCTTTAGGGTCTGTAAACTGCCAGACTTATGTATTAACTACATTTTTATCCTGCTGCTCCACCAAGGTGCCATGGGTGGCATAAACTGTTTCTCCCCACATTGTTTTCCTCATGACAACCCTGTAAGCAAGGTTAGACTGAAAGATGGTGACTAGACCCAGGTCACCCAAGTGAGCTTCCTGGCAGAGTGGGTGATTTGAACTGGTGTCTCCTCAGAGCCAGTGTGGTGTAGTGGTTAAGAGCAGTGGACTCGTAATCTGGGGAACCGGGTTTACGTCTCTGCTCCTCCACATGCAGCTGCTGGGTGACCTTGGGCTAGTCACACTTCTTTGAAGTCTCTCAGCCTCACCTCACAGAGTGTTTGTTGTGGGGGAGGAAGGGAAAGGAGATTGTTAGCCGCTTTGAGACTCCTTCGGGTAGTGATAAAGCGGGATATCAAATCCAAACTCCTCCTCCTCTTCTTCTTCTTCTTCTTCTTCTTCTTCCTCCTCCTCCTAGCCTGATACTCTAACCCAGTGTTTCTCAATCTTGGGTCCCAAGCTGTTGTTGGACTACAACTCCCATCATCCCAGACCACTGATTGTGCTAGCTAGGGATGATGGGAGTTGTAGTCCAACAACAGCTCGGGACCCAAGTTTGAGCTACACTCCTCTAAGTTATACACCACACCACACTGACCGGCTGTGACACAGAGCTGTAGTGCTTTGTCTTTGAATGGAAGCCCAGAGACAGACAGAGGGTTCATAAGGAATAGGAAACTTAGTTTGTTTGAAGACCTTTTATCTCAGAAGAATGAGAAGCAAATATCTCCAATCTGGTATTCTAATAGAAAACTCATTCTCTTGACTTAAGTAGCCAAAGCAGCACCATATGGCCACAAGGGGGTGATATTAGTAGCTTTGCAGAGGCTTGCAGAAGTACAAATACATTGGAGGAAAAATACTACAACAACAAAGGTTGCGAACCCTGAAAACACCCCAGTGGCTTGGTGGCCACTGGACCCTGACTGACTGATGGGGAGGGAAAGTGGGCAGGAGCAGGGATAGAATGGGAAATAGCATAATTGCAGAGTTTGTAGAAGAGCATTCTATGCAGCAACATTTTGTTGCTGGTGCGGCTTGTTTCCTGGTCCTGTGTATGTGGAAGGGTGGGAGGCATAGAGTTCGGCAGTAGGTATAACCCGGCTGTGTCATCCTGTACTTCCTCTCTGATTCTTGCAAGAGAACCACCTCTTCACTAGGGACTTCCACATCATTCCTTCAGCCTTTTATTCAACGGTCACTCTTCTGAGTTTCACTTGAAACATGTTTTGGGGTGGTGGTGGAGAAATGTTCGCTCAATTCTTCAGTCAGGGTGGTGAGAGCACCACCACCTTGATATCTGGCAATGTTGGCACTGGGTTTGAGCGAATCTTTGTGCAAGATGTCCTCGGTATGCCCTGCTCTTGGAACAGGCCTGCGTCCTCCTCAGTGCTGCTGAGGGGGAGGGTGTGGCAAGCTCCTCTTTGCTCCTGTCACTGTGCTCTTACTTGGAGAAATAGCAGGCGAACAGGCTGGGGCAGCCAAGAGGTGGAGCAGAAGGGGCAGGGGGCTCCAGATGTCTGCTTTGGGGCTGTTCTTCCTCCTTGAGCGATGAGCTCAGCAGTGCAGAAGCTTCGTTGGAACCCTGGACAGCTCCATGCAGGGCTCAATAACGAGCAGAGCAGGAATGTTGTTTCTGACCGAACCTCAAATAAGAGGAGCAGCTCTGCCTCAGTCGAATCCTTGGTCTCCTCCCCTGAAGATGGGAGATGTGACCCCAGGATCATAACCCAGCCCTTCCGCTTGGGGATGGACCTCATCAGGTGCCAATAATGCCTACTCCTGCTGCTGCCAGCATTGGCATATAAACACGCACCTGGCTCCTTTGGCAGATACTTGGGCACCTCATAGAAGGTGCCATCTTTTTTTGTGTGCTGCTGTGGCAACTATTGTGTATTGTCTCAAGTCTCTGTGGTAATTTGGTGGTGGTAGCACATGTAATTTGGTCCTTCGCCTTGCCTCCGTGGAGGTTTTGCATGTCATTAAAATAACTGTTTAATTTATCGTTCATTTAAGCAGACTTTATGATGTGTGTGTGTGCTTAAAGTTCTATTAACCAAAAGTGTGTGGTGCGTGCACCTGCTCAGGAAATAATAATAAAAAAATGAGATGTAAACTGAGTTTATATCCTTTTTATTAAACGAAGACAATTTTATCACTGACGAGAGATTTCTAAATGGTTTCCTTAACAAACCAATTTGGCTGCCGTACAGATGCTTTTCCAACAAGGCGTTGGCCAATAAAAACAGGTTAATGTAGAAATTAAACTTCTTCCGAGGACAGAAGCGGGTTGCAGGGTAACATTTATTGAATGATAAGCTGCGGCGGTGATATGAAAAGTGTGCAGCATAATGGGAAATAATCTTTTCCTGTCATTATTGAAGGACACACACAAATTGGTTTTTCTGTTGGGAAATCCCCCAGTCCAGAGAAACTTATTACTTTTAATAATATAAGGTGACGAGAAAAAATTCTCAAGGAGATGAACTTATTAAACAAAATAATGAAATGCTGTGAAACAGCAGGGGGAAAGTAGCCCAACTTTTTCAGCTCTTGAATGAAACATTTATTATATATAGATATGTGTGTATGTGTGTGTGTGTGTGTGGTGCATTCTGGCAGTCAGATGGATTCTGTAGAAAGTCGGCAAACAGAATGAGAGACAGGATAGTAATAGGTAGCTCTGGGTGAAAATAAATGTAATTATTTGGGGGGAACATGAATGTTTTAACTAAAAGAAACCAAACCCAAGATGGCAGCCAGAATCCAAAGGGTTGCAGACAGAGCTACCTTTTGTATATCGCTGCTTCTGAGGCCCACTTCTCGGTGCATTCCTGAAAGTTGTGGGAACATGAGGAGGAGCCTCCTGTACATTATATGAAACTGCCTGACACAGAGTCAGACCATGGGTCCATCTAGCTCACTGCATAAACTGATTTGCAGCAACTCGGCGGTTTCATGTAGGGGATTGAACCTGGAACCTTGGGCATTTGAAACAGATGTTTGCCCACTGAGCCTATGGCTCTCCCCTTGGGGAAAGGTCATGGAGAGGAACTGTGTTTGGGGAAAAGTAAGGCAGACAAGCTAGAGAGCTGTTGCGGCCCTGTGTACAGCAGAGACAGGGAGTCTGTGATTCCCCCAGATGCTGAAATACCAAATTATGAACGTGTTACTATCAATTTTCTGCTTCTTTTTAAATACAGCTGTACCTTGGATCCCGAACGCCTTGCGAGACAAAAGTTTTGGCTCCCGAACGCCGCAAACCCAGAAGTGATTGTTCCGGTTTGCAAATGTTCTTTGGAACCCGAACATCCGTGGTGTCTTCCAATTGGCTGCAGGAGCTTCCTGCAGCCAATCGGAAGCCGCGCATTGGTTCTTGAACGTTTTGGAAGTTGAACGGACTTCCAGAACGGATTCCGTTTGATGTCCAAGGTACGACTGTATGTGTTACGCTTTTACAGAGCTGAATAAAAATCATAGGATATAAATGCCTGAACCAAAAGGGGCTAAGTAGGGAATTCATATAGAAGCGAGTTCCATAGATGAGAGGCCACCACAGATAAGGCCTCATCTCTTTAGCTTGACAGCCTTCTAAGTTTTTCTGGGGCGCATGTAGACAGAGTCTCCAGTGGGGGCAGGATAGCATCATACGGATATTGTATACAGATATGCAGATTCCTATCTAGGCCAACATCCTGTATTTTTAAATTTCCTGTTTCCTGTTCTTCTTTCTTAAATCAAGGTTGGCTTTAAGCCTGCGGGAGGCATTCGCACGGCCAAAGATGCCCTGATCTGGCTCTCACTGATGAAGGAGGAACTAGGAGATGAGTGGCTAAAGCCAGAACTCTTTCGCCTGGGGGCCAGCACTTTGCTGGGAGATATTGAGAGACAGGTTAGTATTCCTACTTCTTGCTTCTTTGGCGATCACTTGTAGCTGATTAAGATTGTCTTCCATGAACACGGTTTTAACAGAAAGTCTGTAAGTGACTGTGGAGGCCAATTCTGGATTCACACGTCCTTCCACAGTGGAGACATAGGTTTCTGGGCGGGAGTTGAGTGCCTTCCTTCTCCCTTGTGTCCTGAGTTTGAATGTCTTAAAAGTCCATGACACCTTTGGTAAAAGCTGTTCTCCAATTTGAGAGCTCACAGGCCAGTGTTTCCCAGTTGTTGGTGTTTATACTATATTTTTAAGGTTATTATTCCTACTAATGGTGTATTATCCCACCCCCATCCCATAAAAAACCATGTGGTTTTGACTTTTGTAGTACAGACTTTAAAAATTGCCTTTTGAGAGCTTTCATTTTCTTACACTGCTGCTTATAACTGATCCTTGCTTTTTAATTGGCGGTGTTTACCAATTAGTTCTGATCCACCTCATTTGGGGAGGCAAGGTGGTTCTTCACAGCAGTAATATGTTCATTTTGTACCATGTTAGCCATTGTATAGGAATAACCCATGGGTAGATATTGCACTGTGCTTTTCTGATGCCACAGGTTCAGTTCCTACCATCTGCTTTTCAAGAGACCCCAGACAAGCAGCACGAGTCTTGGCCCTTCTTGCCTTTTCCTCTATCCACAGCTTTATTAATTTATTTCAAGTGCTGGAAGGCTTTTAATGGAGAAGACCGAGACCTCGAAGGGAGAGCACTTGCATTGCATGCAGAAAGTCCCAGGTTTAATCCCTGATATCTCCATTAAAAAAAACCACCAGGTAGCGAATGATGAAATAGCGGATGCCGTCAAACCCAATATTGTCAACTCTGGCTGTATTTTAATACAGTGGTGCCCTGCATGCCTCGCAAGACGAAAAACCCGCTAGACGAAAGGGTTTTCCGTTTTTCGATGCGCTTCGCAAGACGAATTTCCCTATGGGCTTGCGAGTCGTGCGATTTTTTTCACCCCCCCCCTTTTTCTAAGCCGCTAATAGGGTTGCTTTGCAAGACGAAAAAACTGCTAGACAAAGAGACTCACGGAACGGATTATTTTCGTCTTGCGAGGCACCACTGTATTGTGTTGGAAGCCAGCCAGATGGGCGGTGTATAAGTAATAAATTATTATAATATTATTATTAGGTCTATTCCCCACCAACCACCACCTGATCGTTTTAAATGGAGATAGGGGGGATGGAACCTGAACTTTTCTGCATACAAAGCCCCTCACACTCTCCAGCTGAGCAATGGGAAAGGGCCTCGCTCAGCACCTTGGAGAGCCACTGCCTGTCAGTTGACAACTCTAGGCTTGATGGACAAGCAGCCTGACTCTGTGTAGGGCACTTTCCTATTTTCCTTTTGTGTGTGTGGATCATAGAATTGTAGAGTTGGAAGAGACTCCAAGGATCACCTTACTGCAATGCAGAAATATGCAGCTGTTCCATATGGGGATCGAACCTACAACCTTGGGCTCCATCAGACCAACTAAGGCTGCCATCTGTACTACACATTTTAAGCAGTATCATGCCACTTTTAAGAGCCACAACGTCCCCCAAACAATCCTGGGAAGTATTATTTTGTTAAGTGTGTTGTTAAAAGGTAAAGGGACCCCTGACCATTAGGTCCAGTTGTGGCCGACTCTGGGGTTGTGGCACTCATCTCACTTTATTGGCCGAGGGAGCCGGCGTACAGCTTCCAGGTCATGTGGCCAGCATAACTAAGCCGCTTCTAGCAAACCAGAGCAGCACACGGAAACGCCATTTACCTTCCCGCCAGTGCAGTACCTATTTATCTACTTGCACTCTGACGTGCTTTCGAACTGCTAGGTTGGCAGGAGCAGGGACTGTGCAACGGGAGCTCACCCCGTCGCAGGGATTCAAACCACCAACCTTCTGATCAGCAAGTCCTAGGCTCTGTGGTTTAACCCACAGCGCCACCCGTGTCCCTGAATAAGTGTGTTGTTAGGAGACCCCTATTCTCCCTCACAAAGCTATGATTCCCAGTGTTCCCTGGCAAGAGAGGGATTGATTTGCTAAACCATTCTGGGGATTGTAGCTCTCTGAGAGGAATAGGGTTTTTTTTTTGTTGGTTTTTTTTGCAGCCCCCACTGGAAACATGTAATGTGCGAAGCGGAAGACTTCCTGGGGGAGGGGGGCAAGCCCCAGGACTGACTACGATGGCTGATCCTTCACACCCCACATGCTTTGTGTGATTTCAGGTTTGAGTAAGTGCATCAGCCCCAAGTAACTTTGCCACAGCTGAGGCTTATCAGATTGATGGCACAGTCACGAGAGTTGCTCTGGGAGATGAATTCGGATGTGCAAAAAATGTAAACGGGAAGGCAACAGTCACATAAAGGGGAAAGGAGAGAATTTCTTGGGACACAGATGTATTAGGCCCAATGCAATTTTTGGAACAAATCAAGGTGGGGCAGTGGTTTCAGAGGAATTTTGAAAAACTGTGCTTATTCCAAAATGCATTGGGCCCAATGAAAGGTGATTCACCCCCCAATTCAGCAGGACCCAAACACAAATGGCACTTTCCACATCTTTCTCCCTGGAAAGAGCCAGTGAGGTGGAGTGGCTAGACCCACTTGGCCACAAAGCCCTCCTATGTGGTTTCAGGTAAGACACACACTTTTGGCTTGGCCTGCCTTGCAGGTCAATGTTAAATGAGCCCCATGTGTGCTTCTGTTTCTTGGAGAGGAGCGGCACACAAAATTTGCCAATTAAATAAAATACGGAGCAAAGAACAGGACAGAATGAGATCATCTTGTGTATTTTGTGCTCAAAGGAGATGTCTTCAGAAAACTTGTTCTATTTTTATCGGCGCGAGTAATTAAAAGTTTATAAATGGCATCCGCCTTCTTGTTAACCTGCCCTTAATTTGTCGGCTTGTTACACCTGTTTAATTTCATCTTTTCCATTGCTGTTCCGGTAAACTCGTTTCCTCCCCAACTGCCCTCCTCCCACTCTGCAGATTTACCACCATGTGACTGGCAGATACGCAGCTTCCTATGACCTGCCTATGGCTTAGACCAGTGACTAATTCATGATATGAACGAGAGAGAAGGAAAAAGAAGAAAAAGGGGATACACAGAAGAGGCGTAAGCAAGCGACGTCCTTGAATCCTTTCCTGCAAACAAGTCCAGGGCAAGGGGCTTCTGACTCACTTTTTCACCAAGCTGGACAAGTGCTCATGATTCTAAGAGAAATTCTGGATTTTGAAGGTTTTTCCAGGTCAATTTTGCTGTGCCTCATTCACTAACATTAATACCAGCAGGAGGGGAGTGGGGCAAAGAGATGATCAAATGATTGATTTAGTGCGAATTTTGTATTAATGGGTTTGTTTTCTGTACTGGTGTTTCCTACCCACCCCTCTTCCCCATTGCATAGGGTGCCTTAAGGTGGTACCGAAATAAACTATAACATGGTCTCCAGTATCAGGATGGACACTGTTGCAGGCTCTTTTGAGAGCCAGATGTCTCAGACTGCCTCCCCCTTCTCTAAAGCTGGGCTTCAGGCTTCAGGTCTGTTCACAAAATAATGCAAGAAGCAGGCATTGAAAAGAAGAAGCTCTTATTTACGCCCACCTGCCACCTCAACTGAATTGCAAGTGATATCTGAAAGTCTCCAGAATCTCAGAAGCAACTTTTGATGTATTCAGTGGGAACCAGGGAGGTGTTGTTAGTCTAAACAAGAACAAAAGCAGATTCATTTCTATGGATCTAAATCAGCCTCAGGTCCTCCAAGTGCCTTGGACTACAACTCCCATCGTCCTTCACCATTGGCCATGCATGCTGGGAATGATGGGAGTTGGAGTCTTAGAACATCTGGAGAGCACTGGGTTGGAGAAGGCCGCTGTATCCCATGATGTGCTGAAAAACAGAGCCATGGATGGTTGAATTATTGCCATCTTGAGCTTGTTAGGGCTTCAACAATTTGCCTCACTCCCCTACACAGACACAGACATGCAACTTGCAATGTGTCCTTCCTTCCTTCCTTCCTTCCTTCCTTCCTTCCTTCCTTCCTTCCTTCCTTCCTCTCTCTCTCTCTCTCTCTCTCTCTCTCTCTCTCTGTGTGTGTGTGTGTGTCTGTCTGTCTGTCTGGATTGCAACCTACTGTACTGCACATTGTACAGGATACACTACTTTTTTGAGATCCAGCAGGGTGCATGGCATTTGTGGGCTGCTAAAACCATAACTAAACCTCAGCTGCACCCTTATGCAAGAGTCTACAAGCACATCCCCAGTGATTCTGGAGCACAGGTAAAGGGCTGCAGCTTCCCCATTCATTGAGATATTTGGGAGATTTTTCTGAATGAGCGATCCTGACAGGCATGCAAGCGACACCACCTTCTCTTGAGCTGGAAACCTCTCCTGCTTTTGCAGAGTGCGTTGCACACACAGGAAATCAACAGAACTCTGAAATGCAGTACACAGACCTGTCCACAAATTTCCCATTTGCTTTTAAAGTCCTTTTAATTCTTTGTAGGCTGACAGAGGGAGGAATAGTGTACAAATACTGTATAGAATTGTTACACATGCCTTAAATCTGAGCCTCTGGTGGTTTTTTTTGTTTTTTTTAAAAAAGGATGGGATTATACTTTATGAAATCTTGTCTCAACTTCTAACTTTGCAGAAATAAATTGCCTGACATTTTAAGAACATATGTTTAAATAAAAAAAAATATTCTGTGCAGGGATTGTTCTCCCGTTTTGCTTGAGATTAATTACCGTGCGCACACGATTTAACTAAAAATAATCACTATCTTTCTAAAGATCAGGCCACCATGAGCTTTGTGCCTTATTTTGTTGCTGACTTCTGCTGGGGAAGGAAGTGGGGCTTAGGTGCTGGGCAGACTTCAGATTTTTTCCATTTTCTCTCTTAGACTTCCAGTTCCCACTGCCACCATTGTGTGGAACTGCCAACTCAAAAAGAAATGTTTGGCTTGCTTTTCTAAAAAGAGGGGTGCATGATTTCAGTACTGCCTAGAACAGTGTTTCTCAAAACTTGGGTCTCCAGCTATGTTGGATTACAACTCCCATCAAACCTAGCTAGTGTTGGAATATTCTAGAAGAAACTTGTAAATGGCCTTGGACAAGATGCTAGTCAACGGAAATTTTCCCTAGCAACAGGTGTCCTTATCAGGGCATGCAATCAACTAAGTCTGGGTCAGTGTAAATGAGTACAGTGGTACCTCGGGTTACAGACGCTTCAGGTTACAGACGCTTCAGGTTACAGACTCCGCTAACCCAGAAATAGTGCTTCAGGTTAAGAACTTTGCTTCAGGATGAGAACAGAAATTGGGCTCCGGCGGCGCGGCAGCAGCAGGAAGCCCCATTAGCTAAAGTGGTGCTTCAGGTAAAGAACAGTTTCAGGTTAAGTACGGACCTCCGAAACGAATTAAGTACTTAACCCAAGGTACCACTGTATGTGAATGAGTCTCTGGCTGGATGGCTAAAAAGAGAAAAAGATGGTGTTTCTTTATTTGCCTTCCCCTCCCTTTATTAATGACCAATGTAAAGTTCTGTAAATAATAAAGACTCTGAGAAACCGAACCAAATGGTGTTTATTCCTGTAATGGGAATTTCACTAAGAGATAGCTGGAATGCTGCTGCTGCTGCTGCAAAGAAGTAAAAGATGCAGGAAAACGTCTGTAAAAAGAACTTCTGCAGACAGAAATGAAAATCTAAGAGTAGGAAACTCCGACGAAAGAAGAATGGCAGACAAAATTAATGGACTACGCAGAATTAGACAAAATGACTGGAAGGATTTGAAACCAGCGGGACCAGAGATTTGCAGAAGATTGGAAGAAATATATGAACTATTTGAAGAGCAATTGTAATCAACAAATTACGCTAGTAGGACTACAAGAAGTTTTGTAAGGAGAAATATATGAAATATTGCAAATAGAGAAAGAAGAGAGATTAGTTATGAGATTTAAAGGTAATAGTGGAAGTAAGAAATGTATATTAAGTGATTAGAGTAGAAAATTTTCAGATGTGATTGATGGAAGTCGAAAGAACTATATAAGATGTAAAAGTATGTTTGATTATTTGAAAACGATATATTAAAAAAACTAATAAAAATTTATATATATAAAGAAAATCTAAGAGTAGATGCTCATGCACCAACAGCATCATGCATCATGCATCAGCCCCAGTGGTCGGGGGTGATGGAAGTTGTAGTCCAGCTGGAGATGAAGACGGGTAGACTGGTCAATCTCTTGAGTGATCTGTAGTACCTTGACAAGGATTTCTGACTCCCAGTTTAACAGGAACAGTAACAGGACTCTAACACTGCTAGAAAGCTAATCGGGAACAGACTTGTGTGTGAAAGGTTTGTGAGCTCAGTTTTGCGCTGGTATGGAAAACAAATTCCTAGGCCTCAGAAAGCACTCGGAGGCATCCTGGTCTTTTTAGCTATTTGCCTTTTGTATCCGGCCCTGAATGGTAGTTCCTGGGGTCTAGTGAAAATCGAAGTAGATCAGACAAGCTGGAAATCTGCCACCCTAATCAAGAAGCTGGACCATAAAAAAGGCTGATCGCCGAAGAATTGATGCTTTTGAATTATGGTGCTGGAGGAGACTCTTGAGAGTCCCATGGACTGCAAGAAGATCAAACCTATCCATTCTTAAGGAAATCAGCCCTGAGTGCTCACTGGAAGGACAGATCCTGAAGCTGATGCTCCAATACTTTGGCCACCTCATGAGAAGAGAAGACTCCCTGGAAAAGACCCTGATGTTGGGATAGATGGAGGGCGCAAGGAAAAGGGGACGACAGAGGATGAGATGGTTGGACAGTGTTCTTGAAGCTACCAGCATGAGTTTGACTAAACTGCGGGAGGCAGTGGAAGACAGGAGTGCCTGGCGTGCTCTGGTCCATGGGGTCACGAAGAGTCTGACATGACTAAACGACTGAACAACAACAAATCGAGAAGCAGCAGCCCCTAATATCAGGCGCATGGGCTTCAGTTGGGCTCTGACCTTCTTAGTAGATAAATCTCAGTTTGGGGGTAATAACTTTGCTTCTCCCCAAGTATTGCTTCTCCTCGCCCCCCCCCCATCCACTCATGTCAGCCAAGTTGATCCATAAAGCCTGGCTCTTCATAACTTTGAGGAGGACCGGAACAGAAGAAGCTACCTCCATAACTTAATTTGCTCAGTTTTAACTTTGGTTTCCTCCCCCCACACACATCAGAGAATAGAGGTAAGTTTTATCCTGCTGATTCTGTGCTGAAATGATCAGTGGTAACATCTGGATGATAGATAAAATGTCAGGGGTAGGATTAAAAGGAAGAATCATTTTTAATTAAATACAACCTGTGCAGAAAGAAAAGATGAGGATTTGCTGGGGGGGGGAGGGGAGGAAAATCTCCATCTGGTCAATTCTTTAATAGGGCAGATGAGAACCAAGAGGATTCTAACTGTACAAAAGGACACCGTGTTTAAAATGCCTAATGGCCATTTGAGCTAATATCCTGGCTGCTCTAAACTCACATAGAAGAAGAAAAGTTATTCTGTTTGTGTCCTATATGAGATTTTAGGCTAGCTGTTACTGTTTGGTACATTAGCTGGGGGGAAGGCAGATTCATTGCTAGGGATTATTAGGAGAGAGGATTGGAAATAAAACTGTCATATACACAGTTCTGGACATTCCACCTCAAAGACGTGGGTTGTTGAGCTTGAAAAGGACGAGGAAAATGATCAGGAGCTTGGAGAAAGCTCCTTTTGAATGACAGCCGCATAATTTGGGACTTTGGGCTTTAGAGGTGGTGGGGGAAAGGGTCATCAAAGATGTTTGTGGGGTTGGGGTGAGGGATGGAGTTTTATAGAAGTACTCATGACATTGAGAAAATGGGTAGAGGTTTCTGGTCATCCAAAGAAGCTCATTTGACAGTAGATTCAGGGCCGACAAAATGGAGAACTTTTTCACACACCCCATAAGAAAACCCATGGCATCTTGCACACATAGTGAACAAGACTACAGCCCCCATCCCTGCCCCATAGCTCATGGTCAGGGAGGATGGGCATTGTAGTTTGGCAACATCTGGAGGGGCCCTGTTTCCCAAGAAGACGTCTTATCAAAAGCTAAGGCCATAACAGCTATATTGAACCTCCATATTCATATGCTGTATACCAGTTGGGACCTTTCCCTACATGGTTTGATTTGGAGCTTCTTAGAGCTCAGGGATAGACAAATCTGCCATTTTTGTTTCTCTCGGTACATAGGAGCCAACTCCAAAGGGGTGGAAAGGGACCCCCTAAAGTTGGTGGGTGTCGCCATTTAAATAGTGTGTCTGTGTTGCGTCATGTGATCGATTATGCAGGGTGGGGCTTACTCTCCCCCCACATTTTTTATTCAAGTTGGCACCCCTGTGTTTTCCCTGGCTAAAGTTCAGCTTGCCACATTTCCACATCAGGTTGTGATCAGTCTTAACCTCAATAACATCCTCACATAAAATCATCAGCATTTTGTATGCAACATACGCAAATAGAATGCAATTGTGTGTTTGTTTCACTGCATTCATTTTTATGCACACTTTCCTTTCAGTTTATGCATTTTTGTACACAACTTCTTGATGGTGAACTGCATCACAGCCTTTGGAGAACTGAATTTGCAAACCAACCCCAATTTCTCCCCCAGCCCTTGTGGAGGCATCTGGTCGGCTACTGCTCAGAACAAGATGCTTAGATTTGACAGATCTTCTGTCTGATTCTCCAAGGCTTTATATAGGAGCTTGTGTACGTTATGTGCTTAAAAAAAACCCAAACCCTCTCGTCAGCAACTCCACTTTTTACAATATCCTATGGTGCAGTGCTGTGGTGCATTGTGGGAAATTTGAAATGGCAGTTTTTAGCAGCCCGTTACACCTGCTAGGTAAACTCGTGAACGTTCATGAACCTAGAGATGGTCCACTGAGGGCACTTTGTGAAGGCCACATTAAATCTGGAGTTGGCCTCAGAGGAAAAGTCCTAGGCAGTGCTTTCCCCCCAAGAAAAATAGGTGCCGGAACTCTCCTACATGGGAGACGGATTGAAGAAATGGAAATATGAATAGGTCCTGCCCCATAGTTTGGTCAATTGTGGCTGGGAGCTAGGTGGAGTCAAAGATCTGAAAACAAAGTGAAGCCTCACACAAGTTGACCAGCTTCCATTTTGACTTGAAATGTTTGTTTTGGACTTCTTGGAAGTATGTAAAGGCAAGAAGCCGGGTGGGGGAGCGCCCAGGGGTGTACGAAGGGGGGCAGGGGGTGGTCCGTCCCAGGTGCCACCCTGGGGGTGTGACAAGATGGCCCGCTGCCTCCCCCCCCCCAGCTGTAGAGCAGCCGAGGGCACACACAGCGTCTTACAGGCTGCCACACATGCACAGTCCATATGGGGCAATCCATACGGGTGCCATACTTGCGCCTCTGGGCAGCTCGCCCCACCCCTCAGCACCCCCTAAGTGCCAGAGAGGCTTCTTCCGCCACTGGGAGCACCAGCCTTCAATGGCACCCACCTGAGAGGTGCATTCTGGGATGCACTGGCTGAAAGAAAGTATTTGTCCTGGGAAAGGAGAGTTTGATCTAGCGAAGTAAGGAAAAGACCGCAGGAAGGATTTTGATTGGGAAAGAAAGAGACAATAGCTTACATGAGAGGTTTACAGAGGCAAGAGAGGCTGAAGTTCACATATTTATTTGGAATAACTTGTCAAATCCAGGGTTGCAGGCCTCTCTCACTGTCTGATGGAAGCACAGAGAATGACTGGCTCCGAGCCTTTTGTGAAGTGCATATATTGAAACTGCATTGTTGAACCACTTTTAAAACTCTGAACTAATGGGTACTTTGGCAACAGTTTCCAAGTCTGAAATCATTATTAATTCCTTTAGTACTGTAATAACATTGATGGAGATGAACTCTTCTAACATTGAAATTGTATAGTATTTAGCAGTAATTAACGTCCCCTAATTAGGAAATGTTGCCAAGTAGTTTTCTCTGCTGGCTCCATCAGTAGTTAAGTGCAGCTGGATGAAAATTAACCACAAAGGGAACAGCTTGCGTTTTATGTGGAGTTTGCTTTTGATTGATTCAAAAAGATATTCCTCAATGCTCCATCTTATTATCAAAAAAGGGTACATGGAATTATCAGTGTGAGAGAGAGCAAAGAAATCCACATGTCACAACAGATGAAGCCGATGGGGGTGGGAGCGAGAAAATTCACCAGCTGACCTTGGAATTCGGTCACAATTCCAACATGGAGGCAATTAGATTTTAATGTGGCCACCACTATCATCGATGGAGGTGGTCAGTTTGGTGGGTGAAGAGGTCATTCATCCCATTTTCAGGCTCTGCTGAGGGTCTGAAGTCTTCACAAATCACTGCAGTTCTTCTCAGGTGTTACTGGAACAGGTGGAGGGGGCAGGAGGTAGGAGGTAGGCAACCTAAGGCCTGGGGGCTGGATCCAGCCCAACCGCCTTCTCAATCCGGCCCGCAGACGGTCCAGGAATCGGCGTGTTTTTACATGAGTAGAATGTGTCCTTTTATTTAAAATTCATCTCTGGGTTATTTGTGGGGCATAGGAATTCGTTCGCCCCCCCCCCCAAATATATAGTCCGGCCTGCCACATGGTCTGAGTGACGGTGGACCGGCCCATGGGTCAGAAACTGTGGAAAGTGAATTTGAAATTCATGGACTGCATATTGCTGAAAGAGAATTACATGAAAATGATGTATAGATAGTATATTACACTGGCAAAAATGGCAAAAATGTATAGAACAGAATCAAAGACCTGTTGGAGATGTAAAGAAAAGGAAGGTAACTTTTACCATATGTCGTGGGAATGTAGACATATAAAAAAAAATTGGGAAATGATATACAACAAATTGAAAAAAATGTTTAAAATATTATTTATGAAAAAGCCAGAAGCTTTTTTGATAGGTATTCTAGGTCAAGAATTACCAAAGGGGAAATGCAAGCTATTTTTATATGCGACAACTGTGGCAAGAACTTTAAAAATTGGAAGTCTGGAGAAATACCAACGAAAGAACAATGACAAGAAAAATGGATGAACTACGCAAAGTTAGCAAAGTTAACAGACAAATTATATGAAAAAGATAACAGTGACTTCAAAAAGGAATGGGAACTGTTTACAACCTATTTGCAGAAACAACAAAAAGAAATTGATTCATTGGCAGGATTTGAATAAACTTTCACAATTTTATTGAGTTTAAACATGGAGGACGACATTGTAACAATACCCAGTAGTATATATACATGCAGAATATAACAAGTAATGTAATAAACCAGAAGGGGAAGTTGAGGGAAGTCAGGTGGGGAGGGAGAAGATTGTAAATGTAATGGTAAGCTGGGATTGGATATTGGTAGGTGATATATGGAATTAGCAATTATCAAACCGCAATAAAAATGTATTTTTAAAAAAGAAAAGGGCAGAAGAGAGGTTGGCTACACGCAGGCACAGTCCCCAATTGCTTGAGAAAACCCCCAGACAGGAGGGGACTTAGATGGCACTGAGGAAGCGGGAGCTTTCATTCTCAGCAACTGATTCACGGGGAAAGACGTTCCAGGGATGAACTGCTGTGCTCATTAGGCCTGATACTCTGCCAAGTCTGTGCTGACCATGTTCTTGCTAATAAAGAGTTAACTCCAACTTGCACAGTGTGATTTACTGCCGGCTCTCTCCTGACAATCTTCTGCCCTGATCACTCCATGTTCTTCTGATTGTTCTAAACCATTAACCCTGTCCAGGTGTTTAAATTTGAAATGTTTGGAGGGAGAGAGGATGAGCAAGCTTCTATTTCCATCACCCTTCATGAAGAGGAGGAATAACTTCTGAAGCAGGGAGCCTTTTGGGCTCTGGTGGATTTGCCGTGCAATTTGGAACCAGGGTTCTAGATTTCCCTGCCTCCATCTCATAGAGGCCTGCAGCCAGTGTAGTTACAGTAAGGGTGGGAACATTCACCCTCCAAGTGTTGGACTACAATTCCCATCAACCCTGATGATTACCCATGCTGGCAGTGGCTGATGGGAGCTGTAGTCCAGCAGCATCCACACCTTTCCCACTTCTGGATTAGCGAGTCAGAATGGACCAGGGAGACCCAGGTTCAAATGCTCACTGGGTAACCTTGGGCCAGTCACCATCTTCCAGCCTAACCTACCTCACAAAATGGGGAGGGAGGGTATCATGTATGCTACCTGGAGCTCCTTGGATGAAAGGCAAGATATAAAGATAGTAATAAATAAACATAGAGCAACTAGGCATGGAAGGAGGGTAGAGTTAATGTCCTCAGCCCCATTTCCATCATATGTGTTTGGGGGATTGGAGACTACATGGAGGTAAGGGACATGGTCACCGTTCTAATTCTACCCTTCTATAGGTTGGCTGAACATCTGGAAAGAGATTTTGTTGTGAGTGTGCACCTAAAAATACACTGCACAAATGAGAAAGCAACAGTGGTTTAGAAAACAGGCACTGTACAAGTCAGCACTCGTCGGAAAAAGAGCCAGTATTGAGTTCACTTTAACTTCCTGTGGCTTCTACACTCATTTGAGATCCTGGGTTTGCAGCCCCAAAACAAAGCTTAGGGAACCGGAGCAAAATTCTATACTTGCATTCATCACAAGTCTCCCTCTTCCACTTTCAACGCTGGCTATGATGCGTAGGAGTTGTTCCTTCAAACATTCACATTCCTCAAAGTTCAAGGCTGCCCCTGCTGCCCCACAATATTTATCTCTCTCTATATGAGGGCAATATCTTTTATTAGACCAAGCAACCTGTTACAGAATAATCTGCAAGCTTTCAAGTTGCCCGAAATCCTTCATCAGGCTGGATCTTGAACAGGGAGCACTTCACACCTGAAACATTTTTGTAGAAGCTCCCATCCTTTATCCTAAATAAGAAAACAGGCCTATGTATTAGGGATGCATGCCCCTTTTTTTATTTAAGGGTGACTATCTGATAACAGGGACGCAGGTGGCGCTGTGGGTTAAAGCCTCAGCGCCTAGGACTTGCCGATCGAAAGGTTGGCGGTTGGAATCCCTGCGGCGGGGTGCGCTCCCGCTGCTCGGTCCCAGCGCCTGCCAACCTAGCAGTTCGAAAGCACCTCCGGGTGCAAGTAGATAAATAGGGACCGCTTACCAGCGGGAAGGTAAACGGCGTTTCCGTGTGCAGCTCTGGCTCGCCAGAGCAGCGATGTCACGCTGGCCACGTGACCCGGAAGTGTCTCCGGACAGCGCTGGCCCCTGGCCTCTTGAGTGAGATGGGCGCACAACCCCAGAGTCTGTCAAGACTGGCCCGTACGGGCAGGGGTACCTTTACCTTTACCTTTATCTGATAACACTGCTATAGTTACTGGAATACTTATATACAAAATTCACAGCTAATGCTTATGCACACGTACACACACACAATATTCACAGCTATTGCTCTTAAATTATTATTTTTTGGCACTCTGACCTTGAATATATTCAACAGCAGGCCACTGGATCTTGCATAATCTTATCCCCCTCCCTAAAACCTTTCTCCCACTCCTAAATGGCACCTGTGTGGTGCAATTGTGCAGACCAGGAGCAGTATAAAATGGAGGGGGAGCAGGAGATTTGGCTAGCATGGGATATATAACCCTAAGCAAAGAGGCCTTTGTTGGTAGCAAAGGATGCTATCTTTGGGAATTTTGTTCAAACGCTATATGGAATGCTCCTGTTGGTGCGTCGTGAAACTTCAGAGCATATGGTGCTTCTGTTGGTAGGTGTTATCTGAAAGTTTTCAAATCACACTATGAGAGGGTCCCTCTGGTGAGCTCTTGGAATGCTTAGCAACTGTGAATTAGAAGTGACAGAACAGAGAAAGGGGAACTAAAAAAAAAGCAAATGCAAAAAAAAGCAACCACATACATTCTGTCTTCAAGACAAGAGTACAAAATAAAATCTATAAATTGAGACATCTTTACAAGGGAAAAAATGAGGCCAACACTCCAAAGCGAAAAGAGATCTAGAGAGCTTCCCCCACCTTCTTCTCCCCTCCTAGCAAAGGGGGGGGGGGGGAGACACCCTGCAAAAAGTCATCTAAATTGTTAAAATAAAAATATGGTCACTTTCTCATGTTGACACGGTGTGTTGACGAGTAAATTCAAACAACTGGTGGATAAAATGTAGAGCAGTTTAAGATGGCTCTGGGGGTCGGGCCAGGTTGCTCTGCGGGACAATGAAAAGATTGTCTTTCTGTCGGGTGTCCAAGTCAACACTTTCCCTTCTGTTTGCAGAAAAACTGCTCTTATCCAGTAATTCTCAACTGCCCTGTATTGCTTTCCTCCTTCAGAGGCCTGAAGGATTTAAATGCAAGAATCAATGTGAGTAAGAATAGAAGCATTGTTTTGCAGGATCAAAACAAAAACACATTAACACGGCAAACTTATATGTTTCTCCTCAGAAGAAAGAAAAAGAGTTCAATTGAAATTACTCTCAGGTAAGCGTGCATAGGATTGGAGCCTTAATCCAGCAATTTGTTTAGTCTAGCAGCCAGTTTCCAGCAGTGAGTAACGGGATGCCTCTATTAAATGGGGACATGAGACTCTTGGGTTGCCTGCAGCACCTTTTTAGTGACACTGGAAAATTCACCAGAGCTTTGCTTGAAAACTTCAGAACTTCATAGAATCATAGAATCGTGGAGTTTGAAGGGACCCTGAGGATCAATTAGTTCAATGCAGGAATATGCAGCTGTCCCATAAGGCGCTCGAACCTGCAACCTTGGTGTTAAAGCCCACTTCGAAAGGAACAACAAACTTTTAAGCTGAAGCTTCTTTCCCCACCAAATCATTTTCCGGCTCAGATCAAAATCCAAGCCATAGAAGAATTTTCTGTTTCTTCCTCTCTGACTCTGCCAGCCTTCCTCATGCCCCAAAGCACCCAACCAGCCCTTCCGTTTACTTCTTGGCATCTGTGGAGGTGGGAGCAAGGACATTTCCTTCCTCTTCTTACCAGTGTGGTGTAGTGGTTAAGAGCGGTAGTCACGTAATCTGGGGAACTGGGTTCGCTTCCCTGCTCCTCCACATGCAGCTGCTGGGTGACCTTGGGCTAGTCACACTTCTCCGAAGTCCCTCAGCCCCACTCACCTCACAGAGTGTTTGTTGTGGGGGAGGAAGGGAAAGGAGAATGTTAGCCACTTTGAGACTCCTTAAGGGGAGTGAAAGGCGGGATAGCAAATCCAAACTCCTCCTCCTCCTCTTCTTCTTCTTCTTCTTCTTCTTCTTCTTCTTCTTCTTCTTCTTCTTCTTCTTCTCTATATTGCTCTGAGATGCTGGACAGCACAGCAGCTCTGAAAGAGCAGCAGCAGTGGTC
Organism: Podarcis gaigeae; assembly: GCF_964106915.1. Taxonomy (NCBI): domain Eukaryota; kingdom Metazoa; phylum Chordata; class Lepidosauria; order Squamata; family Lacertidae; genus Podarcis; species Podarcis gaigeae. The sequence goes on along the minus strand of NC_139686.1, from coordinate 15,967,474 downwards.
CTTGCAATCTTTCCCAAGGTCAGTCGCTACTGTACCATTGCTACTTGCCAGTTAAGTAGAGGTGGCACATCATAACCATCACAACTGAGTGGCAGGAATTTTTATCTGATAGGTTCCCCATGCCAATTCCTTTGGGGCCTTCAAGAAAGCAGAGTAGACTTTGAGAACAGAAGCGTTTTTGAGTAGGCTGGCTGCACTATTTTTTGTTACAGCTAATTTAAAACTGATAGCCAATTCTTATGCAAAGTGAATTCTTCAGTTCGGTCCCAACGGAAAGTGGCAAGCAAATAAAATAATTGATCCTAATGAAACCACTTGCGCTGAATGCGTAAGTGCCATTTAATATATAGCACTGAAAGAGTACATCAAATCATCGCTAATCCCCAACACAAAAGTGCATAATCCAGTCTACTCAGGAGGAGGGCTTTTCAGTTACCACTAATATGGAACAATAGCTGGTTTCTCAAGAGAAAGGCGCACAGATTTGTCAGTCATACACTTGACAGCCATTAAGTGCTTGGGTGGCTTGTCACTGATAACTCAAGGTAATTCAAAAATTAGCAGTTTGCAATTTTACCTAAATGGGCGAGAACTTGCAAAGTGGTCTTTATACTGTGAGTTTAACTTCAGATCCATTTCCCAGAAGAAAGTCAGTTTGCTGAGACCACACACTGCTCATGTGTCTTCCAGTCTAATACCTTTGCCTGAAAACCTTTAACATTTCGTACGGCATGATAAACCACAGGCATTCTAGATTCGGATTCCTAAACACCTGGTTCTTGCACCCTTAGCAGTTCAACCTGCAGATATCAGTGGGTGTGTTTTTTTTGCGGCATGGAGCAATCTCTGTTGCTCCCTACCTCCATAATGCCTAACTGATATCCCCTCCTGATGGCTTCGATCCAGCACACACACAGTGTCCTGAACAAAAATAGATCTGCAATGTCTCTTAGGAACGGCTGAGCAAACTAGCCACTCCAGGAACCACTTTCAAATGTCCATCTCTATCTCTCCCCCCCCCTTCCCTGCTTCTCTGCTCCCCAGGGACCCCTTTCCATCAGTTCTCACCTCCTTCACGCCTCCATACCAGATGCTGAGCTTTGATGGCAGCTGGGCTGTTTTAAAGTTTTATCTCTAATTAAGAAATGGAATCTTAAGCAACAGTTAAAATTTTAACACAGGCCAGCTGTGTCTACAAAGGAGCTGCTATTTCAGATGCACGGTCCTCTCCCTCTCTTACCCCCCTCCCCACCCCGCATGTTTCTTAATTGAAATGATATTGTAATTCAAGGAGATTCCAACTACTGCTCCAGCAATTACGGGAAGGTAAGCTTGTCAGCTCCCAACCAGCCATGAGCGTCTGGTTCTTTAAGAGCTCTGCTTGATGGCGTATCAAAGAGGTCTGTCTTCCACCGTTCAGGCCTGCAGTCATCTGGCTTCTTCATAGGGGCATTGCTAGATACTTAAAGGGATCAGAGCAGAGACCCGTGACACCAAGGTGCCTCTGGGTACGTTAAGATGACGGCTAGTTAGGTCTTGCTGCCACTGCACTTTGCAGTGCACCCTGCTGCTCTGTAATTATCACTATTTTCTCTCTCTCTCTCTCTCTCTCTCTCTCTATATATATATATATTAATTACAGGGTGTAGGGCAGGAGATCTAGGTCCAGTGCACAAAACCTGGAGCCTTGTTTTCTTTCTTCTCTACTACACTGGTACCTCTGGTTACATACTTAATTCGTTCTGGAGGTCCATTCTTAACCTGAAACTGTTTTTAACCTGAGGTACCACTTTAGCTAATGGGGCCTCCCACTGCCGCCGCGCAATTTCTGTTCTCATCCTGAAGCAAAGTTCTTAACCCGAGATACTATTTCTGGGTTAGCGGAGTCTGTAACCTGAAGCGTCTGTAACCTGAAGCGTATGTAACCCGTGGTACCACTGTATAAGCCAAAGCTCAGTGCCGGGGTGCCAATTTGAATAAAATATTGGGAGGAGCAGGTAAGTGCTGTCTCACCTAATTCATCGCAAGTCATGGTGCACACACCCCATTTGAATGACAATGTCCACCAACTTTGGGGGGCCCTGGGCCCCTTCAATATTTTATTGGGGGCTTCGGGGATTTGGCTTTCTCCCTCCTGGCTGTAAATGAGCAGATCAAACGAAAGGGAATTCTTACCAGTTAGTTTCTTTAATAAACACAGTGAAGGACAAAAGAAAACCTCTAACCAGAATGGTGGTGCTCCCAATTAAGGTTTTCCCCCTGTCCCTATTAATCCATGTCACTCCTATGTTTTGTAATCTGAGTTTGTACCCTCTGAGCTTTCTGTTCTGACACATCAGAGGGAGGGTGTGGCTCCCACCATTCTTCCTCAGTGCAGACCTCCTCAGCATGGTCCCTGACACAAAGGGACCTTGGCCCCTAGGAGTTGGCTCCTATGGCTCAGTGGTAGGAGCAAGGGTGGACTTTGGTCTTTCAAATATCAACAGTGCCCTGTGCAAGACCAGAATTCTGTCACCCACCTCTTGCTCAATTCACTACGTCATACTTATGGCGCCCCCTAACCTTGGTGCCCAGTGTGGCAGAACTAGTCACTCTAAACCTGCCTCTGATTAGGAGCACCCAAAACCCACCCTGCTTTTCCACGAGAGCAACAGAGCAAGAAACCAAACAAACACGAAAGAGAAAGGGGATGGTCTCCTTGTGGAGACTCCCCAAAGTGAAGAGAGAGGGCCTTTTCTGTGGTGGCACCTTCCTTTTGGAATGCCCCTATAGAGAAGTTTGCATGATGCCATTACTGCCATACTAATACATTACACATACTAATACATTACACATTACTGCCATAATAATAATAATAATAATAATAATAATAATAATAATAATACCCCGCCCATCTGGCTGGGTTTCCCCAGCTACTCTGGGCGTCTTCCAACCAAATATTAAAAACAATACAGCATCAAACATTAAAAACATCCCTAAAAAGGGCCGCCTTCAGTTGTCTTTTAAAAGTAAAATAATTGCTTATTGCCTTGACATCTGCTGGGCGGGCATTCCACAGGGCAGGTGCCACTACCGAGAAGGCCCTCTGCCCAGTTCCCTGTAACCTCACTTCTCTCAGCAAGGGAACCGCCAGAAGGATGTCGGTGCTGGATCATCTAAGCATAAGGCTAAGACAGTCTTATTTCTTCAATCCTTTAATTACCAACAATTGTCATTAAATAAAAAAAATAGTACTCTTTGGAACTCTCTCCTTCCCTTTCTCTTGCAAGTTCCTCTGAGAAAGTGGCTTCCATTTTGACAATCTCATTCTCAGTGCTTTTGGGTTGGTTTCGAGCTTATCTTGTAGTTGGTGAAGGGTGCTGAGAACTGTACTTCTGTGAGCAGTCTTCTAACAAGTCGCAGGACTTTTAACAAGACTACAGTTCCCAGAATTCTTTGGCCAGGCCGGTTGAAGTGGCATGAGAGCGCTTGAAATGAATATTGTAGTGAGGATGGGACCAGCGTTTTGTGGGAGCAGGAGCATGGAACGGCGTCTGTTGCCAGGTGTGTGTGTTTCTTAGTCCTGAGGTGTCCATGGATTAAGGTGTGAGTCCACATGTGTCAGAGGCATGGAGGGAGATTGGAGAAAAGGAAGACACCCCCCCCCCCCGCTCATGATATTGAATCACACGTATCAGGGAATACAGGCATGAGATGCAAGCATTAAGCATTTGTTGGGGGGGGGTCTAGGTAACCAAGGCAACCTTTTTTGCCTCGAGCCACACTTTCTGGATGCCTGTCTAGTGCAGTGCCAGTAATTGTAGCTGAAGAGGCTGTTTGTTATGAAAGGCAATTAGCACTTGAAATAAAAGAACAGATTTAAATAAATTGGGGTAAATTGAATGATGTGATTCTTTTAAAAAAAAACCACACACACAACCTGGCAGTGAGGGATTTGGGGGTCCAGTGGGGCCCATCAAGTCCTTGGTTTTAGTGCCAGATCACCCTATCCTACTCTACCCTAGGCTGCAATCCTAAATACACCATGATTGCAATCCTATAAATCAGTGGTGCTGAAGGAAGAGTCTTCCAGGGGCCGCATGTCAATGGTGGGTGTGGCCAGAGAGAAAAGTGGGTGGAGCAATAGGTGTGATTCTTACCATGGTGCAGTCTTGAAAAAGGCAGAGATTTCTTCACACACCTTTCTCCATCCTGTCAAGGAACAGGCATTATCTTCATCCAGTCCAGGGTATGGCACAGCTGATTAGCTTCTTTATCCTTCACCACACACACCATCACAAGCACATTATTTTGTCAAGAAGTAAAAGTAATGTTTACTTATATAATCCAGGCCTTGAAGCAGCAGTTACAGCAGCAAAACGAAGGCAGGTTTATAACTACCATCTAAGTTGCTGAATTACAAAATCTAAGTTCAGAATGGTGTCTGAGCTACAGAGTTCAAACATGCACATGTGCTCAGCTTGGAGGCATGATAGAGAAAGAGAGAGGTGCCCAGGCAGGAAGGAAGTATGTACTGTTGCAGCTTCCTGCAAAGGCAGTAAAAGAAAGTGATCTCACAGAGTTCTCTCTAGCAAATTTATGGGAAAGCTCTGTGAGCCTCAGCCCTTTCACGTGCCTATCTGGCTTGACTGCAATAATGTCCCACATACTCAAAGGTTTCCAACAGCAGTAGAAAAAGGAGGTGGCTGGTTCATTCTAACGCAGAGAGCGGGCAAGTTGCAGAGGCAGATTTAGGGGAGTGCGACCGGTTTGGGTGTGAATCCAAAACAGTGTTGCAGGGGGCGGCACAACTATGATGTAGAAAGGAAGGAGAGAAGACCGGTTGTCCCGTGCAAATTTTGGCACCACACAGGGTGCCACTGAAATTTGAGACCTCAAGGTCTGCCACAGCAAGTTGGCTCATTCATACCTTTCAACATTTCTCCGATGAAAATAGGAACATTCTGAGGTAAAGTGGGGCATTCTGGGATCAAACCAGAAACCAGGACTGCTTCTGGAAATCTGGGACTGTCCCTGAAAAATAGGGATGCTTAGAGGGTCTATGCTCCTCCAGTGACAAATTACCCAGACTTCACCCCCACCTTTCAGCCCGGACACTGAGATCCAGTGCCGAGGGCCTTCTGGCGGTTCCCTCACTGGGAGAAGTGAGGTTACAGGGAACCAGACAAAGGGCCTTTTCAGTAGTGGCACCCGCCCTGTGGAATGCCCTCCCTTTAGATGTGAAGGAAATAAGCAGCTATCTTATCTTTAAAAGACATCTGAAGGCAGCCCTGCTTAGGGAAACTTTTAATATTTAATGCTGTATTGTTTTTAACACTCGATTGGAAGCCGCCCAGAGTGGCTGGGGAAACTCAGCCAGATGGGCGGGGTATAAATAATAAATTATTATTATTATTATTATCACTTCCCATATCACTAATGGGAGGAGGGCTTTGGGCTGCTATAGGAGTGTCCTGACCTGCCGTCCGCCTGGCCATGCAGTAGGGAGCCAGGATCCCATTCATGCAGATCCTGGCTTGCAAGTCCAACAGACCTCCCAGCTCCTGATAGTTTTTTCTGCCAAGCCTTTCCCTGAACTGAATAAGTTGGCCAGCCTTACCTTAGCCTGAAAAAACTGCCTTGCTATTTATACCATCTTGGACGCTTCTCTTTTCGAATTGCATCTCGCTAGCTCGTAAAAACGACCTGCTTATTTCTGAGAGCGGCTCGCGCTAAGTGGATGCCGCTTATTGATTGTCAAAATCAACATCTTTCCAAAGCTGTAATAGTAACTGTCCCTCCAAATGTGCCTCTGCCTCCCCGTGCCCCCCTTGCTAATGCTCAGCAGGCGAGACTTTGCATTTATAGCCTCCCAGAATAGTCAATGCCCGCAAGTCTCCATTCCTGTACGCCTACAGCTAAATCATGGTACCCAGCAGATGGTGCATATGTGTTTCCTAATGCAACGTCTTGTATGTGTGTAGTTGACATAATTAAATAATTGTCCCCCACGCCATCTCATGTAACAACTGAACCAGAACTATATCTCTCAAAGGGAAAGAGCCAGGCGCTTCTAACGTGTGCCACAGGAATCACGCACGCAAAAGAAGCATCCTCCCATAAATAAAACATGTTTTCTGCCTCCCTGTCGGTTTTATTGTTTAATCTGAACCTAAAGATCATGATGAGACTATGAGAGCACAAGAACATAAGATAGAGCCCTGCTAGATCATGTCAAGGGACATGCTAGATCATGTCAAGGTTGGCGGTTCGAATCCCTGTGACGGGGTGAGCTCCCGTTGCTCGGTCCCGGCTCCTGACAACCTAGCACTTTGAAAGCACGTCAGAGTGCAAGTAGATAAATAGGTACCGCTTCAGCGGGAAGGTAAACGGCTTTTCCATGCGCTGCTCTGGTTCGCCAGAAGCGGCTTAGTCATGCTGGCCACATGACCCAGAAGCTGTATGCCGGCCCCCTAGGCCAGTAAAACAAGATGAGCGCCGCAACCCCAGAGTCATCCGTGACTGGACCGAATGGTCAGGGGTCCCTTTACTTCAGGCCCATGGCCCATCTCATACCCTCCAACATTTCTCCGATGAAAATGTCCTAAGGAAAAAGGAACATTCCAGGATGAAATCAGAAACCGGGACAGCCTCTGTAAATCTGGGACTGTCCCTGGAAAATAGAGATACTTTGAGGGTCATAGTGGCCCGCAATCCTCCTCCCATAAGTGGGTCTCCTATTTGCCCAACACCCTCTTTTCAGGGGCCAAGCAGATGCCTGTGCGGAAACCTGCAAGCAGGACCCAAGCAAAAGAGCACTCTCCCCCTCCTGTGAATTCCAGCAACAGGTATGGGAAGCATTATTGCCTCTGACCGTGGAGTCAGAGCATAGTCAGCATGGCTAGTAGCCATTGAAAGCCTTTTCCTCCACAAATTTGTCCATCCTCTTTTCAAGACCTGCAAGTTGGTGGCCCTCACTGCCTCCTGCAGAAGCGAGTTCCCTAGTTTAACTGCCGTGTGAAGAAGTCATTTCTGTTATACGCCCTGAATCTTCCAACATTCAGCTGGATGCCCGTGAGTTTTAAGAGTGTCCATGAGGCAGTACAAACCTTTGTAGGGTGTAGTCACAAATGCACGGGCAGAACTCAGACCTGAAGTGATATTCCCTCCATAGCTATCTTCTTAAGCAAACCTGTAGAGCACACGTGCTGATCTCTAGGCGTTGTTGGACTTCAACTCTCATCATTCTCAACCACTGACCATACCGGCAGGGGCTGATGGGATTTGTAGTCCAACAACATCTGAAGTGCACCACCTTGTGCTGTAGAGCTTGAGACCCAAGCTGTGATGGCCTGGGATTCGGACTCAGAAGTTGAACCTGAGGCCTGCACAGGAGTCCCCGCCTCCAGAACCAGCTGAGCCGGGGCTGGGGCCTGACCCTGAAGGGTCCTCACCTGTGCTGGATCCTCAGGTGCAGGCACTATCTGAGTCTGCTCTGGCCCCTGAGGTGATGGAGGACCCATTGCCTGCAGGTGCTCCACTCTCAGCCCTGTCAGGGGAAGAGGAGGTTGCCTCTGGGTGGTCCAGTAACCCTCCAGCCTCTCCTGAACTGCAGAGGCTCAGGGCAGAGAGGCGGAGGGAACTAAGTTCCTGCAGGAGGAGTGCTCGCCTCCAGGCCAGGAGAGGTGAGTCACCTGTGGACCAGGGCCGCCCTATGCCTCGGGGTAGATAAAAGCCAGTCAGCCCGAGTCCCAGGTTGCGGGAGCAACATTGTTGGTAGCCTGTTCCTGCCTGCACCCTGTCCTGCTCTTCTGCCAGTGTTCCTGACCCCACCCGACTCCCTGCCCTGAACCCAGCTACAGCTTTGACGGACAGCCTCCATACCGCACCATCGACCTCGGACTGGACTCGGACCTCGCCTCTCAGTTGGCCCCCAGGACCAGCACACAAAGGTGACCCACCTATTGTAGGTCGGTGCTGGATCTAGGCTGAGACAAGGGAAGACCAGAGCACAGGTAGCTAAGGCAGGGGAGGGGATTCTAAAGTGACCCCCCCACAACCCCACTCTATAGGCAAATCAGCATACACATGTTTATTTAACAAGTATTTGCCCAGTTTGGTCTAAATCCTAGCCTCTGTCTGGGTTCGTTGGCTAACCCTCAACTCCATTCCATAGTAAGGTTGTTTCCCATGCGGTAAATTGCTGCTATTAGTGGAAAACTTGAGGATGTTTAAAAAAATGCTATCATGGGCCATTTGTCACTGATCATTGTCTCTTGTCCCATCGGGCAATTACCAAACAATAGGAGACAAGCTGGCATGAGAGAAGCTCTTATTTGAATGGAGCACACTCTGACACTCATTTAACTTCTCCCCCCCCCCTTATATTCTTTAGAATAATCTGGATCTTTTGTCATTCTTAATCTCTCTCCCCCTTGAGAGCCCTTTTCAATTTGTCAACACTCGGCTTCGGCGGTGGCGGTCAGACTACAGTACTCCGTCAGCTCAGTCTCACGAGTGCTGAATGGAGACATTCTATTTCTCCTTGGTTCTGTTTTCCCCACCTCCCCATTTTACAGTCCAGTCTGGCTCTTGACATTTGAGCACCTGCAGCTCAGGTGTCCAATCTCCTGCACAGGTACTACCTGGGGCAGGTAGAGTTTGTGGTAATAGCACTAAGCCTATAAGCTAAGAGTGTGCGTGTGATGCCTCAATGCCTTCCACAGGAAGTTTTTAGGCATCACATGGCAGGACAGAGTCTCAAACAAAGATGTGCTCTCCCAAGCTCACATTCCCAGGATGTTTGCACTCTCCTCTCTCAGTGATGTCTATCCTGGCTTGGTCATGCCTATGGAATGGAAGATGGCAGGACCCCCAAGGATGTGCTCTAGGGGGAGCTGGCTTCAGCCATCAGGCCCGTTGGCCACCCATCTCTGTGTTACAAAGATGTCTGCAAATGTGACACAAAGGCTACCACATAAAACCTGCTGTATGGGAATCCCTTGCAGACGACCACAGCACCTGGAGACAATCAAATTAGGTTGTGTCTCCACAGCAGTGAACATAGGAGGAATGGACACTGGGAGGAACGCCATGGCACACTCGTGCCAGTGCAATCAGATACCTTCAACAAAACATGTCTCTCCCATATTGTTCTCTACAGCCACAGCAGGCGCTGTAACTTTCCAAAAGTTTGAAGGCAAAGCTGCACTCCTCCCTTGACTCCAAAAACACATGAATGTTAACAACAACAGCTATCGTCATCCAGGGAAGCTGACTTATACTAAGTCAAAGGAAGCTGACTTATACTAATAGGACTTATACTTATAGGAAGCTGACTTATACTAAGTCAAACCATTTGGTCCATCTCATTCAATATTATCTGCACCAATGCTCCAGGGAATAAGGAAGAGGATGTTCTCAGCTGTACCTGGAGATGCCAGGGATTGACCCTGGGACCTTCTGAATGCAAATCTGATGTTCTTCCAATGAGCTATGGCCTTCCCAAACATTTCCACCCCACCTTCTCTCAGCAACTCCTTGGCCAACAGTTAAAACAGAGGGCCCTGGAGCACTTCCTGTGCACCTGCTATTGCCATTTCCCACAGTACAGTGGTACCTCCGGTTACAAACACTTTGGGGTTACAGTCTCCACTAACCCGGAAGGAGTACCTCCGGTTAAGAACTTTACCTCAGGATGAGAACAGAAATCGCACGGCGGCGGCAGCACCAGGAGGCCCCATTAGCTAAAGTGGTACCTCAGGTTAAGAATGGTTTCAGGTTAAGAACGGACCTCTGAAACGAATTAAGTTCATAACCAGAGATACCACTGTACCATCATGACAACAGTGTTGTGCAACAGTGTTGTGCCAAAGCTCTCTCTGCCCCAGTTTCAAAGGTTGCTTAGCATGTGGCATTGGAAGTGGCAGAAAGAGTCCAGTGTTTCAGATACAGAAATTGAAAGCCTCTGCCCACTGGTGGGTACAAAATGAGCTGCTATGTTCTGGCCCACTTTTGCAAATACCCCAAACCACCACAATGATGATAAAGATGCCAGCAATGCCTTGTTGTGAAAATAGACTTGCTAATTCCTTGTTGTTGTGTTTTCCAGAAGTGTGTTTCCATAAGTATGCATAATGCATTCTCCTCATCACTTTGTAACTTCTGGAGCAAAGACTGTAATCTGTTTAAGAAGAACATGAATCAGACTGATAAAAAGTAATTGGCTGTTGTTGTTTTTTTAAAAAAAACCAAAACCCTATTTTTTTATATATATAAAAAACCACCCAAAAATAAAAAATAAAGCTGTCATAAAGTTCTTATGATAATGAAGAGCTCTTTTGAAGAAGCCTGCAATGTGAAATTTGATAGGCAAAAACATCAGGAATAATTAAAACAAATGGTAAGCGAAGGGGAGGGAAAAGAAAAAAAAACATCTGCAAGTACAGATCCCCGCCAGAAAGCTTTAAAATCACACTTGTTAAGTGACAAACTTCAAATGGGATGCATATATATATAAAAACTGACACAGACCGATTCGCCAGCTGCCAGGGGCTAGGATAATCACACACTCCGAGTCCCAACGCTTTCGGTACAGCAAGGATTCCTTCCCTTGCTGCTTTCTCATTCAATCCATCACACGAGGCATAACGTGCCACATGTACTTCTGGTGACTGAAGCAGGAGGAGTTTTTCATAGCGCGTTATGCTCTTTCAAGGAGCGCAATTATTCATGCTTCTCCCGTCGCATGAAACATCACAGTTGGGAACAAGGAATCTAGACACCTCATGCTCCACAGGACAGCGGGGTTGGGGGGATTTTGGAGCCGGAGGGCCGCATTCTTCCCTGAGGAACCTTCTGAGTGCCAGTGGTGGGCGGGGCCAGAGGAAAAAGTGGGAGGAGCAAAGGGAGCAATCCTCACCTGTGTACAACAGGCTACGTTCCAGTCAGAGGTTTCTGCACATAGATAGTTCTCTATCCAGGCAATGTGAGAAGCAACGCCACTCCTCAAGGATGCCTGAGGTTCTGCACCTGAGCCCTACAGGCTGCCATCTTGATATGCTAGTTAGAGCAGAATTAGAATGAAGAGGGACAGGGTGGGGCCGGAAGAGGTTTGGTCCTTGAAGGAACCCGTAGCCACCACTGTTTTGGAAGCTGCAGATGGCGCAAGAATGTGGTCCATTATACTGGCTGCCAGCCAGTTCTAGGGACAATTTGTAATTGCCTTGTGCTTGGGAAACAGTATTTAGGGCAGGCAAGGAAGCAGAAGCCCTCAAAGGAGTGGAAGACACCCACACCCACCCAGTGGCGTAGCGTGGGGGGTGCAGGGGGGGCCGGCCGCACCGGGCGCAACATCTGGGGGTTAGGATTAGGGGGCGCAAATCCACGGGTTAGGGGGCACAAATTACTTGCCTTGCCCCGGGTGCTGACAACCCACGCTACGCCACTGCACCCACCCACCCACTGCTCACTGCCAGGGAGAGCAGGTCTGTTTCCACTCATGAGAAGTTGCCATGCGCAGCCATTGATTTTCTCCCACAGGAATGAATGGTGACCGTTGTATGTACGGTGGAGCCAAAATGTCTCCAGTGAGAACTTTGGGGTGAAAGAACTTGGCAGGTGTGAAGAAGCCTGATCTTTTCTTGGGGGTGGGAGGAGATATATTATTTGACAGGCTGTTGGGGGATGGTACAATTGCCAGAGTTCCCTGGGAAGAAGAATTGATTGTTACGCCATTCTGGGAATTGCAGTTCTGTGAGGGGTCTCCCAACAACTCTCCAAACCCTTCACAAACTGCAGTTCCCAGGACTCTTTGCGGGAAGCAGTCATGCTGTTTAAAGTGGTACAATTCTGCCTTAAAGGCACAGTGCAGATGGGGGCCTAGGAATGCAAACTTAACACACAACAGAAACAGACTAACCTGCCTGCCCCTATTCCCCTTCTGTTATCATCCCACTGTCCAAGATACAGTTTGGGTGGTGCTGAGTCTTGCCCACCCCTTTACCTCATGTCATTATACATTGATTCCGCCATTATTTATTAATTTCATTTCATAAGTTTTATGTGCTTGCTTGGTTGTAGGGTGGAAAAGAAACCTCACAGCGGTTTAACAAATCAGGTAAAACAATAAAATTATCACTGAAAGACTTATAACCATGATTTAAAACATATAGAAAGTTAAAACTGCAATAAAATACAGTGGTACCTCGCAAGACGAATGCCTCGTAAGACAAAAAACTCGCAAGACAAAAGAGTTTTTCGTTTTTTGAGTTGCTTCGCAAGACGAATTTCCCTATGGGTTTGCTTTGCAAGACAAAAACGTCTTGCGAGTTTTTTTCCTTTTTCTTAAAACCATTAATACCCAGGGAATCCGTGTTTCGCAAGACGAAAAAACTCGTAGAACGAAAAAACTCGCAGAACGAATTAATTTCGTCTTGCGAGGTACCACTGTAGACGGTTTTTTTAAAAAGAATGTCTCCGGCAGGCCATATTGATAGCTCAGTAGCAGAGCATTTGCAATGAGTTTCGCCTAAATATTATCTCGCTTGCATTGACGAGTGGGTGAAATGATCGTCTTGGACGCTAGGTGGTGCTGTAACAGTTGTTTGCTAAGCAGGTGAGAGAAACAGAGGCAAAGCATGGAAGCTTACTTGGCAATTAAGGCTGCCGACGCACTAAGCCATTGGTGGCACAAAGATGCAGCTTTGCTCCACCTGGAATAGTTCATGAGAACGTAAGAAAAGCCTACTTGATCAGGCCAGTGGCCCATCTAGCCCTGTATCCGCTTCTTGCAATAGACCAGAGGTGGACTGAGAGCGGCGTGATGGGCTCTGTCGCATTTGGTGCCAAGCCTAGGGGGCGCTGCAGGGCGTTGCAACTATGACATAGTGAGTCGAACAGAACAGAAGATGAGAGGTTGAGGAGTTGCTGACTTTTGGCCTTGCACTGCGCGCTGCTGAAATTTGAAAGACCAAAGCCTGCCAGTGACAGTCTTGTTTTCCACACTTGTCCTCAGCAGCTTCGATCTCCAATGGATTGGGTGCAGACACAGTCTCTGATTGCTTGCGGGGGGTGGAACCCTGGAGAGGTTTTAGGCAGCTGTGGGAAGGCAGGGACTTGTGGTCCTTGCAACTGCCACATTGGGGCAAGTCCTACTGAGAAGTGTTGCTGGGATCGCTAGGCCTGAGCCGTTTTGGTTTCTTTGAACAAAGGGTTAACTTCCCTGACCCTGGTGTTTCTTCACTGCTGACCTGCTCTGGAGATCTAGGGTAGCTTCTGGTGTTTCTGGTGAAACATCTGAACAGAGCCGCAATGCATTCAGCTCTCGCCACACAACTGGGGACTCTGTTGCATTTGTGTAATGAGCATCCATATAGACCTTCTGCTGGTTGGGCTTGTAGCCACAAAGCTGATCTCCCCTTCTAAGCATTCAGTGTTTCTTTTTCTTTGTTTGTATAAGGATTAGGATGTTGTGTGGGTGTGTGAAATGAGAGACAGACAGACAGACAGAAAGATTCAGGAGAGTTTGTATGTTGCATGGTGATATATATGCTTTCCTGAGACAGGGATGCGGAACTTTGTGGTCTTCCAGTTGTTGGTAAGTGTTGAAGAAGAAGAAGAAGAAGAAGAAGAAGAAGAAGAAGAAGAAGAAGAAGAAGAAGAAGAGTTTGCATTTGATATCCCGCTTTATCACTACCTGAAGGAGTCTCAAAGCGGCCAACAATCTCCTTTCCCTTCCTCCCCCACAACAAACACTCTGTGGGGTGAGTGAGGCTGAGAGACTCCAGAGAAGTGTGACTGGCCCAAGATCACCCAGCAGCTGCATGTGGAGGAGTGGAGACGCGAACCTGGTTCACCAGATTACGAATCTACCACTCTTAACCACTACACCACACTGGCTCTCAATTCTGTTGAGAATTCCGTTCCACCTTAAGGAACAGACATGGGATTGTTACATGTCATATGTCTGTTTATATTCCAGCACAGTGTGCTGGGAACTTCCGTTTGTGTATAGCTTTTGCTTTTAGCTGTTCTCTCTGAGAAGACATGAGAGAGAGACGACATGTTTCTTTGTCCTGATTTATGATTAATAAATCTGTAGTTGTAGTATGCTTCCACAAGCCTCACGCCTATTCTGTGTGCGCAGTTCGATCTGCTGATAGTGTGCCCTGGCTTTGAAGCCCGGGTTGCTGATTTACGTTGGAGCAGAAGTGATGGTCTTTGCACATGGCTGCTGGAAGGGAATGGCCCAGCCGGGGCTAGCCAGCTGGCTTCCCGGCCCTCTGTATGCCGACAGTTAGAATACAACTCCCATAATCTGTGACCATCAGCTGTGGAGCTTTTGGGAACTGGAAACCAAAAGCATCCAGAGTTACTACTGGTTCTGTATCCCTGACCTAGGAAAAAACTTCATCTCTCTCTCTCTCTCTCTCTCTCTCTCTCTCTCTCTCTCTCTCTGAAGGAATCTTCCCAGGGAGATTTTCAATTTGAGGAAAACCAAAACAGAGGGTTAAGCTGATGTTTGGGGCATATGAATGATGCACTGCCAGAATACAAGGTTGCTGCCTGATGATTAGTTACACTTCACCACTGGGCTGTACCTAAACTGTATGGCACCTCAACTTTTGAAGAGAAAAGATGAGAAGAAAAGGGTTGGGCAAAAGAGAAGAAGAGAGAATTTGGCAAATCTAACCAGAAAAGAAAGGAAGTGGGAGCATTATGTAAAGATAAAATAATGCATAAAGCAAAACTAAACGTGTCTCCCGGGTTGCAGTTTGGTGTTAAAGATGGTTCGTGGGTTTGGAAATACCAAAGACCCTTGAATTAGTTTACCTGTGGGGGTCTCTTTCCCAGTTTTTGCAAAGTGGTGCCCTTTTGCAAATGGGAAAGGCTTACTGTCTGATAATGATGATTACCAAGTCCCCCAGGAATAACACCCGCAAGCTTTCTAGAGACGGTGTGCTCAAATCTTTGTTCTTTCCCTTGTAGTTGCATTAAAGACAGTTTGTACTCCAAAGGTTAACACCGTCACCGAACACTCCAGACTCTGACAGCTTGCAAAGAGGCCTGACAAAGCTATAAATGGGTGTGTGCAGCTGCGGCTGCTGGCAGAAGCAGCTTTTTCTCTGTTCCCACAGGTGTGAGTGGTTCTGGTGACAAGAGGGGCGAGGAGGAACACTTAAGAGACCAATTAGTGCGGAAACTATTCCTTTATCTAATCTGTGCTTCGCGCCAACACTAAAGTGTTTCCCCCAGGGGCTTACCTAACAGCGTGTTAACCCCAGAGCAAGCATGGCTAACATCTGTGATTTCAGGGGCCATTCAAGACACGAGTTTTGGGCAGGAGCAGAGCAACCTGGGCCCCCAACACAGGTGGCCGGAATAATAAAGAGATGAAACACTGGCTTCTCCAACCTGAATGGAAGAACTTAAGAGACACACGCAGGATCAGGTCATGGCCCACCAGGTCCACCATCATATTCTGACATTGGCTGATCTGTGGGGAATCCACAAGCTCTCTCCCTCTGCTCTCTGTTTTCCAGCAACAGTGAGTTCCGTAGTTTAACTGTGCGATGAATGCAGAAGTTCTTTTTTAATAACTGCCCCAAATCCTCCAACATTCAGCTTAATTGGATGTCTACAATGTCTAGTGTTATGAGAGAAGGAGGGGGGGAAAATCTCTATCCAATTTCTTCGTGCCAAGATCCCCTGAGGAATATGCATACAAGTGGGATCAGTAACATAATGTGTGGAGTGCTCTCTGTTCTGGATTTGAATCACTCCTTTCCATGCCAGTCGTTCAATTCCATTCCCTTTCCAATACTACTACTACTACTACTACTACTACTACTACTACTACTACTACTACTAATTTATTATTTATACCCCTCCCATCTGGCTGGGTTTCCCCAGCCACTCTGGACGGCTTCCAACAGAACACTAAAATACAACAATCTATTAAACATTAAAAGCTTCCCTAAACAGGGCTGCCTTCAGATGTCTTCTAAAAGTCTGGTAGTTGTTTTTCTCTTTGACATCTGGTGGGAGGGCATTCCACAGGGTGGGTGCCACTACCAAGAAGGCCCTCTGCCTGGTTCCCTGTAACTTGGCTTCTCGCAGTGAGGGAACCACCAGAAGGTCCTCGGCACTGGACCTCAGTGTGGGGGCAGAATGATGGGGGTGGAGATGCTCCTTCAGGTATACTGGACCGAGGCCGTTTAGGGCTTTAAAGGTCAGCACCAACACTTTAACAACACACACTTTTCTGCACCCCCCAGCAGTCAACATTCCATGCTCACTGAGCATACCCAGCTTTCATTGGGATGTTATCTGTCCATTTAGCCCCTTCCCTCCAAAAATATATTTGTTGTACTTCTGTGAATCTTCACGGTTCTCTCAAGCCCACAGATATCTTCCTCTTCTGTGAGGGTGGAGCCATTTAGACATTGGAAAAATGGGTATTATAGGATATCCTGTGGAGGTTTCCTGCATCTTTTCTTTCAGAGTGAAATATTTTGCCACAACTTGATTAAAATATGGCCAGATAGATCTATATCAGGAGCCCAAACTGGCCAACAGGACACCCCCCCCCATCTGTAAAGAGACAAATGATGTCCCTAGAAAGACTTGTCTTTGTGGCAATTTCAGGTGGGAGATAATTTGGTCATGGCATTGCCAGATTGCAACTGAAAACACCCTCCTAGATACAGTGGTACCTCGGGTTACAGACACTTCAGGTTACAGACTCTGCTAACCCAGAAATATTACCTCGGATTAAGAACTTTGCTTCAGGATGAGAAGAAAAATCGTGCAGTGGCGGCACGGCAGCAGCGGGAGACCCCATTAGCTAAAGTGGTACCTCAGGTTAAGAACAGTTTCAGGTTAAGAACAGACCTCCAGAATGAATTAAGTTATTAACCTGAGGTACCACTGTATTTATCAGCCTGCAGCCATGAAGGAGATTGTAGACTCCGCCTTGCTAATCCCACTGTCCCCTCCTGCCTGTGGTGGAGCAAAATCACCAGGAAGAAAACCTCCAGCCTAGCAAGTCATTTGCAGTTTTGTTCCTGTGCAACATTGCATTGCCTAAAACTTTCAAAATTAACCATGTTGCTATTTGTTCTTTGGAAAAAAAAATTTAAAGCCTTCCCTTCAAACTGTTGCCTCAGCCGTTCTTGGTGGCTTCCAACAAAATATTAAAACACGAAAAACCTCAAACATTAAAAACCTCCCTACAGCGTTTGTGTCGCCCATTAGACTCTGCTGCATATTCAGTCTCCTGGTTGATTCCTGAAGCCATTCTTGGCACCAGAGCTAGGCTGAATTCTTGAAGAACCTTGCAAGACCACCTTTAGCCCACCCAGTTCCAACCTCTTTATCTTTAACGTCTGCAGTTTTGAGACTTACGTCTCTGGGGTTCATATGCCTTTGGTTCCACTCCTAAACTGTATCTGTAAACCTAATTAAGGCAAGGGAGAAGGGAGAGGATAACAATGTACGATAGAGTATCGGAGCGCGCACACACACACAACAGAAAACCACCTATTAAATTAGCACTAAACCCACAGCTGGGTTTTACAAACGTCTGCTGCACAGAGTAAGGTAGAGTCACATCAGCACACAGCACAGGTGGTGTTTGTGACAATTCCCACCCACCCCATGTCTTGGAGGACCCTTGATGCAGATGCTACTGTTATTTATAGCACCCCCGCTTCCCTGCCTCTCCAATTTATTTAGCAACTTGCCACGATCAAGTTAGATAATCACACTTCTTCCCTGATGCATGCAGACTCCAGTTGAGCTGGAGTTTGGGGGACAGGGACGCAGGTAAAACATGCCTCCCACTTATTTGCATTAGAAGCTAAGGCAGCAGGTGCTGGATGGGGTGCAGCAATGTCAAAGGGGGCCTCCCAGGTCTCTGCAAACAGGTAGGGATGGATGAATCTTTAAATCTCCATTTCTCTCAGGTCACACCTGCAGCATGCATATGCAACACTGTGGTACCACTTTAACAGTGATGGAGAATCCTGGGAACTATAGTTTGCCGAGGGTGCTAACCTCACAGATCTACACCTCCCAGCACCCTTAGCAATACCTGAAGGAGCATCTCCACCTCCATCGTTCTGCCCGGACGCTGATGTCCAGTGCCAAAGGCCATTTGGTGGTTCCCTCGCTACGAAAAGCCAAGTTACAGGGAGCCAGGCAGAGGGCCTTCTCGGTAGTGGCACCCGCCTGTGGAATGCCCTCCCACCAGATGTCAAAGAGAAAAATAACTACCAAACTTTTAGAAAACATCTGAAAGCAGCCCTCTTTAGGGAAGCTTTTAGTGTTTAATAGGTTATTGTATTTTAGTGTTTTGTTGGAAGCTGCTCAGAGTGGCTGGGGAAACCCAGCCAGATGGGCGGGGTATAAATATATTATTATTATTATTATTATTATTATTATTATTATTATTATTATTATTATTGTTATTACTATTATTAGCAAACTATGGTTCCCAGGATTCCCCTCGACTGTTAAAGCAGCATATCAGTGCTTTTTGATGTATTGTGTGCCTCAGTGTGACTTGCGTCTCTAATACAGGCTTCCTCAACCTTGGCCCTCCAGATGTTTTTGGCCTACAACTCCCATGATCCCTAGCTAGCAGGACCAGTGGTCAGGGATGATGGGAATTGTAGTCTCAAAACATCTGGAGGGCCGAGTTTGTGGAGGCCTGGTCTAATATTTCAAATATTACATTCAGTTCACTACAGTTCTGCAACAGCTTGTGAACCCCTTGTTAAAAACAACACACCTTGGCATTTTAATTTGTTGTTGTTGTTGTTGTTGTTTAGTCGTTTAGTCGTGTCCGACTCTTCGTGACCCCATGGACCACAGCACGCCAGGCACTTCTGTCTTCCACTGTCTCCCACAGTTTGGTCAGACTCATGTTTGTAGCTTCGAGAACACTGTCCAACCATCTCGTCCTCTGTCGTCCCCTTCTCCTTGTGCCCTCAATCTTTCCCAACATCAGGGTCGCACCTTAACAGCGCCATCTTTTAAAAATTTAAGTAGGTCAGCTGGAATACCATCACTTCCACTGGCCTTGTTATTTGCACTGCTTTCTAAGGCCCATTTGACTTCACTCTCCAGGATGTCTGGCTCAAGGTCAGCAACCACACTGTTTGGGGTGTACGAGACATCCATTTCTTTCTGGTATAATTCCTCTGTGTATTCTTGCCACCTCTTCTTGATGTCTTCTGCTTCTGTTAGGTCCTTACCACTTTTGTCCTTTATTATGGTAATCTTTGTACGAAATGTCCCTTTCATATCTCCAATTTTCTTGAACAGTTCTCTGGTTCTTCCCATTCTGTTGTTTTCTTCTATTTCTTTGCATTGCTCGTTTAAGAAGGCCTTCTTGTCTCTCCTTGCTATTTTTTGGAAATCTGCATTCAATTTCCTGTATCTTTCACTATCTCCCTCACATTTTGCTTGCTTTCTCTCCCCTGCTATTTGTAAGGCCTCGTTGGACAGCCACTTTGCTTTCTTGCATTTCCTTTTAATTGGGATGATTTTCGTTGCTGCCTCCTGTATAATGTTCCATTGTTCTTCAGGCACTCTGTCCAGCAAATCTAAATCCTTAAACCTGTTCCTCACTGTGTATTCATAAGGGATTTGACTTAGATTGTATCTTACCGGCCCAGTGGTTTTTCCTACTTTCTTCAGTTTAAACTTGAATTTTGCTATAAGAAGCTGATGATCTGAGCCACAGTCAGCTCCAGGACTTGTTTTTGCTGACTGTATAGAGCTTCTCCATCTTTGGCTGCAGAGAATATAATCAATCTGATTTCGATGCTGCCCATCTGGTGATGTTCATGTGTAGAGTCGTCTCTTGTGTTGTTGGAAAAGAGTGTTTGTGATGACCAGCTTGTTCTCTTGGCAGAACTCTATTAGCCTTTGCCCTGCTTCGTTTTGAACTCCAAGGCCAAACTTGCCAGTTGTTCCTTTTATCTCTTGACTCCCTACTTTAGCATTCCAATCCCCTATAATGAGAAGAACATCCTTGTTTGGTGTCACTTCTATAAGGTGTTGTAAGTCTTCATAGAATTGGTCAATTTCAGTTTCTTCAGCACCAGTAGTTAGTGCATAAACTTGGATTACTGTGATGTTAAAAGGTCTGCCTTGGATTCATATCAAGATCATTCTATCATTTTTGAGATTGCATCCCAGTACAGCTTTCACCACTCTTTTGTTGACTATGAGGGCCACTCCATTTCTTTTACGGGATTCTTGCCCACGGTAGTAGATATGATGGTTGTCCGAAGTGAATTCGCCCATTCCCGTCCATTTTAGTTCACTGATGCCCAGGATGTCAATATTTATTCTTGCCATCTCATTTTTGACCACATCCAACTTACCAAGGTTCATGGTTCTTACATTCCAGGTTCCTATGCAATATTTTTCTTTACAGCATTGGACTTTCCTTTCGCTTCCAGGCATATCTGCAACTAAGCGATCTTTTGGCTTTGGCTCAGCCGCTTCATCAGCTCTGAATCTACTTGTACTTGTCCTCCGCTCTTCCTCAGTAGCGTGTTGGACGCCTTCCGACCTGAGGGGCTCATCTTCCAGCGTCATAACTTTTATATGCCTGTTGTCTTTGTCCATGGAGTTTTCTTGGCAGGGATACTGAAGTAGCTTGCCGGTTCCTGCTCCAGGTGGATCACGTTTGGTCAAAACTCTCCACTATGACCTGTCCATCTTGGGTGACCCTGCATGGCATAGCTCATAGCTTCTCTGAGTTATTCAAGCCCCTTCGCCACGGCAAGGCAGTGATCCATGAAGGGGGCATTTTAATTTACCTTTCAACTAATATATGCTTTCTTGCTAACAATTTCCCCATACACAATGCATATTTGTATGCTGGTTTCAGCAATGCATTCATGCATTTAATTCATATCCCACCTTTTTTTGCACACTTCCTCTTAAGACTTGATTTTTTTATTATTTTTTTGGTACACATTTTTGGTTGGAGAACTTCATCACAAAATTCAGGGAAGTGTGAATTTGCAAAGGACAGCTGTGTTTCACTTCACGTAATCTGTCAAGAGGTCTTGATTATGCAGGTTCACGTTAAAACTAATGGCAGAATTAAGCAGCAATGATGTGTATGTATGTAGATGTGGTAGAGCCCAGAATGCGCTACTTTGGACTACTATGGGGTGGGGTAATATCATTCCTTCTGATAGGTTAATGCCATTCAAAAATGCTATTCCCTACCTGTGGTCCATGGTTAGGCCCGTTGTCTGATTTTAATTTAATAATAATTGCAACTGTTACTGGAAGTTTGTTTCCAGTTAAACGGGACACTGCATCCACAGACCATCCCCCAAAATAGCACCATTCAATTTTGTAAACATCCCCATAAAAACCCACCTTGTTCAAGGTTACATAGTATTCACCTCCCCTCATGCAGCAAAACCTTCAAATATTCATATAAAATCAGCCCTACGTCGGATCGACACCATTCCAACTTCATTTTACTCAGGGGGAAGATGGCTACTAAAGGGGAAATTGGTAAAGACAGTGATCCCAGGTTTCAGGGATTATGGCTTCTTTGTCCTGACTGAGAACTTAATCCATTCCTGGGTGGTCTACCTGTTTGGCACCCATTTTTGCCAGGCTGCCAATGATTATCTCTTGTGCTAAGTTTGCAACACAGGGGTTTGTTGTTCTGTATTAGTGATTATCTCTTGTGCAAGAGATTAGGTTCTGCTTCAGGACAAAGACGTGTGATTACCTGACCAGGAAACCCAGGAACTTGTAACTATTTCCTTTGTATCACTTGATAGGTGTGAGGTAAAAGGATGGACTATATGGAATTGGCAGAAATGACTGGCAGAATCTGAGACCAGGGAGAAGAGTTGGTGGAAGAAGACTGGAAAAAATTTAAAGATTATTTACAGAAATACTGTAAAATTAATGAAAGTAAGAAAAATGTTGGAATGAAGTTATATGGCTTTAGCAGAAATGTTATAAGGAATTAAGTACAAATAGATTTTAAATGTGTTAAAGGGAAAAAATAAGGTTAGAATAAGTTAAGATAAATTTACAGGACAGAAAACAGAGGAAGATGGAAAGGAATTGCTGAATCAGTTAATTGAAGTGGAATACAAAAAGGGAGGTGTGAGGAGGTCGTGGAAACAAGTGAATGAAAGATAAGATACTGAAATCATTGGATGTGTTTTAAATTGTGTTTGTTTTGTTTTGTTAATTCAATGTTTTAGTGTTAGTGTAATGTAGTGTTTTTGTTTTTGTATTGTATTGTTGAATTCTTTTTCTTTCTTTTATAGTCTTTAAACTGTTAATAAATATTATTTTTTTAAAAAAGGCAAGGGAGAGATGGGGGCAAACCTGAGGATCAGGTTTCTACCAGAAACCCACCGCCATTGCTGTCCAGCACTCCCCCTGCCCCCTTCTTGCCTTTATATACTTCTGATAAGCCCAAAACGAACATTTCAAGTCAAAATGGAAGCTGACCACTGTGCGTGAGTCTACACTTTTTAAATCAACGACTCCACCTAGCTCCTAGCCACCTCCAGCCATGATTGGTCAAGCTACAGGGAGGAGCAATTCATATCCCCCCCCCCCAATCCATCTCTCATGTAATGGTGGCGGGCCTTACGCTTTCCAGGCAGGTCTCTACTGTTGCATGTGCGTGCATTTGCTCAAGGGCCCTTCTGAGCTGCCTTAGCTATCCACCCAAATCCAAGAGAATGATGGAGATGCATTTATTTGACTTGCACCAGAACCAGGGGCTGTCAGGAGCTCGTCCTACACTCGAGTAGGACCCTGGCAGAGACACATGCCCAACTGGCATGTTCCCTCCCTCCTGGACAATCATTCGGGAGCTTCAAAAGCTTTCTTCTGCCTGAACATCACAGTGACCGATGCCAACAGACATCGGCACACTTAGGGATCCACAGAGTCTTCGCAGCTTGCGTAACAGACCTCAGCATTTTGGCTAGTCTATTTTATTTACATATAAACACACACGGAGCACTGCAACATGGCTCCCTCTCTCTCTAGCATCAGACCACAAAGAGAAAAAGAACAAAGGGCAATAGTCCCACTTCACGGAACACAGTAACACAAACATCCTGTCTCCGTCACTTCCCACTCTGTGGAGCCAAAACATATACCGTCATGTGATAGACAAAAATCCCATGACTGCAATCATGGAGCAGGAATTCTAACAGGGGCAACCCCAAACCAGCCGGGTAGACAGCTCACTGTAGTTTTTAGCACATCTGCGGGCAGAGAAACACGGCTGTTACCAAACTGCCATCTGTTCAGGGCTGCTCTGAGTCGCTCGGCTACTTACTGTAACAACTGGGGGGAAGGGACCATATAAACGGAATAGCAATGAAAACTGGGTGTGAGTGGGATCAGGAAATGCTGGAGCACATTGCCAGGCCATTTTGTACTACTGCCCCACCCCCACCCCAAATTCTTGTGTTCTATTAATGCAATAAACTGGGAGAGGAAGGGGCAGTAGGGCAGCTGCATTCAGAAGTTGCCCCACTGCTTGGCAAGACCACCCCAAAAGTAAGCTGAGATCTTTTCAGCCAAAAGCACCATTGATTTGTAAGATGTTGCAAACAATTGGGGAGGGTGGGCAAGGGAGGTGGGCTATCTGCTGGGAAGATTTGCTTTAGCATTTTGGTGGAGGAGATGAGAGCTAACAAGCTGGTTTGTGCTGTGTGTGTTGCTCCCGCCTCCCCAATAGCCAGTGGCTAAGCAGGAAAGATGAGCGCAGAATTCACCCACTAGAATGGACCGGGATGTGCATGTACAGCCCCTAGACCAAAGCACAGCAGAAGGGAATATTCTCAGATCCTTCCTCCCTGTGAGTAAGCTATGATAAATATTACATTCCTTTGCCACACAGGAGAAAGAGTAGGGCTGTTTGATCCCTTCTACCCAGAGTAGGAGCCTGTCCGGTCTGCCTATTTATTTATCCAGTTATTTATCTATCTTTCTATCTACACTGGAAGGAGAGAGAGAGAGAAAGAGAGAGAGAGAGATAGATAGAGAGATATGCTTGTCAAAGGACATCAAGACCACCCAGAAGAGAGAAATCAGCTCACTTAAAACGCCATCTTTTGCTCATTTCGGCGGGGTGGGGTGGGAGTTCTCAAATAAAAGCAAAAATAAAACAGCATACAACAACAAACCTAAAAGATGCTGGGAGGGAAAGATGAAAAGAAGAAAGAGAAGGAGAGAAAAAGATGAAAACGCATCTAGAAATTGTAGGTCATTATCTGCTATTGTGGGAATGGCAAGTCTTATGATTATCCTTTGTAAAGTGTTTATTGCTTTTGAGGTGGGGTCTTCCAGGGGGTTAAAAAAGAGAGAAAGAGAGAGAGAGATGAGGAGCTTCTGAAGGAATTTAGTAGCATGTGGTTCAGGCCACTGTGGAAATTTGAAAAAGTGGGTCTTTTGGTTGAATCAGGAGGCTTTTCAGCCTACTTGAGCAAATTACTTTATTGACTCATCCCAGTTTATAGCTCACTGTCCTTCAGAGGAGCTCAGAGTCATTTACATTACGGTTTATCATCTTTGCATCCCACCGTCTCTCCAAGGAGATCAAGAAAGCTCACATGGTCCTTTACTCCCATTAAACCCTCAAAACAACCCTGTGAGGTAGGTTAGGCTGAGAGTGAGCGGTCCAAGGTCACTCACTAACCTGAATGGATTTGAATCCAGCTGTTACTGGGCTTAGCTCCAGCCCTCTAACCACTATACCATACTGCCTCTCTCTCTTGTTTATGGCGCCTAGGCGGTCTCTCACCCAGGCAGTTACCAGAGATCAGCTGGAAAACAGCCTCTTTTGCCTTCAGATCACTGTCTGGGCAAAAAGAGCCCGTCAGTAGAACTGGCTCCTACTGTCTCTAGGATCAATGTCGCTGGTTATTATGATGCTTTAAACCTCCCAGCCTTCCTGGCTGTGCACAAGGAACTCTGGGCAAATAGGAAAGCATATGCCTCATAGTCTCTCTTAGGACAGTTAAAATAAAGTATTTCTTTATGCAGCATATTGTTGAACTATGGAACTCACTCCCACAAGATGGGATTAAAAGAGGTTTAACAAGTTCATGGAGGAAAAGGCTTTCAATGGCAACTTATGTCAGGCGGCAGAGGAGCTAACCCCATGGCAGGTTGCCCAGAACGGACAAGACAAGGAAAAGTCCTTACCATCCACTTTTATTCAATATTCACAGAGAGAGGCGTGGGAATGTGGCCTCTTGGAATAATGGCGTTGCTCCGAGTGAATCTCCACCCCCTCGGTTTCTCCCACTTCCATACGAGTCATCAGTATGGGTAACTTCTGCCTTTGAGCTCTTTGCTCTTCTACTTTCAAGGCCCGCCGTGTTCTGGGAGAGGGGGTCTGGGTATGGAATGCTTTCTAAAGACATTGGTGCTTATTCTTCCTCCTCCTCCCCTCCCATTATTTCCCAGCTTTCCCCCTCATCTGCCTCTGAGCTGTGACCTGCCTCAAACCCCTGTTGTAATTCTGAACTGTCTCCTTCTTCTCTGGAAGGGTCAGGCTGGGGAAGCGGTCTCCACCATTCCTCCTCTGCCCAGTCCCTGACAGGTAGCCAATGTGGCTCTGTTTTGCCTCCACAGTCGGAGGACCTTAAGGTCCATATAGTAACACCCTAGAGGTCCCGGGCCCTAAGGAAGTCAGATTAGCCTCAACCAGAGCCAGGGCCTTTTCAACACTGGCTCCAGCCTGGTGGAACGTTCTGTCTCATGAGACCAGGGCCCTGCAGGATCTGATTTCCTTCCACGGGGCTTGTAAGACAGAGTTGTTCTGCCTGGCCTTTAGCTTGGAATCAAATCGATCCCCTCCCCCTCTTTCTCTTTTCTCCTTCTGTGATGGAGCTCATATTTGGGGACTTCCCTGGCTTTTTTCTGGCCATGTAGGACCAGTCTGGATAGTTGGCCTTGGTGAAGACTTGCTGTTTTCATCCCCCCCAAAGTTTTTGATTTGAGTTCCTGCTGTAATGAGGCTGTATTTTAATCTTGTTTCTAAGTTGTATTTCAATCAGTTGTTTATACTGGTGTTAGCCACCCTGAGCCCAGTCTTGACTGGGGAGGGTGGGGTATAAATAAAATTTAATAATAATAATAATAATAATAATAATAATAATAATAATAATAGCTTAGCGGTACAGTGGTACCTCGGGTTAAGTACTTAATTCATTCCAGAGGTGCATACTTAACCTGAAACGGTTCTTAACCTGAAGCACCACTTTAGCTAATGGGGCCTCCTGCTGCTGCCGCTACGCCAGAGCACGATTTCTGTTCTCACCCTGAAGCAAAGTTCTTAACCCTAGGTATTATTTCTGGGTTAGCGGAGTCTGTAACCTGAAGCGTATGCAACCTGAAGCGCATGTAACCCAAGGTACCACTGTACAAGCGCTGTGTTCTAGAAGGGCCTGTTTGGAACATTTCATGCAGTACTCTGACGCAGCTGTCGATCGGCTCAGCAAATCTCACAAGTTGCGGACAGCCCCTGATCCAGGGACACTGTAGCAGGACTTTCCTGAAGCCACATGCCTTTGTGGCCCCGTCCACTCTAACCCTACTCACCACTGATCCTGTGATGCCTCTGGAAAGGTGCTGGGAGGGAGGCAACTGTAGGTGGCATCAGAGCCAGTGAAAAACAGTTTTCCCCCCATCCTCCTCCTCCTCCTCCTCCTTGCTGGTTTCTGCTTCCTTCACTGAGCAGCGAAGTGCTTGTCACAAGACAATGTTTACATTCCACAGTCAAGTGCTGTTGGGTTTTCTCACGGGAAAGGAGACTGGATGTGACGTACACTGGTTTCCTGTTTTCACTGTTCTTTGCAGTTCAGTGTGTTGTTCTCTCCATGCTTTAGAGGAGAGAGGATGCTTTTCTCTGCTCCGGCAGAGGCAAGATGTTTTTCTGTAATCTACCAGCTTTGAAGTGTAAATAAAGCAATATAGAGTATGTGGCACGTACTCCTCATCCTTCCGCTGTGCAAGGGACGCTGCTCACAATCAACAGTCTACAGGGGGTAATACTGAGACAAAGGAGGAGGAAACAGACAAGTAGGGGTCTCCTTGGACTGGGTGGAAGTAAGAAGTGGGGCTAGTTGAGGGGCAGACAGAGGTTGGGGGCACTGATCCATTCATCATAGAAGACCCACATCTATTGACTGATCTATGTGTATAACAACAGCTGGAAAAGTCTTGTAAAGGTAAAGGTAAAGGTACCCCTGCCCGTACGGGCCAGTCTTGACAGACTCTGGGGTTGTGCGCCCATCTCACTCAAGAGGCCAGGGGCCAGCGCTGTCCGGAGACACTTCCGGGTCACGTGGCCAGCGTGACATCGCTGCTCTGGCGAGCCAGAGCCGCACACGGAAACGCCGTTTACCTTCCCGCTAGAAAGCGGTCCCTATTTATCTACTTGCACCCGGAGGTGCTTTCGAACTGCTAGGTTGGCAGGCGCTGGGACCGAGCAGCGGGAGCGCACCCCGCCGCAGGGATTCGAACCACCGACCTTTCGATCGGCAAGTCCTAGGCGCTGAGGCTTTAACCCACAGCGCCACCTGCGTCCCTCGGAAAAGTCTTGTAGGTAAGGTCAAAGAATGGGAAAGAATTTCCCTCTCAGCTCAAGGGCAACAGAACACTTTTATAAGGTTCTGCCTTTGTTTGCTGGAGAGAAGGGAACTATTTCTCCTTCTTCTTCTTCTTCTTCTTCTTCTTCTTCTTCTTCTTCTTCTTCTTCTTCTTCTCCTTTTCATTTTTCCTCAAGCCTTAAAAAAAAAGATCACTGGCAAAATTCTTAAAATAAAATATGATAGGTGCCCAAAATGTGTGCATTAATCAAAGCGATGCTGCAAAATTGATCAACCTTCTTCTTCAAAAGTATCTCTTTTCTCTCTCTTCCTTTTGGCTTTTCTCACCCCCTTCTTCTGTTGAGTAAGGAAGGATCCCAAAGGATTTCCCTTTAGGAATCTTGATCTCAGCATGAAACCGAGTAACGCGATTTATGTTGACACCACCAACTCTTCCCTTTTCCCTTTTCAGACCAAAAAATATATAAAATGGCTTCATCTCATCAGGTAACGCCGTCACGAAATGCTACAGTGGAAACGCCATCTCTCCGATGGGCTTGTGGAGACAGTTAGCTATATATTTATATAATCCTACAGCCTGTTTCAAAGATTATGCCGTCCGTAGAGCAAGGGAAATTAAAATAACAAAGCAACTCTAAGCATAGAATTGTGGGTTGGGAGAGAAGTGTCTCTCTGTGTGTCTGTGCATCTTTGTATGTTTGTGAAGGCTGGAGCAATTCTCCTATGAGGAAAAGTTACACTGTTTGGTGGTCTATTTTTATTATTATTTAGAAAAAATGTAAGTGGGAGACATGGGGTGATATTCAACTAAATCTGACTCAGAGAAGACCCATTGAAATTTTATAGGCCCAACTTTATTCATTTCAGTGAGTAGACCCACTGAAATGAAGGAATATGACTAAGTTGGGCCGGTAAATTTCAATGGATCTACTCCGCATAAAGCTTAGCTGGATACAGATCCATGCAGGAACAGGGTGCAAGGGACTTCTGCCCCTGCCTGCACTACAGGGGCGGTGCGTCCCATTTTGCTGCTTGAGGCGAAACAAGAAGTGCCACCCTGCTCTGCCACTGCTGCCTGTGCCCTCTCTGCTGCCAGCAGTGGAGCGGCACTGGAATTGGCATTGATTTCTGGTGAGACCCCTCATGATCTTGCACGATTTTGCAAGATGTTAGTGCTGTTTCTCTGCCAGGGATGGGCACAGTGGGGTGGGTGGGGAGTCAGCCCATGGGGACACCACCAAGGGGGCTTCTGCCGCTTGAGGCAGCGTCTTCCCCTCCCCACTTAATGACCGACAGGCCCTGCTGTACTACAAGCTACCCCCCCATTTACTCGGGGGGTTACGTTTCGAGGCACCACACATTTAAATGAAATGAAAAAAACATTGAAAGAAGTCTGTAAACACCGTAAGCCACCCCCACCCCATTCTGCCCCTTTTGGTGACATCTTCGGGTCACCTCTGGCTTTGGCATGAGGTGCGCATGCGCAGATGTGCACATGGCAGACATGCCCAAAATGGTTGCTAGCAGAGGAAGAGGGCACCATGATCCCAGTGGGGTGCCATCGCGGCTGCCTTCCCCCCGCTGGACGCCCCGCCCCGCAGGTGGCGCATCATGCCCCCAGGATGTGCGCCACACCACATCCCCGGGATGTGCACCAGCCATGCCCCCGCCTGCTCTCCACCCCCGGTGCCGGAGCATGAAGCTGTGCCACTGCCTGTATACATTTAAAACAGTATCATGCCAATTTAAACAGCCATGGCTTTTTCAGCAGAATTCACAGAGACGGTAAGGCAGGCCTGGTGAAGATGCATGTTCAAGGGAAGAGTCCCAAAAGACAGATAGAGAACTTTGGAGGCACACATCTGAGCCCCAGACCTGAGGTTCCCCCTACCTGTTACATAAATGGTAGCAGAGAAGCTCAAAAGCGATTTAAGATGCAACCCTCCAAGCCTGTAAAAGTAAGGGATTGAAACCCATAGTTCCAAGTCAGTGATTCTGGTAGGTCTGTTTCTTTCACACAGGAGGGCTAGGCCCTGGGTCACCAGCCGGCACTTACCTGCTGAATGCCCCGGAAAATAGTCACATCCCATTTTTTTTCACATGAGATCTCAGCAGCTATTTTGTGTGCTGCCATCTTGTGTGCTGCCATCTTGTGTGCTGCTGCCCTGCACTCTCTTCCTGAAAAAATAACTCTTTCTGGGTCGCAATCTTACGTGGCGAGGTGCAGGTCACATGACTCACATTGGAGCGCATCCAGAAAGATAAGTGCCCTGGCTTTGGGTCTGGAAAAAATTGTTGATATGCAGGCCTCCTCAGGCAGTTGCCAGCACCCCCTGAAAATATCACCCCGCCATGGTCCCTCTCATCCTTGGGATCAGCTGTGAGGACTATCCCAATCTTTTATCACTAAGATACGCAAAATTGTTCACTGCTTGCCTTTCATCTCCTTCCGGAGACTCTCTCTCTCTGCCCCAGTTTGAGAAACATGCTTCTTGCCTCACAAAAATACAAGTGCATTTTTCAATGAATATAAGTGATGCTGGCATCTCCGGCTCTTTTATACAGTTGTTTGTTGCTGTTCTTTCCTTTGTATTTCAACATTCATGAATACATCTAATCATCCTAAGCCACATAAACACATAAATTCATGAAGCAGTCCACCCGACTCCTTTTATTTTTAGGAGAACGTGTGAAATATTTATCACCTTCTATGCCCTTCTGATCCATGTCTCTTCTTCTTCTTTTCTGATCCAAAATATAGATGAGAAGCGATGAAAAATTTACCGTACTACAAAACAATACAGTTAACTTATACATCACCACCTACCCCTTTGTGTAGCATGTTCCTCATGACATCAGTTACACAAGTTGTAAGTCCCAGGAGATCAATGCGGTTTTACTCTTGCCACCTGGGCCAAAATGGTATTATGATATATTAGGAGAGCTAGTGGACTTTTTGCCCTTTCCAAAACCTAAATGAAGCATGGGGTGAGGCCTAAGTTGACTGGGGAAGCAGCACAGCATCGGAGAAACCTTCCCTAAATTTCTCCCTTCAAGATGCTATTTGCTGTAGGTTGTTTGGCACCACTGACACATGACAGGGCCTTTTCAGTGGTGGCTTCTCATTTTTGGAATGTCCTCTCTAGTTTTAACGTAGGTTGTGAAGTGCTTTGAATCCCCCCCCCCCAAAAAAAAAACATTAAGTGATATGGAAATGAAATAAATATTGTTGGCATCCGTCCATCTTGAAAGACAATTATTATTATTACAATGGAGTGTGCCTCCGGGGGTGAAATCAAACTGCTGAAGAATCACAGCACTTGCTGTGGCTGCAGAAACTGGTAAACCGCTGCCTGTTGCCTCCTGTGTTGCTTTTGCTGCCTCAGCAGCACCAAAGTGACTTCCCTGGGTCACAGGCCTGGGCATTGTGTATGGAAGTCCTGGGCTGCCCATACGACAAGAACTCCCTCTTAGCTTCACTGATGTGGTCCAAAGGAAGGCAGAGCATGACGTTTGGCACCAGCTTGACTCCACTCCTGATCTGTGTCAGGTTTACTTCTTAACCTTTCCTTCTCCCAAAGATGTCCCGCAGGGCAGCAGGAGTAATTTAAAATGGGTCCTGTTTGCCCCTGGCATATGATGGCTGAAATATACTGTGTTTGGCATCCTTGGAATTATTAGCTGTGAGGATATGTGCCTGATCTTTAATGTTTCCTGAAATGATTGATAGATGATAGATAGATACATACATAGATAGATGATAGATAGATAGATAGATAGATGATAGATAGATGATAGATAGATGATGATGATAGATGATATAGATAGATGATACATACATACATACATACATTAGATAGAGAGATTTTATATGTGCTTAATGTTTTATTGAAATTTGTACAGTTAAACCTTGGTTTTCGAACTTCTCGGCTGCTGAACATTTTGGAAGCTGAATGCTGAAAACCCGGAAGTGAATGCTTCCATTTTCGAATGTGCCTCAGAAGTTTCTGTGGTGCATTTCTCAATTTCCCCCATTGAACTTGCTGACGTCCCTTTGATCCTCGGTTTCCAAACGTTTCAGAAGTCGAATGGACTTCCAGAACAGATTACATTTGAAAACCGAGGTTCCACTGCATTTATTTCGTTGTTTGCTGTCCCGGACTCCTTTTGGAGGAAGGGAGGATAGAAAATAAAATTTAAAAAATTCTTAACACAAGTTTTGCATGCGATGAAATCTTCTTGTTTAAGCTTCAACATTGCAGATGGGGCTAACCAGCATGTATGATATGGATAAGTATCGTAGCTGTGCTTGCAGTATCAAAGCTTTGCCTGCAGAAGCTACCAACATCCCCATGGAGGGCTGGGAAAAACCCATGTCTGAAAGCCTGGAAAACTGCTACCAGCCAGTGTAGAACATATTGGGCTAGATGGGCCAGTGGACTAGCTCTGTATAAGGCAGCTTCTTATATTCTGTATTGGGTGAGGAGCCAGGAATGGCTGCACATGCTTCCAATCTAGCTCACTTTTCCTTGAGTAATATGCAAAGGGTTTAGTAGCTCTTGAATCCATGCATTAATTTTGATCCTGTTTCCATTGTCACACACCCGCCTGCTGTGTGTTATCAGAAGGAGGTAATTGAGGGCCTGAATTTGAAAAATGATGAGGGTCCTCACAAACTAAATCAGGGCTTGTAGGAACAGAGTAGCGCTTTTGCAGGGACCGTTTGAACTAATGACTGCTTTCAAACAAACAATTTAACATCAGCACTTGAAATGATTCCACCAATATTTCCCCTCCAACCCATTTACAATTAAAATTCAAATAGGTTCAGGAATCATTAGCTGCTTACGGGGGGAAAAAAGAATCTTAAATTAAATATTTTTTTGCTTTGTCAACAAGCCAGGTAACCAAAGAGACCCTCAATTTCTTTTAATTGCAGGGGGGAAGAATAAAAAAGTTTTAATACTCCAGGTGGATAAAATAATGAAACAACCACTATGCATTTGGGTGCCATTATTACACACAAAAACAAGGTGCTCGCTCCATTCCCCAAGATATTTCTTTCTAATCCCATAAAAGCATCTGTCTTTGATTTCAAGTGGAATACCTGCTGTGGAGGTTGCAATGCAAATCCAATTTGTGTGTAACAAAACCAAATGGGTTGAAATGAACTCTGCATTCTAAAGATGTTTTTGTTTAATCATTCCCTTCCCTTGTCTTTATAATGAATGCATAATCAAGTTATACTTCAAGGGGGGGAAATAAGGGAAGCAAAAGGGAGGAAATGGAATGATGAGGTGGGGGTAGAAATGATACCTTAGTGAGTATCTGCTACTGGTGATTCTTGCTACTGTCTTGGAAGACAGGAAGGAAGGAAGGGAGGGAGGAAGGAAGGAAGGAAGGGAGGGAGGGAGGGAGGGAGGGAGGGAGGGAGGAAGGAAGGAAGGAAGGAAGGAAGGAAGGAAGGAAGGAAGGAAGGAAACGGAAGAACACCAGAGCACAGAGTTGTGTGTCATTTGGAAATATCTAATAAGAGCATCAGCTTCTTTGAAACATGGTACAATTTTGGGGCCAGTAGTGATGTATGGAAGTGAGACCTGGACCATAAAGAAGGCTGATCCCCAAAGAATTTATGCTTTTGAATTATGGTGCTGGAGGAGACTCTTGAGAGTCCCATGGACTGCCAGAAGATCAAACCTATCCATTCTGAAGGAAATCAGCCCTGAGTGCTCACTGGAAGGATAGATCCTGAAGCTGAGACTCCAATACTTTGGCCACCTCATGAGAAGAGAAGACTCCCTGGAAAAGACCCTGATGTTGGGAAAGATGGATGGCACAAGGAGAAGGGGACGACAGAGGACGAGATGGTTGGATAGTGTTCTTGAAGCTACCAGCATGAGTTTGACCAAACTGCGGAAGGCAGTGGAAGACGGAAGTGCCTGGTGTGCTCTAGTCCATGGGGTCACGAAGAGTCAGACACGACTAAACAACTAAACAACAACAACAACACAATTTTGGGGAGAGGAGTAAGGTGCAAGAATAAGTAGCCATATCACTGATGGTGTCATTGAAGGATGCTTGGACCCCAGGGTTTTGTTCATCAGCTCTCCAGCATCCTACAGCTTGAGACTCAAGTGATGGGCAGTGTCATGTGGCAGCAGGGAGACCAGACGACAGAAGTGGGCAGGGTTCCTGTGTCTATTGGCTCTCACCCTCAGACAAAGAACGTGGACTCTCAGCTCAAGGAAACCCAAAAAGCTGTGTTCAGGAAATCAGTGCGTGATCTCGGAATATTCACACTCTGGAAAAATAAGGACAAAAATGGATTGAGTTGTCCATCACTAGAACTTTCTCAAATGAGATGTGGGACCCAGGAAGCTGTCTTATGTGGAACAGGATTTGCACCATTTCATTTCACTTTTAATTTGTATAGCTCCATTCTAATTTCTACGCGCAAGGCGGTTTACAGCAACAAAATACACAACGAAGAACACACACCTTATAATAATCGGACCCAATACATAAAGTCATAATAAAACATAACTTTAAAATGGAATGACTTAAATAAAGTAATATTCAATAATATAATAGTACACAATAAAATTAACTCTCAAAGCATCAGCAAATAATTATTAAACAGAAATTCACTCTTAACAGTTAGAATAAATAACTACTGAACTATGACTGATAAAAATAACTGCGTCACAATGCATAAAACACCACAGGGCATTACAAAACCACATAAAAGGATCAAGTTGAGAAACAAAGATTCACAACTTATAAATGGTTGTGGGTCATGGCCCAACACTATCAATCTCTGGGACCCTGTTTAGGCACCGAATTCTTGTTCCCTATCTAAACTGGTTAGCATATTTCTGCTGTTCCTGGACCCAGCAAGGCAGAGAAGATTCTTACCAAATATGTCCTTGTGCATCAGTCATCCAGACATCCAGACTTACATGGCACTAAGTCTCTTTTGCCCCCCCCCCCCACATTGGGGTGCAAAGAACCTCACCAGAGTCAACCAAACAGGTTAGCTTCCAAAGCTTGTCATTTGATCAGACAGATGACAGCATGTGCCAATTTGGAAGATGATTGTTAGCACCACAAACTCATTCTAAATAAGCTGTCACATAGCCAGGAGGCAGAAACTTGTACCTACCAAATGTCCCTATTTTTTATTTTTATTTTTTTAAAAAAGCATATCTCACACACTGGCAGAGGGTGGAGAGGTGGAAGCAGGGGTAGAAGGCTATTGTTTTCTCCAGTCTCTGTCTCTCTCTCTCTCTCCTCTCTCTCTCTCTCTCTCTCTCTCTCTCTCTCTCTCTCTCTCTCTCTCTCCCCAGTTCCCAGCATTTACAGTGAAAATACAAACTGAGAGGAAATACAAGGTTTTATTTAGTGGTTGCAAATATGTCTAGGCAAACAGACACACCGAAAGCCCAGCAACACTTCACGGCACGGTGTGACTGGATAAAAGATACACCCCTTGGAAAACGATGTATCGTGACACTGAGGAACTCAGCTGTAATTAATTAAACCATGTGACCACTGGATGTCCCCACAGTTCCTCCAATGCAGTTTAGCTCTCCTTGTAGTCTTGGCAGATGGAATCCGAACGCGTTCTTTTGTGGAGAGGCAGATGACTGAATATCCCTGGATTTTCAGTAATCTGTAGATGCTGGTGCTGATATGGAGCGCCTTGTGAACTTCGTTGCTTACTATGGAGCTCCTGCACACATGGGCTTCCTCATTCGGTCAAGGCTGATGGCTCACGGCAGGTATCTCTTTCCGTCGTTGAAGCACAAGGGGAAACCACAAATGAGGAAGCCCAGCATATACACAAACCCACAAAGAAGCAGCCATATTGGGATGCTCGTCTCTAGCTGACAGGAGAAGTGCTCTGGCGTTTGGGCTGGAGGGATCGATTAAGCTGTCATGAAGGAGACATTCAGTGGACTCCTCCAATCTGTATATCTCAGGCTGAGTTCCCTAGAAGAAGGACTTAAGGTAAAGACTAATGCGCAGGGGTTATTATTAAATCAAGGTCTCCTTCACATTATACAGTGGGAGCTTCTTCTCAGTGATGATGATGATCATGACCAGTGGTGGTTTTTTGGGGTGGTGGTGGTAAAAAATGAGGTGCCAGTATTTGTGTGCATTATGGTGCTGGAGGAGACTCTTGAGAGTCCCATGGACTGCAAGAAGATCAAACCTATCCATTCTGAAGGAAATCAGCCTTGAGTGCTCACTGGAAGGACAGATCCTGAAGCTGAGGCTCCAATACTTTGGCCAATCATGAGAAAAGAAGACTCTCTGGAAAAGACTCTGATGTTGGGAAAGATGGAGGGCACAAGGTGAAGGGGACGACAGAGGACGAGATGGTTGGACAGTGTTCTTGAAGCTACTAACATGAGTTTGACCAAACTGCGGGAGGCAGTGGAAGACGGGAGTGCCTGGTGTGCTCTGGTCCATGGGGTCACGAAGAGTCGGACTCGACTAAACGACTAAACAACAACAAAAATTTATGTGGGTGCTAGCACACAATGCTGCGGGAAGCAAAAAGGCGAGTTGACGTTACTCGATACTGGTGTCATAGGAAATCACGTCTTCATATTATTAATTATGCCGATGATTAAGTTTATGATTTACCCTTCACGGCAGGCCCTAGGGCAAGTTGCAACAATATAAAATTCAGAACAAAAAACAAATCACAGCAACAGGAATAGTGGAGATGCGAGAGATTGAAAGTGGGGGCCTTCCACATGTAAAGCATCAACTCTTGCCATGAAGCAATGGCCATTCCTTCCCTTCCTCAGAGGTCCAACTCCATATGACCTCCCTGCCTCATACATGGTGAGTGGCTACATTGGTAGGACCTTCTTAGCAGTGGTGTTGGAGTAGAGGAAGTGCCTCCTTCAAAATATGCACCTCAATCCTTGCTCTCTGTCTTTCAAGCCAACCTCTGTCCGCCTGATGCATTCTAGCTGTTTTTGACCACAGCGCCCATCAGCCCTTGCCAGCTCACCCCACCTTTCCTCCAAAAGTAGTCCAGGTCGGCAAACAACAAAATGCGAAAACAACACAATTTAAAGCAAAAATTAAAATTAAAATATTCAGGTTCTCCATTCCCTTGGTTCTCCCTTTCCCACCACATTCATAACAGTACTCAAACCCATATTTATAACCATTTTTATATACATATTAATAAGGAAGCATTTAATCTATTAATAATCATTCTGGATCCAGACTCATTGGAATCTCCAAGTTTTTATAGTGAGAAACCTGCTACTCAAATAATCTTAATATATCTAAGAAATATTGTATGGTTTTCAACAAATACAGTAGATTCTTTATCTCTCTCCAGGACCACTCTAACTCCCCCAATTGTTTTCTATTCTTTTCTTTCTCCTCCTCCTCTCTCTCTCTTTAGGTTTTCTTTTCTTGTTGATAATTAAATAGCTACAATATTATAATATCTCAATCAGAAATGTTCCTTATTTGTTTCTATATTATCTAGATTGAGAATGTACAGTATAACATTGTTAAAGTGTTAAAAACTGAATTAGAATGATAAAAAATGAAAACATATTCAGGCATCTAAAAGCAATTTTTAAAAACCATTTAGAAACTTTTAAAGACATCCAAAAAAACCCAAAAACTTTAAAAGGCTGATAAAGAAGACAATTGTATGTTTGATGCTGATGGAAACATGGTGTGTAAATGTTAAAATTATTCATAAAATAAATAAAATAAATGTATTAATAATGAAAATGATGATGATAGAAGAAAAATGTATGTTTCACGCTGAGACCTGAATAGTTTTTCAGAAACAAACAACTCCATCTTGTTCGTCTAAACTCTCTTCCCCACCTCTAGGTAAAAGGAAAAGCTATAGAACCCCATGACAGTTAAGTTCAGTCAAAGGCGACTATGAGGTGTGACGCTCATCTCTCTTCAGGGCAAGGGAGCCAGCATTTGTCCACAGCAAAGCTTTTGAGTTCAATGGCTTGGTGTCTAGAAGAATATTTGGAACCAAGTCCTTCTTCTGTCCCACATCAGCTGCTTTGATTTACCCATCTGATGGCTATTAAATTCAACCAAGTTAAGTCAACAGGGAGTTTGGTGCTAAAAATTTACGGAAGATTAGATTAGCGATCTACAGGAAATAGATTGCCTGCTTTGCAGGAGAAAAAGAAAAAAGAGGGGAGCCCTCTGCACCTGAAATGTATTGACAGAGCTGTTTTTACCTAATCAACTCAATCGGGCAGTGGAAAACATTTGGTTGCAGATTCAGCCCTGCCTCGGCATAAACAGATTGCATTTTGGGTTGTGTTATTATTAGTGCAGGCTGGACAGCTTGAATGTGAGGATAATTTATTCCCTGTACACTTCTAATTACAGCAAAGGAGGTTCGATCAGTGACACACTTGTCCATCTCGTTCTTTCTCGTCTTTCAGGCATGGCTGCATGCAGTTAAGGAGACAGACCAGCGCAAAGCATATGAAAAACACAACTCTGTCAGGAAAGGACTGAAGTGTTACCGTTAATTATTCTGGACCATGTGCTCGTTTACAACCCATCTAACATGAGAAATTGTCTCTGAGGTGTCAAACAGCATCACTTACGTAAGTGCAGGGGAAGCAATCGCAAAATGTTTGAGTGACTGGATTTGGGTGACCTGCCAGAGACCCTCACCAGAAGCTTTGAGATTTAGCTCCCAATTTGTGTGTCTTCAAGTTCGATGCAGAATTTAAATTGGGACTCACTCTTGAAGTGTCTCTTTAAAAACACACATGCACACACACACCCAATTCACTGTTGGGAGAGGAGGGAAAGGGGAGAAATTTGATTCCATTAAGATTTAAAGGCGAACCTACATAATTTCCAAAATAACGCATGGGCCGATTTCTTTTTATGCTGCCACCCTTCAAAATCGGCAGCACGGTTCTCCAGTCAAGTAGTTTGCACATAAATGCATATACTAGCGTATAAAAATGTAGATATTAGTGGAAATAACAAAACTAGAGGGAAATTGCTTTGCAAAATGTACATATTAGGCAAAATTGCATACAAGCACGTGTATATGAGGAGAAATCTGCTGACAAATTTTCATGAGGATTTTAAAATATCATAAACTGTGGAAACACAACCTGACTGTCTGTCTCCAGGCATGGTGGTCATCCACAAGGGATTCTCATGTGGTGGGGTTGATGGTGCCAGCCTTCACATCATGTTTGCAGACATTTTTGTAAGGTGGGCCTGGTGCCTGAAGCTAGCTCCCCACAGAACACATCCTTGGGGGTCCTGCCACATTCCATTCTGCAGACATGGCCAAACCAGCATGGATGTCACTGAGACAGGAGTGCAAACATGTTGATATGTATAGTATAGGTAGGTACTATATAGAGTAATGTAGGTATGTTTTATGTTATGAAAATTAGGTAGTGTGCTCTCTATGTGTATTGTGTAAATGTATATGTATGTGTTTTATATGTTAATAAAAACAAAAACAAAAAAGAGACAGGAGTGCAAACATGCTGGCAACATGGGTTTGGGAGAGCGCATCATCGCCATCATCATCACTTTATTTGTATGCCGGCTTTCCATAGTTAAAGCCATGTTCAAGGCAGCTGACAACATGACAAGATTTACATAATCACCAACGTAACAAAAGTCATAAGCAATAAATAAAACACGTCAAAAAGGGCACAACCAAATGGAAAACCATTTCCACATAAATCATAAAATCTAAAACTAAGAATACAGTGGTACCTCAGGTTACAGACACTTCAGGTTACAGACGCTACAGGTTACAGACTCCGCTAAGCCAGAAATAGTACCTCGGGTTAAGAACTTTGCTTCAGGATGAGAACAGAAATCACACGGCGGCAGTGGGAGGCCCCATTAGCTAAAGTGGTACCTCAGGTTAAGAACAGTTTCAGGTTAAGAACGGACCTCTGGAACGAATTAAGTTCTTAACCCGAGGTACCACTGTACAGCATTAATATCACAGTTTAAAATGACATAGGTAAAAAATAAAAGCAATTTTAAAAACAAAAACGGAGCCCTCTCTGCTGAGCAGCAGCAGCAGCAGTCCTTTATGGAGCCTGTCAGGCCCGGTTCCAAGCCAGGTGGAGAGAAGCAGGGCAGGGCCCATCAGGCTCCCGGCAGATCAGTCCTGGGCCCATCTTTGTTTGGAATTCTGTCCTGCCATGTGACAGACTATTGGCCCATCCAGTTGTCAACATGCTCAAGCAGTGGCTCTCCTGGGTGCCAGGCAGGGACCTAATGT
This sequence comes from Podarcis gaigeae, assembly GCF_964106915.1. Classification (NCBI taxonomy): domain Eukaryota; kingdom Metazoa; phylum Chordata; class Lepidosauria; order Squamata; family Lacertidae; genus Podarcis; species Podarcis gaigeae. The sequence continues at coordinate 15,927,556 of NC_139686.1, read as the reverse complement.
GGAGATGCCAGGGTTTGAACCAGGAGCCTTCTGTATGCAAAGCAACTGCTCTGCCAATGAGCAACAGCCCTGAACTACCCAGTCACTGCAATTCCATTGTTAGCTACAAAAGGGCTTGTAATTTTCCACCCATGCTATCAGTAGCATCGCCATGCCTCCCTGTGTACCTTCTGCAATGTTCTGTTCACACCAGTGGGCATGGCATAACTTCCAACTATAATCCTTGTGATGGCTGATAATATTATGACCCCTTTATTTTATATCATTTAAGAAATGAACCCTTTAATTATTTCTAAAACAGTTTTCCAGCTTGCTTTTTAAAAAAAATTAAAGAGATGCACTGCTACAGCACTATGCTGCTTTAATGTCCCTGTATTATGGCACCACATTGCTACGGCGCCACCCTGCAATAATGCTGTAGCGTTATGTTGTTATAATGCTGAACCTCTCTTTCATTAAAGAAAATTATAACTGGGGAATTAAAGGATTGATAATTAATTCAATGCCAGATTAGAAATAATTAATTAAAAGATAATTAGCAAATTGGTTAAGGAACAGTAATGGGGTCATAAAATGGTGCTAACCCCAAATTATAATGAACGTGTGCTCAGTTGCTGTGGATTCGTCGCTGCCTACACAACAGGCACATAGAAAGTTGCCTTATATTGTCTCAATATTGTCTGCAGCGGCAATGGCTCTCCGGGATTTCAGGAAGAGATTTCTCCCAGTTCTGCTTAGATACGTTGGGAATAGAACATGGGACTTTCTGCATGCAAGGCAAATGCTCTAGTGCTGAGCTATGGCCCTCAGCTATGGAATTATGGAGCTCTGAGCTCTGAATGATTGGGCCGCCAGTGGCTACCAGCCTTGACGCCTATGTTCTTCCTTCACTGTTGGAGGCTGTTGCCCTCAGGTCTTGACTTTGGGCTTCCTGGAGACATAACACTGGTCTTGAAAGACCTACACTGGCTTCCCGGTACATTTCCGAAGCACAATTCAAAGTGTTGGTGCTGACCTTTAAAGCCCTAAACGGCCTCGGTCCTGTATACCTGAAGGAGCGTCTCCACCCCCATCGTTCTGCCTGGACACTGAGGTCCAGCGCCAAGGGCCTTCTGGCGGTTCCCTCCCTGCAAGAAGTGAAATTACAGGGAGCCAGGCAGAAGGCCTTCTCAGTAGTGGCACCCACCCTGTGGAGCTCCCTCCCACCAGATGTCAAAGAGAACAAAAACTACCAGACTTTTAGAAGACATCTGAAGGCAGCCCTGTTTAGGGAAGCTTTTAATGTTTAATAGGTTATTGTATTTTAATATTCTGCTGGAAGCCGCCCAGAGTGGCTGGAGAAACCCAGCCAGATGGGCAGGGTATAAATAAATAAAATAATAATAATAATAATAATAATAATAATAATAATAATAATAATAATAATTTGATTGGGCACTGTGAGAACAGGATGCTGGACTAGATGGGCCTTTGGTCTGATCCAGCAGGGCTCTTCTGTCCCTCATATCAAGACCTTGTATGAAGTTGGAAGAGGAGCAGCTATGGAGATTGTGCTGCTCTTACATTCTTCTGCAAAGCTTTTTGGTCTAAGAAAAGGCCAAAATACATAAGTCTCCAAAGCACCCTAGGTACAGAATAGAAGCTGCATCAGGTAAGAGTACACAGCAACATTCATCTCAGTAGTATCATGCTACAGTTATTTTCCAATTGACACCCAGTGGTGAAACATGGGTTGCCAATGCCCTGGGCCATGCTGAGGGTGGTGGATGGGAGGGAGGGAAATAGACACATTCAACTGCCTAACAGCATCTGTGTCACCCAGCAGATCACAGTCGCAGAGATCAGAGAAGTCATTCTGTTGTCCAGAGGTCAGTTTCTGGTTTCATGGAAAAGCCATTTTCAGCGACGTCCAGCAACGGAAGCATGCAGCTGTATTGAGGCAGCACCGGGTGTTGAAAATTTGCACCCCTAACAATTTTGTGCAACTGCCCCCCCCCATGCTACACTGCTGCTGTCACCCATTCGGACTGACCTTCATGTGCTAGCGTGTGCCTTCATAATGAAATAGCAAAGGCACTACAGCCCTTGTAGTGCAACAAATGTGCTTTCTAAAAAGGAAGAGGATATTTTGCTGAAAGGAAAATGATGGCATATCCAAGTGGGAGACATGTGAAGTAACCAACATTTGAAACTAGCATTGCATAACGTCTGCAGAAATTTCGTGCGAACGAATTGGGACGGACGCTCACGAAGCAGAGAGACTTTGCTGACATGAATATAGCCATAGCATTGATGGAGAGAGACAAAGGATCCTCTCCTTTTGGCCTAGGGTCATTTGAGAAGCCCCGGGTAACCTCTCTGAGCTTCCTTGGCAAACTTTCAGCAACACCAGGCGCTGTCTGCAAGCAATCCTTTCAATAAAGAGACCCATCTACCCTCTCCAAAAACAGCAGACATCAAGAAAGCATTCCTTTCCGCTAATTGGTATGACGACGAGACTACCCTGTTCTTATTTACAAAACTACAGATTTATGTCAAGCAAAGCCAATTATGCTTAATGCTTAAACTATTGCAGGTGCTGAATGACTTTGTTGCTAGGCAGTGGAATTGAAAAATGCTCTCTGAACGCATCTCATTGCAATGGAGAGCATGTGCTCCATCATCAGTGCAAACTCAACAGATGGATAGCTTAATCCCTGCCACTGATCTCTCTTCTCTCTCTCCCCCCCCATTCTACCTGAAACAATGTCCCACATGCTTTATCTTGCCCGTAGTACCTGGGAAATGGTTCAAATTCTTTTTTTTTAAGAGCACTTCTTAATGTCATCCAGCAGATACATTTAACTCATTCAGAGTAGGTTTGATAATTTACAGGGTGTGTGTGTGTGTTTTTAATGAAGTTTGCTTTGCTGTGCAGGATGAAAGTGTTTAGCATCTGGTTCTTGGGTTTGGGTTGTGGTCACTCAATAATGGCTATAGCTACACTGGATTAGTGTGGGGCTGTAGCTCAGTGGTTTCAGCACCTGCCTGTGGATGCAGAAGCTCCCAGGTTCATTCCCTGGCATCTTCAGGTAGGTCTGGAAGAGGCACGTGAAACCTTGCTATCCTCTTGCTGCAGTCCAGTACAGAGCTGATTTCCATTTCCATTGCTTTCAATTTTCTAAATCCAGTGTGAGCCAGTGTGGTGTAGTGGTTAAGAGCAGTAGTCTCATAATCTGGTGAACCACGTTCGCATCTCCGCTCCTCCACATGCAGCTGCTGGGTGACCTTGAGCTAGTCACACTTCTTTGAAGTCTCTCAGCCCCACTTACCTCACAGAGTGTTTGTTGTGCGGGGGGAAGGGAAAGGAGAATGTTAGCCGCTTTGACACTCCTTAAAAGGAGTGAAATCCAAACTCTTCTTCTTCTTCTAAATGTCTCTGAGTGGCTCTGGGCATTACATAATGACTTGAAAAGATCTTCTTCTTCTTCTTCTTCTTCTTCTTCTTCTTCTTCTTCTTCTTCTTCTTCTTCTTCCCAGTTAGAAACTTTCACTGCCCCCTCCATCCCGATTAATATATGTCACTCCTACTTCTTGTAATCTGAGCTTGGAGCCGCTGTGTTTTCTGTTTTGAAACTTTCTGAGCTCTCCAGGACTTTGGGGGAAGGGTGTGTCTGGATACTATCCAGAGACTGTGAATCTGTAAACTCTCTCTCTCCTAGTGTTCCTTCTGCTAGCTGTTCCCCATGCAGTATTTCCCAGTTTCTGCCTTCTGAAATACCATATTTTTTCCTCTATAAGACGCCCCCATGTATAAGACGCCCCCTATTTTGGGGGACTCAGATTTAAGAAAATGGGGGGAGATGTATCCGTGTATAAGACGCCCCCTTAATTTTTGAAATTATTTTTTAGGGGAAAAACCTAGCCTTATACACCAAAAAATACGGTGTGCCCCTCTGCAAACCATTGTTCCCAATCTATACTGTCCTCCTGCTCCTGGGAAGATTCAGGATCAGGAGGAGGGAGTGGCTCCAAACATTTTTTCTCAGTGCAACCCTCCTCAGCACGGTCCCTGACACTCAGCTACAGCCTTCTCCAACCTAGTGTCCTCCAGGTATTTTCAACCACATCTCCCATCAGCCCCAGCTATGTTCCTGCTGCTTCTCATGCGCAAGTAGACGTCTTCCTCTTGCTGATTTGCATACCATCAGCAAACACAGGTTGGAGTGGTTGCTGCGAAACATATCAGCCACTCGAATGTATTATGAGTGTTATTACCACTACTTCATGCTCCTACCCCTTACTACTCTGCCTCAGTCGCCTGGACTTTTTGCTCAACAGACACAGATTCCTAACCTTCTGGAACAGGAAACTTACACAGCATTGTGATGCAAGAGATTTTATTATAGGCAAACGTCATTTTCAGAGTGAACTCTTGCACACACACGGAAACACAAAGTTGTAAGTATTCCTCTTGCCCACTTACAAGGCACCTGTTGGAGTGTCTCAGTAAAGGGAGCTAGGCATATGGAAAGCTAAGGATCGGGGCCGGAGTCTGAATGCTCTCGCTGAGATTTCAAATGTTATCTATCTTATGAGGACATGAAAAGAAGAAACAACAATCCATTTATTGTTAAGTCAGTTCATAAACACAGACAGGAATGTATCATTAAAATCTGACAGACAATACTCTGGTGACTGACTGCGCTGTGTGACCAACCAGTCATTTTCAGAGCAGGATTTCACAGGAGAGTCTCCACGGGAGACAAAGGAGAGGGGCAATCCAGGATGCTGTCATAAAATATCAGCGATTTCTCATGCTGTAAAAGTTGCTCTTGAAGAAGACTCCCTCTGTACCCTTTGTCGTAGTCCTGCTGTAGATTAGTGTACCTGCAAAGCAAAAATAAATTAAATCTCCTTTGATGATTATGATGATTTATTATTTGTACCCTGCCCATCTGACTGGGTTGCCTCAGCCACTCTGGGCAGCTTTTAGCATATAAAGACATTAGAAGTGCAATGTAATACTGTATACCAGCCATGTTTAATGCCTTCAAGAGTCCAAAAGGGAAAGAGTGATGATGATGATGACGATGATCATTACTATTACAGTAGTACCTTGGGTTACAGACGCTTCAGGTTACAGACGCTTCAGGTTACAGACTCCGCTAACCCAGAAATAGTACCTTGGGTTAAGAACTTTGCTTCAGGATGAGAGCAGAAATCGGGTGGCGGTGGCGCAGCGGCAGCGGGAGGTCCCATTAGCTAAGGTGGTACCTCAGGTTAAGAACAGTTTCAGGTTAAGAACGGACCTCCAGAACGAATTAAGTTCGTAGCCCGAGGTACCACTGTATTAAATTTGTATACTGCCCTTCATCCAAAGATCTCAGAGTGGTTCACAGCATAAAAAGACAAGATAAAAACACAAAACACACAATAAAAACAAGAACAAAGCAACATTCCTCCCTTCCACAATACATTTAAAAGGGCATTGGATGTCAACCAGCCCAAGGCCTGGTTGAAGAGAAACATTTTCCTCTGGCACCTAAAGGTGCATAATGCAGGAGGCAGGCGAGCTTCCCTGGGGCGAACATTCCACAAACAAGGAGCCACTGCAGAAAAGGCCCGTTCTCATTTTGCCATCCTCCGGACCTCTTGTGGAAGAGGCACATGAAGAAGGGCCTCCAATATGTTGAACTGCCTCATGCAGAGTCAAGCCAAAGGTCTAACCATCTCAGGATTGTGACTGACAGCTGCTCACCTGTTACCTAAGATGGGGATATCAGGGACCTGTATGCGAAGAAAGTCCCTATTTCTGTTTGTACTAAGCCTATTTTGAAAGGCGTTGTTTAAGCCCATCTGATACAGCTGTTTATTCAGGGCCATTCGGCTCTGTTTCTCATCCCTGTTCACTGTAGCACAAGAATGTGAAAACCCCAAATCACCATAGAACACAGCAGCTAAAGCCAGCATCCTTCGCAGCAAAGGCAATGTTTGGTGCATGAAGCACTCAATAGATTGTAACTGAAATTACCTAAAAGCATCTAAAAGACTGGATTGTATGCCCCAGGCCAGCATCTCTGCAGAGGGCATTCCACACACACACACACACACACACACACACACACACACACGCAAGTTCCAACAATCATTTAACTTAACTTCTTATCATACACAATATTTTAGACTTCTGTCAAGAACCTCTGAAGATTTTCCATTCTTTATCACTTGTTCTGCATTTCTTAATTTCTCTATTACTTTTAATTGTCCTTAACTAATAATTCTTTTGAAAGTCTTCCTTGCAATATTTCACAAAGTCCTCCTTACAGAACTTCTTGCAGTCCTACTTGCGTAATCTGTTTATCACAATTGCTTTTCAAATAATTCAAATATTTGCTCCAGTCCTCTAAGAAGCTTTGGGCTGGGCTGTCACCAATATGCTGATGACACTCAGCTCTATCTGCTGATGGATGGCCACACCAACTTGGCCCCAAACACATTGACCAGATGCTTGGAAGCTGTGGCTGGATGGTTTCGTGGGAGCCGATTGAAACTAAATACTTCGAAGACAGAGGTCCTATGGCTAGGTCGGGATGGCATGGGGATGAGGGACCAACTCCCTTCTCTTGTGGGGGCCCAATTAGTGCCATTGCCTTCCGTTAAGAGTTTGGGTGTAATCCTTGACGCCTCCCTTTCCATGGAGGCGCAGGTTACAGCAACAGCCAAGGCGACATTTTTCCACCTTCGCCGCATCAAGCAGTTGGTCCCTTACCTTTCCCGCCCTGACTTGGCCACAGTGATCCATGCGACGGTCATCTCCAGGCTTGACTACTGTAATTCGCTCTACGCGGGGCTGCCCTTGAAGCTGTCCCAGAAACTCCAGCGGGTACAGAATGCTGCAGCGAGGCTCCTCACGGGGTCTCTGCCATGGAAGCATATTCACCCAGTGCTTTTCAAGCTGCACTGGCTCCCGGTGGAGTACAGGGTCAGATTTAAGGTGCTGCTTTTGACCTTTAAAGCCCTTCACGGCCTAGGACCCTCGTACCTCCGGGACCGCCTCTCCTGGTATGCCCCACGGAGAGCCTCAAGGTCCATAAATAACAACACCCTAGTGGTCCCGGGCCCTAAGGAAGTTAGATTGGCTTCGACCAGAGCCAGGGCCTTTTCAACTCTGGCTCCGGCCTGGTGGAACGCTCTGTCTCATGAGACCAGGGCCCTGCAGGATCTGATTTCTTTCCGCAGGGCCTGTAAGACAGAGTTGTTCCGCCTGGCCTTTGGCTTGGAGCCAGTTTGATTCCCTCCCTCCCCCCCCTCTTTCTTTTTTCCCCTTCTTTTCCTTCTCCTCCTGCGATGAGGCTACATTTTAATATTTTAATGTTCCATTATTTTAATTGTTGTGTTTTATTTTTGTTTTTAAGTTTGTAATCATTCATCTTGTTTTTATTATTGCTTGTAAGCCGCTCTGAGCCCGGCCTTGGCTGGAGAGGGCGGGGTATAAATAAAAAATTATTATTATTATTATATTATAAGAATCTCTGGTCCCGCAGGTTTCGAATCCTTCCTGTTAATTGATCTAATTCTGCATAGTCTATTAATTTCATTTGCCATTCTTCTTTTGCTGGTAATTCTGCAGAGCGCATTCCATCTGGAAGGGCCACCACTGAAAGGGCCCTCTCTCTTTCTAGTGGCTTCTCACTTGGGAACTTGGGGAAGGCCCTCCAAGAGAGATATCAAGCACCTGTCTGAAAATGCAGCATCATATGTGAATATTCATTCCATTCAGGCTGGTCCGACCATGCGTCAAGATTTCATGTGCTGAATATGCAAGGACTTACCTGTGTGAGATGGTCCAGAAGCCTAAAGTGTTAATCATCATTAGTGAGGCCAAAAAGAAGTAAAACCGTTCCAGTCTACCCTCATTTAGAATATTTGGAAACCAGTCACCTGTTGGGGGGAAAGAAGAAAAAAACTGTATTTAGATGAGCTCCAAGAAAGCCATCAGAAAAATAGAGTGTAGAGTGTCAAGATATTTGAAGATGGCTATCATATCTCCTCTCAGTCTCCTCTTTTCCAGGCTAAACATATCCAGCTCCTTCAACCGCTCCTCATAAGGCTTGCTTTCCAGACCCTGGATCATCTTGGTTGCCCTTCTCTGCACACATTCCAGCTTGGCAACATCCTTCTTAAATTATGGTGCCCAGAATTGGACACAGTATTCCAGGTGTGGTCTGACCAAGGCAGAATAGAGTGGTACCCTCAAACATCAGAAGGGTCCCTTGACACAAAGCATGAGATTGCCAAATGACATACATGTTTCATCACTAATAATAATAATAATAATAATAATAATAATAATAATTTTTTATTTATACCCCGCCCTTCCCGGTTCAGAAAACCAGGCACAGGGCAGCTAACAACAAATTTAAAACACTTAATTGATGCAACAAAAAGCCAGCACAAAATATAAAACGTGAATAACAATAAATTCAGAATTCAAAAATCTATTTAGGGGGAAAATCCATCCAATAAACATTAGATGATCACCAGGGCTAGCTGGCTAAATTAGTCCTATTTGGGCCAGCGAGGAGACCGAGGGAGAATTATGTGGCTAGTTTCAGAACTCACAGGGTTAAGGAGTTCTGAGTGACGTCTCTCCATTCCTGAGGCGTGACTAGAAGGAGGGAGTGGCTTTATCTCACTGCCTGTTTGTCTCTGCTTCCGAAGGAGACAGAAGCAACATGAGCGCTCTGAGCCCAGGAAAGTGCTCTTTTATTGTTTTACTGCACGAATAAAGACTGGAATATATACACACTGATGTCTAAGTGTGTTTGATCTGCTAAACACTGGGGAGCAACAGCACGCTGCGTAAAAGCTCTGCATTTGTGGCTGAAGGAGGACCGGGAGCAGAGGCGCCAGGCGGAAGTGTGCCGGGCTTCCATTCAAGCAGCTGCGCCTAATTGGGGTCCACTCCAATTAGCTACGTCTCATTATCACAGGTTATGGGTCGCTGATAAATGCTTTGAAGCTGTTGCGACGGTGTGCCGGTGTGTGTTTGAAGCCAGCTGAGAAGACGCTGGAGCCAGCTGGAGTCCTGCCTGTGTCTGGGGCAGAGGAACTCGCTGGGAAGGAGCTGATCTGCAAGGCCGGGTGCCGGACGCTGCTACTGGTTCCGTGAGTAAAGCTGGGGCCCCGGGAAGAAGATGGCGGACAGCCATGAATCGTGGGCGGTTCCGTTCGAAAAGCTTACTACCCAAGGATGGAACACCTGGGTCAGAAAAGGGAGGGGTTGGTTTTTGGCTACAGGGCTCTGGGATCCAAGCCAGAGGGAGCCAGCACCCCTCACTCCAGGTGCTGCTGGGACAGACGCTGCAGGCTTTCAGGCTGTGTTGCCAGAAGATAGCCAGCAGAGAATGCAAAGGGAGTTTTGCATGTTGAAGGCATGCGTACACGCATCGCTGTTGCCTCATTTGGAGGGCGTGGAGTCAGCAAGGGCTGCCTGGGAGGTGCTGAGGGCTTTGTGTGAAAGCTCAGCAGAAGGCAAGAGCCCTGGAAAAGTAATGAAAAGCCCGGAGGTGGCTGAAGCCCCACTCCCTGATCGCTTAGCTTCAAAGAGAGCTCATGGGCAAGTCGGGGGGGGGGGGCGAAGAATTCCAAAGGCAAGTTTGAAAAGTTTTCCACTGTGTGTGCCGAGGTGGAACGCTGTTTCAGATGGGGCAGGGCTGGCACAGGGAGCTCTTCCGGAAGACAGGGGGCCAAGCCGGCTGAAAGGAGCCCTGGGCAGTGTTTTTCCACTGTTTCTCGACGCTGTTTTGTTTGCAAGTCTCCAGACCATCTGCGTCGCTCCTGCCCCCACCGGGGTAGGGAGTCTGGACAGGATGTTTTGAAGGTCGTTTCCCATGGGAACCAACCGGGTTTCCATGGCAGCCAGTCCAGGAGAGCAGGCAGACGTGGGAAATCGCAAGGAGGACGTGACTCAGGAAGCGAAGATGGCTCTTATCATTTAACAGCTTCCATGGCAATTTTGCAGGACAGCTCCAAGGAGGAGAGAGTGCTACGCTTTATAATTGACTCTGGAGCGAGCAGGCACCTGATAACAGAGACACCTGCTGTCGAGATGTGGAACTGCAGAACTGTTTCAGCTGGGAAAAGTATTGTGCTAGCTGATGGGAGACAAATGTTGATTTCTAAGGTTGCAAATGTTTATGTTTCTGTTTTGCAGGCGCAGCTGGAAGTTTACGTGGTACCTGGGATGAAACATTGTCTTTTATCTGTTCCTTGTCTGTTACAGGAAGGGTATAAGGTGTGCTTTGAAAACAATGTTTGTACAATTTCCAGGGGAGGAAAGCAACTGGTCAGTGTTGCAAAGGGGCAGAATAATCTCTTTGTTCTGGAAATGCCTCTGAAGGGTGTGGGGAATGCTGAAAGGGCTCAAGCTATGCGTGCTACAGCTCCCACTCATGTTTCATGTGCCTGTGCTTGGCACAAAAAGATGGCACATGGTACCCTAGAAGATATCCAAATGTTGCAGGAGTGCACTAAGGGTTGCAAAATACAGGAGTGTGGCAGAACACTAAATTGTAGGGCATGCAAAAGGGCAAAGGAAAAAGGGTGCAGTTATCCCAGGGTGGAGAGGGTAACCACAAAACCTTTTGAGCTTGTGCACACAGACCTTTTTGGGCCCATGCCAGAGAGTCTGGGAGGGGCCAGATTTCTGACGATACAGGATGATTTTAGCCAGGTTTCATGGTGCTTTGCTCTGAGATCGAAAGAAGATGCACCACAACTGATCAAAGACTGGGTTGCAGAGGTGGAACTAAGGTTCTCCACCAAGGTAAAGGGGTTCAAGAGTGACCGATGTGCAGAGTTTACTGGGTCTGCTCTGCAGGAGTTCTTTCACCAGAAAGGGATACGTCACAAGGTGACGGCTCCTCAGGAGGGGGGCGTGGCAGAGCTCAGATGTGAAGCTCTTGTCCGAGCAACAGAGGTTTTGCTGTGTGACTCTGGTTTGCCTCAGAGCTTTTGGTGGGAGGCGACCAGGACAGTGACATTCACGATGAATAGGTCCTACAACTCAGTGGTAAGTGAAACCCCACATTTCGTGCTCTACGGAGAGAAGCCGCAGGTACATTTCTTTTGTGTGTTTGGGTCACCGTCCTTGGTGCCGGTGCCAAAGGCTTGACAAAAGCAGGGTGGCCCTAAGTTCCAGAAGATGATCTTCTGTGGGTATGAGCCTGCGACAAAGGGATGGAGGTTTGCCTATCCAGAAGGTGATCAGACCAAGCTTCTGGTCAGTAAACATGCTGAATTCTGTGAGCAGGATGGTTGGTGAAAGACTCCTGCAAGGCATGACGTTCTCTAAGAATGTCTGTCTGATTCTGAGGATGAGGGAGAACCAGCGGCTGAACCTGTTGATGAGGACCAGGTCGATGACCAGGGTCAAGAACAGGGTGGGGCATCTCCACAGGTTGCTAAAAGAGAGCCCAAGAGTGAGCCTGCGTCTCCTGTGAGCATAATGCAGAAAGTTCGAAGACGCATTAAGTCAGAGGGGGAGTCTCGTGATGCAGAGGACACACCTGCTGACCACAGTGAGTCAGAGGAAGCACCTGAATTTGTGCTCAGGCGGTCCACTCGAGCAACAAAGGGCATTCCACCTGAGAGGTTTCAGGTCACTAATGCGTGGGTTGGTTTCGCACAGTGCGAACCTGGGAGTTGTGAGGAGGTTCCACAGTTGCCTGACAAGGACGCCAGGAAAGGGCGCAAGGCATTGGAAAAGGGACTGATCTCACAGAGGTCTGTAAAGGTAAACACCCAGGTCACCTCAGGACTGGATAGAAGAGGGGGTGTGGCTAGTTTCAGAACTCACAGGGTTAAGGAGTTCTGAGTGACGTCTCTCCATTCCTGAGGCGTGACTAGAAGGAGGGAGTGGCTTTATCTCACTGCCTGTTTGTCTCTGCTTCCGAAGGAGACAGAAGCAACATGAGCGCTCTGAGCCCAGGAAAGTGCTCTTTTATTGTTTTACTGCACGAATAAAGACTGGAATATATACACACTGATGTCTAAGTGTGTTTGATCTGCTAAACACCGGGGAGCAACAGCATGCTGCGTAAAAGCTCTGCATTTGTGGCTGACGGAGGACGGAGGACCGGGAGCAGAGGCGCCAGGCGGAAGTGTGCCGGGCTTCCATTCAAGCAGCTGCGCCTAATTGGGGTCCACTCCAATTAGCTACGTCACATTATCACAAATTAGCTGTGGGATCCCAGAGCGGGTAATCTTCATAAAAAGGGGGAGGGGGAGGGAAGGAAGGGGAATAAAAGATCAGGCTAAGTTCAAATTGAAAGCCAGGCGGAACAGCTCTGTCTTACAGGCCCTGCGGAAGGAAGTTAAATAGTGATGAGGCTGGAATCGTGTGGTCTGCTTCTTACAGACCACGCTGCTTCCCAACTTTCTTGCATATCAGAATGTAACTCCCAGTAAGATTATGCATTCTGGGGGGTTGGGACAGATGCCCTTTAAGGTCCCTTCCAACTCTATGACCTCATCGGATACAGCAATGCATTTTGGGTGCCCCAAATGTGTGCACAGATTTACATACGTTCCTCACACACAAAAAAGATTTTCCATTAAAAAAATCATATTGTATTGGAGAGTGTGTTGGAAAGTGTGTTAAAAGTGCATAAACATAAATGGTGCACACAAAATTTGCACAGTGGGACACAAAGGAACAGCATGAAATGGGACAGGAATAGGATAGAGGCAGGTGAACTAACCCATGTCTAATTGGCAGCAAGACCTAAATGGGGCAGAGCAAGCAGTTCAACCCCAGCCCTAGTCACAAAACCCCCACAAAACCCCAAAATACCTATGATATTTTGTTACCAGAGATGGAGCTGCAAATGGTGTCCCCCAGGTCTGCATATGCAATACCCAAGTCCAGTATGTGGAGCAGAAAATCCCACAAGCGCCTCTCCTCTGGCAGTAAAAATACACTGATAAGAATAGCTATTTCCTTCCTGTGAAGTGCTTTTATGCACATACCAAAGAGCACACAAAAAGATCCTCTCTCGCCCAGAGGTGGTCCCTACCAGAGAGGAATGGCAAACTAAGCTGATGGACTATGCTGAAATGGCAAAGCTGACAGGAAAACCCAGGATCCAAGGGGATAAAAACTTTACAAAATAATGGGAAACATTTAGAAGTTATCTAAGAGACCACTGTAAGCAGATGGAAACATTGGCAGGATTTTCATTTCACTTGTAGCGTAACAAATGCCACAGACTATACAGTGATACTCAGGTTAAGTACTTAATTTGTTCTGGAGGTCCGTTCTTAACCTGAAACTGTTCTTAACCTGAAGCACCACTTTAGCTAATGGGGCCTCCTGCTGCCGCCGCGCCGCCGGAGTACGATTTCTGTTCTCATCTTGAAGCAAAGTACTTAACCTGAAGCACTAAATGTGTTTTACCCTCAACTCCATGCCCACAAGTATAAGACAGGAGAGCTCACATCATAAACTCTCCAACAGATCTTGGTCCCTCATTTGATTTCTGGGTGAGTTCCCAAAGTCATAGCTTTGGTTTCTGCACAAATCAAACCTCTGTTTCTTCCCAGCTGCAAATGAACCTAGATAATCCCCATGATGCATCTTCCATTCAGTGAAGGGGAAGGGGGCAAGCTTGCCCCGTCCTTCTGGAAGCATCACTACCTGGTTGTTTCTATGGCAACACTCCCAGTATCTTACCAGCTCTTTAGACATGTACAAAGGATGCTTAAGAGGCTGGACTAGGGCTATGAACTTAGCAAACAGACTAGTTTGACCACCAGACAGTTCCTTATACTACAGACTCACATCTTACAGAAATAAAACCACAGGTTTGGAGGGAACACAAATATATCAGTCAAACAACTCCACAATTCTATAACAGTGCAACCAATATTTTTGAAAGGCCAAACTGGGAGTTAAAGTGTAAGAGCAGCTGGGCCTGTGGGGTGAGATGTTTCTGCCCTTCTCTTGGACGACCGCAAACACAACTTTGTTAAGCAATTTCCTCCACTGGATCAACAAGAATAAGCTGTCAGTTGCCAGCCGGGTGCCAGCAGAGTTTGCTCTCGCTCAGTTCCTCAGACAAAAACTGCCTTCATTTGTCAGGGAGCAGAACAGCCGCACCTCCTCCTCCACTCCCCTTGTCTTACTCCTCAAAGATGCAACAGACTGAGCCGAACTCCCAGAGCTAGGTTTAAAACATATCATTTAACACTGTCAGCTGACTGAGTGCCTAGGAACTATATACTTCCCCCTTTAGTAGCTTATAAACTTTTAGAGCCATCATTCATAATCAAGCAGCTTTTCATTTTACACATCCCAGCGGCTGCAAGGACTCGAGGAGAGAATAAGTGTGTCTGACGGCAAGGAAGGGTTTTATATGGGTCCCTGTGCTACAGCTTATGGGTGGGAGGGAAAAATCTATTTTTGTTTGCATATTAATGAGAAGCGACTTAAGTTGCACTTCTCAAACCAATATGCAAAGTGAAGCACAGCTAGCCTTTGAAATTTGCACACTTCTGAATTTTGCGACACGGTTCTCCAACAACAACAAAAGGCATAAAAGACAAAAACGCATTATGCTGGGGGAAGATACTTGCAGGAAAGTGTGTGCATTAGGCAGTACTGAATACAAACATGTGACGATTAGGAGAAATTTGCACTGATGAATGTTCAAAAGGTGTTTCTTTTTTAAAAAGACTGCTGTAGAAAGGCAGAGAGTTGAATTTAAGACTGCAAGAATGAGAAGCAGAGAGGAATTGAAATGGACACATTTGCCCAACCTTAGACACAGTTCAGTTTGTTGAGTTCAACAGAAAATGGCTAGAATTAGGGATCAGGGAGGGAATAGTTTGATCCACTCTTTGCTGTGGACTGACTGGATCCACTGACTGCTAGTGGATCAGAAGGCAATTTCCAGTCAGATCACATGTTCCTCCAGATTTTGCAATGCATTTTTCATGCATCAAAGCCATGCTCAAAAATCCATATTTTGTATTAATGTACATGGAAGCATGTACTTTTTTTTTTTTTTGAAAATTGTGTATATTTTATGTTAAACATGGATATCTTATGTAAAAAGTGCACACAAAATAGATACAATGAACAGATCCAATGCACTGGAACAAATAAGAGTCAACAAATTAAGCTCCAATAAGATGAAAATAGGATGGCATTAGATGCCCAGTCCATCCCAAGTTGAAGTTTAGGAATGGGAACTAGAAGCCCAAGGGCTTGGGATGTGTGAGCAAAGTGGCAGAATCTTCACACCAAGTTGTGAAGCCTGTTTGTTACAGACTCACTTTGAGCTCACAAAAAGTATTTGAAACAGTCTCAAAATGTTTATAAGAATGGGCAGAATTGACATGCATATGCTTGGTAGTGTATATCAGAAACAGACCTCAGACTCAAGTTTTGAAGGGTTTCTTAAAGTCAACTAGAGGCCAACAATTATTGTTCATATTAACTTTGCTCTGGAAGAATCCTTGATATTGGTGGATGTTCACATCCTCCTAAATCATAGCCCTGCGACGTGGGGACTAAGAGACGGACAACAAAAGTAGATTCTGTTTGCCCTTATGGTGGCAAAGATACATATACAGCAAAACTAGAATGACAAATAATCACCCATTCACTACTCAGTCGTCTGAAGATCTCACTGCCCTTTCTACATTTGAATACAAGGCTTATAATTGCCAATCTGATTTAGACATGTTTGGACATATTGACTTCCTATATTAATCTAGGCTTTTAAGTTAGGATTGATGGAATATTCCTCCCGTTAATGTCAGATGGCAATGTTTTTAATCTGGCTTTGTCCCCTCTTTCCTTCTGTTATCTTTTCAAAATAATAATAATAATCTTTTAAAATATTGATCTCATTTTTAACCAATCTGGCTTTTCAGCAACCATGTAATTCTACTTTAGGAAAATGCTGGTAGCCAGGATCAATCAGAGACTGAATGAGAGGATCACCATCACACATAGGTATTTTTTATTTCAGAATCTACCTGTCATTGTAAAGCCTATCAGTGGTGGCTCGCACCCAAATGGAACATAAAAACAATGTTAATCATATTCTCATTTTTAAAAACCCTCCACACATTATAAAGATTTTAAACAGTAGCAGCTAACACAACACACAGCACTACACATATTATTTAGGTGTAGCCCAGAGGATAGCTCAGTTGGTAGAGCATGAGACTCTTAATCTCATGTTGGGTGAAAGATTCCTGCATTGCTGGGGATTGGACTAGATGATCCTTGTGGTCCCTTCCAACTCTATGATTCTATGAGAAGCAATGGGGAGCCTCTTAAAACCCACTAAAATAGAGACCACATATACCTCCTTAGGGAGGGAATTCTACCGATATGGGGCCACCACTGAAAGGGCATTGTCTATAATCTGATGGATCTTTTTGGTACACCCATGCAGAGTGCTTCTGAGATTGATTGTAATACCTGGGCAGGTTCATATGGGTGTAGCTGATCCTTCAAATAACCTGGTCCCAAACTGTCTAGGGCATTAAAGGTTACCAGCAGCACCGAAACATAGTAAGCTGCCTTATACTGAATCAGACAATTGGCCCATCTATTTCAGTGGCTCTGCAGATTTCAGACAGGGGACATTCCCAGTCCTACCCGGAGAAGCTAGAGTTTGAAGCTGGGACCTCCTGTTTGCAAGGCAGATTCTCTACCAGGGAGTTGCAACCTTTCCCTGAAATTTAAACTGGACACAGAAACAAGAAGGGGCCAATGTACATCCAGGGGCTGCCATATGTCCAGATGTTCCCAGACATTACTGGGATTTCAAAGACAGAATTGATGTCTGGAGGGAATTTCCAAAAGGCAGTGCTTTGTCCTGGATCTTAGGCAAGTCAAACGAAAAAACGGGGGTCTTCCTAAAAAACCTCAACAACTTTCGGAAATATGGCAACCCTAAATGTACCTGGTATGCCATCTGGCTCCTACAAGCACCCAAGCAGTTGCAGTCGGTACCAGTATAACTTTCAGAGCAGTCTTTAAAGGCTGCCCAATGTACCGGGCATCCCAACAGCCTAGCATGGATGTAATTGGGCTCTTATAACTGAGGCAAGATGGAGTCAAAAGGAACCAGTTCAGGACAGTCTCCTTCACTCCTAACCTCCAACCCAAACCCGAATGTACATATTTGCACTGCAACTTTTTAGAAAAAACTTCTCTCCATAACAAGTAGCACAGGGGGATAGGTTTTGTCATGTGTCTCATTAAAATGTCAAGGGAGGTAGAAAGAGCCTTAAGAAATCCACTTCCCCAGCTTGTACTGAAATATCACTGTCACCCGTCATCTGTTTGCACTCATCAAATTCCCAAGAAGTCTTATTTTATCATATTCACACCATCCTTCATAGATACATTTTAAAAAATGATTAACGCCACTTAAGGCGCCGGGTGACTATCTTACCCACTTTGCCAGCAAAAATGCAACTCTAGACTAACAAGATGCTACGGGATGCAAATGAGGCTGAAATATCCTTCTTCGAAATTCTGCGCCATTGTGGATCTGGGAAATTTGGGTCCCAATCCCCAAACCAGAGTGCCAGATCCATTGGATGGACTTGGAGACTTGACAATGTGCTAGCATCCCTTCTGTAGCAGGACAACCAACATAGAGTTAACTGTAAGCCTTACTGTAATGCACGGATGCATGAATTAATCGTTGGCACTGGTGGCTGGGGACCATTTGTACCGGTAGGGTGGAAGGTAGGGAGATGAACAGTAGGTGGCGCCAGAGCCAATGACATTGTAATTCTAGTTTCCCGCTCATCGTTTCCCCTGCTGAATTCTGCAAGATCAAAAGTAAGACTTAAGGAGGAGGAAGCTTCTAGACAGTGCAACCCTCTGGACTGGTTGTAAGAAGGCAGGCAAGTGGAGGGTGGTTGAAGGTTGGTGGTGCTCCAAAAGGTCGGTCTCAAGTGGCCTTTGGTTTATCACTCAGCCCTGTCCTTTCCCACCAGCAACATGAGTAATGTATTTATGTTTACTATGGTTCAGGTATAAACCAAGTTAGTTGCACTGAAGATCCACTTAAATTAATGGGACTCTTTGCTCTAGGCAGGGACACAGGTGGCGCTGTGGGTTAAACCACAGAGCCTAGGACTTGCCGATCAGAAGGTCAGCGGTTCGAATCCCTGTGACAGGGTGAGCTCCTGTTACTCAGTCCCTGCTCCTGCTAACCTAGCAGTTCGAAAGCACGTCAAAGTGCAAGTAGATAAATAGGAACCGCTCTGGCGGGAAGGTAAATGGCGTTTCCGTGCGCTGCTCTGGTTCACCAGAAGCAGCTTAGTCATGCTGGCCACATGATCCGGAAGCTGTCTGCGGACAAACGCTGGCTCCCTCGGCCTATAGAGTGAGATGAGCACCGCAACCCCAGAGTCGGTCACGACTGGACCTAATGGTCAGGGGTCCCTTTACCTTTACCTTTGCTCTAGGCAGGAAAAGCCAGTGCTTTCCCCAGCAGATGGGTCTCCTGCCTCTGTCTGAAGACATCCAGTGAGGGAAAGCCTACCATTCCACTAGATAATTGGTGTTAGAAGTGCAACAGCAAAGATATTACAAGTGCAGCTCAAGGGTTAATTCTTTTAGTGTTAAAGTCAACGAGGAAGGCGGCAGGCAGATGGAAGTGTGGGTTAGAAACCAGCAGTGAAATAATCTTCACAGATGTAATATATACCCTACCCTGACTGGCTGTGTAGTTCTGTGAGAGTTTTCCCTCTGTATGTTTGGTTGAATGTCTCCTTGACCTGTACAAGGCGCGAAGTAAGAAAGAGGGCTGCATTCCTTTCTGGGTGACCTTCCAGGTTCCGCATGCCAGTGGTGTGTGAGGGCAGAGACAAAAGTGGACAGAGCAATGTATGTAAATTTTGTACACAGGCACTCAGCACACTCCTGTCTTTGCTACACCCAGGCCAGCAAAATGCATTATCAGAGTTCAAGGACTCATTCAAGCTGGAAGAAAAACACTCTAGGAAGGTTGCAATGTTATCCTTCCAATAACAAAGGGAGGTAGGTTAAGCTAAGAGGTGGTGACTGGCCCCTGAACACTTCATGAGCTTCGTGGCTGAGCGAGGATTTGAACCCAGTTCTTCTGGGACCATGCCCAACATATGAACAATTACACTGTAACGGCATGGGTGCACGTACTGCAATACCTGAAAACACAAATGGCTCCTCTGTCTCAAATTTATTTTCCCTCTGAAGTGCCTATAGGTGTTAAGAGTCCTTAATTGCATCAAAGAAAGAAAGAATGAATGAAAAAGATCTTGTGACTCGACACATTTGCAGAGCAGCAAAATGGCACCGCATTAACATTACTTAACATGTAACATTTGCAACACACGCCCGGTCTCGCTACGCCTACCTCAGCTGGCAGAGGATGCATTACAATTTCTTGGCACCTTGGGGAGATTTTTGACCTTAACATTTAGCAAAGAGGAGAGCAGTAAAAATGATAAATTAATTTAAAGGTGGGGGGGGGGGAGAAGAGGGGTGAAAACAGTTGGGAGCGATCAGGTATCGGAAAGAAAAGAAGGTGAAAAGTGAGTGGGGAGTTGGACATAAATTCTCAGATATTTAAAAAGCCTGCCATAAAGCAGATTCAAAGACAACACTTCCCCACAGTTACTGATCCTTCTTGCCCCAAACACATTTCCCCTGCTTGGGGAGGGCCATAGCTCAGTGGGAGAGCATTTGCTCTGCATGCAGAAGTTCCCAGGTTCAATCCCTGGCTTCCCAGGAACTCTGGAATTGTAGCTCTTGAAGAGGAATAGGGGCCTCTCAGCACACTTAACAAACTACAGTTCTCAGAATTCTTTGTGGGGGGAAGCCATGACTGTTTAATGTAGTGATGGCCAAACTTGGCCCTCCAGCTGTTTTGGGACTACAATTCCCATCATCCCTGACCGCTGGTCCTGTTAGCGAGGGATGATGGGAGTTGTAGTCCCAAAACAGCTGGAGGGCCAAGTTTGGCCATCACTGGTTCAAATCCTTACTTAGAGATGCAAAGCTCACTGGGTGACAGTGCCAGACTCCCTCTCCTCCTCCTTTTCTCTCTCAGCCTACCCTACCCTAGGCTGAGGAAAGGTCATAGCTCAGGGGTAGCACATACACTTTGCAAACTGAAGGTCCCAGGTTCAATCCCTGGTGTCTCCTGGTAGGGCTTGGAAATCTCAAAGAGTCCCTGCCAGTGTAGACAAGTTCTGACCTGATGGGCCCATGGTGTGGATTCAGTATAAGGCAGATTTCTCTGTTCCTACCATAAGTATGTTGCAGAGAGAGAGAGAGAGAGTTTAACAGTTTTCCTCCTAAATTTGTGGATGGCTAGTTTGCAGGGTTGGCTAGAGAGGCAGGTCAAATGGGTCATTCAAGAGGCAAATGCTGGCAGCGGTTTCACAAAAATTGCTTCACATTAAAAAAATAACAGCGTATCAACAGATATTTGATACAAACAGTACCTGGTACTCTCAGAGCATCGCCTCCTCTGACATTCCACCGTGTGAAAAATAGGTAAATTCTGGGTTGCCTCCTTTGTTAGTGCAACCCAACTCCCTGGAAACACTCTGGCATCTCAAGACGATCCACAGAGTTTTAGAGACAGTGCTCCTCTAAAAGCTATGCAACTTTAAAAAGCTGTTAGTGGCTTTTTAAAAATTTCTATAAACCAGGGCTGTCCAACTGGACGCCCATGATCAACAGGTCGATCCCCAGATGATCGTGGTTGATCGTGGGATCCTTATTGCTTGCATTGTTTAGAATCATGGTTTCCCCCCCCCCTGGTCTTACCCTGCATCTAATGCAGGCTTCCTCATCCTCGGCCCTCCAGATGTTTTTGGCCTACAACTCCCACGATCCCTATCTAGCAGGACCAGTGGTCAGGGATGATGGGAATTGTAGTCTCAAAACATCTGGAGGGCCGAGGTTGAGGAAGTCTGGTCTAGTGTGAATTCCTTTGTTGTCTGCTGTAGCGATGCATTTGTCTGTTAGCAGCTGTGTTTTTGGTGACCCCCCCAAATCACAACAGCTTTGACCTGCTCCCCTAAAAAAAGCTCAACAACCCCCCCATGGGTAGATCACTGGCTAGTTTTTTCCCCCGGGAGTAGACGTCTGTCTATGCTGTCTCTTGGGAGTTGGATGTCCCTGCTATAAACCAAGAGAAGAGTGAAGCTGAAAGAGATGTGCAAGGGTACGCTCAAGTTGCTAAACCGCAATGCGATGGACACTTCTTGTTAAAGGGAAGGGTCAAAGTTGGCAGATGATTGGTGGAAATCTCCTACAGCATAGATATGGCTACTTTAAATATAATTACATTTCTGGAAATGTACGAACTCCAGGCTTCTCCATGCAGGCGCCAGGACTCTCTTCAGAAGGTCAGCCCCACTTTGCACCCTCAGGGTATCCTCCAAACTGACCTCACCCCTTGCCAACTTCATAATATTAGTGACTTTAACATAAACCAAGTTGAAAGAGTGATCCAGCAAACTCTTCTCAGGTTCTTAACACCACCCATCCTCCTATACCATGGGCTGATGCTTAATCAATGCTCATCTTTTTTAGTAAAGATCTCCGCTCCACTTTTAGAGCTTGTGTTTCTACATTAAGCTGCATTTTCTTGTTGTTAAAAAACCCACCTCTCAAAATACATATTTAAATGTGCATTTTGATACACCCAAAGTACTAAGAATTGTGCTACAATATTCAGAGATGTGCAAAATTTGCTCGGCAGCGAAGATCCAATATGCACAGGAAGACAGGGGTACCCACTGTGGTGCTCTCCAAATGTTGAAACTTTGTTGGACTTCACCCCCCATAAACCCCAGTCAGCATTTAGGGATGGTGAACATCTGGAAGATACTGTGCCCAAGAGGTGTAGATCAAAACCTTTCCACTTAGGAATTTGCAAAGATCCTTTCTAGTTTTTAGTCTAGGACTACTAATACTATTTTGGACCACGTCTCCCACCAATCTGGAACGCACCAGGCTCAGGAAGACTGGCTTAGTTTCTCAGTTTTAGCATCCTTGGTCACAGAAATGCAACTGAAATGAATTAAATCAGAATTGTCTATAATAAATGAATCCAAAATAATGCAAGAGTGGTAAAATTAATGCACCTCTCCAGACTGAATACACCTTCAGGGTAGTTTTAGGTTTCATAAGAAGTTCTGAGAAAAGAATGTGATTTCTGGTATTTTCCTCATCCTTAGCTCAACTCTCATTTAAACAATTATTTGGCAAATAAATATCCTTTGTATACATATGTGAGGGGGAAAAACCTGCTCTGGTATTCTAGTGTAACATGAGAATCCCTAGCTCATTTTCCAAGTGGAAGAGAAGGAAGTCCTGTATAATATATAAATAAATGCCACCCACACTAATTATTCCACCTATCAAAATAGGAATGATTCATTACATTTTGATGAATCCGGCTGCAACTTAGTGACCTACCTTAATCACGAAAAAGAGATCAATACACTGCTGGCAGCTAGATTTTGTTATGTGCGTCTAATGGAAGTCAATAGCCAATAGGAAGAGGGCGAAAATCCCTACTGAGAGAGCAGCGCTGGGTGCAGTGGGAGAGAGCGAGGAAGGCACCCATCTTCACTCTGCTTAAAGTCTGTTTTACCTTGTGAGGTGGTGTAAGCTGCTTGAACAAGTAAAGCCTCCATGATGCAGCCAGCTCCATTGAAGAAAGTCAAGGCTTGCAAGGCAACTCCACGAATTCTGCCCGGCACAAACTTGTATGTAATGAAGGAACCTTTGAAGAAGCATGAAGAGAAATAGGTAGGGTGTGAATCTCTGGTTGGGGTGCAGTGGGGCATTATCACAACTGCCTGCTGGGAGCAATATTTTATGTACAGTAATACCTCGGGTTACAGGCGCTTCAGGTTGTGTTTTTTAGGGTTACGGACCACTGAAGCACGGAAGTAGCAGAACGGGTTACGGCAGTCGCGCATGCGCAGAAGCACTAAATCGCAACCCGCATGTGCGCAGACGCACCACTGCAGGTTGCGAACGCTGTGGGTTGTGAATGTGCACCCCACACGGATCATGTTCGCAACCCGAGCATCCACTGTATTGGATTTCTATCCTGCCCTTCCTCCAGAAGGGGCCCAGGGCAGCAAAGAAATCCAAAATGCCCAAATATTGCTTAAGGTAAATTACATTCCATGTACTCAGAAGGGGACAGATGCAAAATTGCAATGAAGGGATCGTGCTGGGTGGGGGCCCTTTGTTTGCTCTTGTCAGGGCTGGAGTCAGATGCAGGTCAGCCAAAAAAGCAGAGCCAGTGAAGTTAACTTTATTTAAGGCAACAACCATACACTCAGCAACAGGTCTTGCCCTGTGGAGCAGTTGCCAGGATTGATGGTCCCTGCCTTCTACCCCCTTTAAGGCTCCTCCTCTGCCAGATGTTTCCCAAGCAGTCTCAAACTGCGTCTGGGCATCTCCAATCTCTGCTCCATCCTACTCATCACTCCGCAAATCCTCAGAGACAAGGGGGGAGGGGAGCTTGTCTCAGTAGGAGAGGCAGGCTCCCCATACTCTTCAGCAGCCTCTTGATCCCTCTCCTCTGCTTCAGCCTCTGAGTCAGAACTGCTCCCTGTCACAGGCTCTCCCTGCTCACTAAATCCTGTTGCCCCTTCAGCATCCAACAAGTACTCCCACTCTTCTCCCTCTGACTTCTCCCTAGTGTCCCACCACCAATCCCTGGGCTCTGAGCCTTTCTTAGGGTTGCCATACGTCCAGAATTTCCCAGACATACGCGGGATTCGGCTGTTGGGAACTGCACCCGGGAGTAAATCCCTGAAATGTCTGGGAAAATCTGGATGTAAATCCAGACATATGCCAACCCAGATTGGAAGTGGTTTTCTGGGGGGGGGGGGGATAGCTCTAAAACCTTAATTTTTATTTTTGCAGAAGCAGCTCAACAACTTTTCTGTCCGGATTTTCCCTTTTTGAAATATGGCAACCCAACTTTGTCCTTTGGGGTTCCCCTTGGGGGTTCCCCAGCTGGTGCCTCCCACCACTTCTCATCATCCAGCCAGTCCCTGACAGCTCTTAACTTGGAACCTGTCCCACCATTTGCCCTTAGAAAGATCGGGAGTGAGAAGCCTGCAGCCCTTTGCATGCTGTTGGACTCCAACTCCCATCAACCTCTTTCAGCATGGCCAGTTGTCAGGGATAGAGAAGCTGTAGTCCAACAGCACAGGGAGAGCTACAGGTTGCCCTAATCCTGCGTTAAATCCATAACATTCAAGATGGGTGCCGCTGTATGAGTCTGACCCATGGGAAAAGCCTCCAGGTCAAGCCTTAAATTGCCACTGAACTATTACACACCACGTGGGACTACCTCTGAAGATGACTCAGAAACTACAGCTAATCCAGAGTGTGGCAGCTGGACTGGTGACTGCAAGTGGCTGCCGGGACCTTATCATACCAGTTCTAAAGGGTCTACATTGACCTAGTATGTTTCTGAGCATGATTCAAAGTTTGGGTGCTGATCTTTAAAGCCCTAAATGGCCTAGGCCCTGTATACCTGAAGGAGCATCTCCACTCCCATCGTTCAGCCCTGACACTGAGATCCAGCTTTGAGGGCCTTCTGGCAGTTCCTTCACTGTGAGAAGTGAAGTTACAGGGAACCAGGCAGAGGGCCTTCTTGGTAGTGGCACCCACCCTGTGGAGCGCCTTCCCATCAGATGTCAAGGAAAGAAACACCTGACTTTTAGAATGCATCTGAAGGCAGCCCTGTATAGGGAAGCTTTTTAATGTTTGATGTCTTACGGTGTTTTAATTTGTTGGAAGCCGTCCAGAGTGGCTGGGGTAACCCAGTCAGATCATATAAATGACTACTACTACTACTACTACTACTAGAAGAAGAAGAGGAGTTTGGATTTGATATCCCGCTTTATCACTACCCTAAGGAGTCTCAAAGCAGCTAACATTTTCCTTTCCCTTCCTCCCCCACAACAAACAATCTGTGAGGTGAGTGAGGCTGAGAGACCTCAGAGAAGTGTGACTAGCCCAAGGTCACCCAGCAGCTGCATGTGGAGGAGCGGGGAAGCGAACCCGGTTGACCAGATTACAAGTCCACTGCTCTTAACCACTACACCACACTGGTTCTCTACTACTACTACTACTACAGGGAAGGACATCTTCTTGTCCACTGAGCCCCATGGGGTGGCATCTCTGAACTTGCTTTACGCTCTAGCATGGGAGGTCCTGCCTTTCTCTAAATGGATGGAAAGTCCCACTGGGGGTAGTAAATTAAGGATTTTCTTGTGACCGCAAAGAACACTTGTTCGGCGAGCGGCAACCACAAGAATGACAAATTAAACGCTTTCCATGCCAGTGATGAATGAGACTGCTCAGAGAGGCTGTGGAACAGCGCCAGGGGCGAAGATTGCGACGGAAGGTGCTTTGGCTGTCCCTGTTCAAACAGATGTCATCCTGCGTTGAAGCCGGTTGCTTTTTAGGCTAGGAAACGAAACAAAAGAGTCCCCTTACAGGTGGGAGTCGCCAGAGCTTCTGCCAAGCCGAGGAAGATGTATTGTGGGGCCAGATGGATGCACGGCATGGAGGAGACGAGGAGGACTTTGCCTGAAAAAGTCTGTTCCACCAAAGGGAAATGCTTCCTGTGTACCTCTAAAAACCCAGCAACCATCACAGAGAGGGTGGCAGATGCGTAACCTACAACTGGGTACAAAAAGGCACAAAGCAGGCAAAGAATCATTTATAAAACCATACCTTGCTTTTGGAATTGCACCTGATATACTGGAAGACAATGAACACACTCCATTTTGTACTCTGATAAATATTAGAAACTCAGAATTGAATCTCTGCAATCCTAGATTTTCAGCCTGCAAAAGGAGGTCATTTCTCACCAAACAGGGTAACTCTAGTTACATGTCTACTTGCATGTAGGCCATCCATGGCTAGCAGGAGTGAGGCCTCACTTCTGGCTTTGTTCCCAAACATCACACCTCCACAGCTAAACACCCTCTGACCTTCACCTGCCTATCTATCTAACTATCTCTGACTTTTTTTCATCGAGAACTCACCGGAACTGAGTTCTGGCACCACTTTGATGCATTTCGGTACCTCTGTAGCATTGTGGAATGGTGGCACGGCACTTGGGGCTGCACGACAGAGGCTGCGGGTGGCACGATTGGTGTGGCTCAGTGGAGGCGTAAGAAGAGAAGGTTTTTTAGGGCTCCCCCGTAAAAAAAAGGTCAACTAGTTCTGGCACCTTTTTTTCTAGAAAAAAAGCCTTTTATCTATCTGTCTAACAATTGATAACAAATACAAAACAATACAATACAGCTTGTAGGTATTTTCTTGCATCTATTATTCCATATTCAGTCAGAGGACACAATGAACAATTGATTTATTATCATTATCATTATGAGTAATCTTCGTAATTTTCTTTACAGAAAGAGGGGCTGGGATAAGGAGTAAAGTAGCTTCTGGGCCCCTCTGAGAGTAGAGGTGCTGAAGCTCGTAGGGATGTCATTAATAATAATAATAATTATACCCATCTGCATACCCAGGCACTCTGGGCAGCCACAAACACATATAAAAACATAATAAAACATTAAGCACCTCCTCATATAGGGCTGCCTTTAGAAGTCTTCTAAAGGTTGTACAGTTACATATTTCCTTGGCCCAGGGGTCACTTCCATACCCTCCAATATTTCTCTAATGAAAATAAGCCAACATAAGGAAAAGTGGGACATTCTAGGCTCAAATCAGAAACCAGGATGGCTTTGGGACTGTTCCTGGAAAATAGGGACACTTGGAGGGTCTGGAAGCTTAGGCTTTGTTAGTTTCATAGTAGACCAGCCCCTGACCCTCCGTGGGGGCTTTTGCCTGACTGGAAGGTAGAGACAGAGGTGTGTGCAAGTATGTGTACACACATACTTGGTTATTGTAGACATCTATTGCCCCACCCACATTCTCCTCTGGCTCCACCCACCACAAGTATGGGGCTCCCCAATAAGGACTGTGGCCCTTGAAGGGAAAAAGGTTCCTCACTCCTGCAGTAACATAACCCAGATAGGGTGGTAGGACCAGATTCCATCCATCTGAGCCATGACAACTTGACAGAGCATCACAGCTTCTCTCGAAGGTCCAAAACCTGCCCCAGATTCTTCCACTTACATACCAAAGGAAGCATTCTTCTCTTCTTATGCCCATTAACTATAACCTCCCAGACATTCTTTTACAAAAAGCTTTCACAGTGCCACGCCAGATACCTTTTGAAATGTTTAACCTTTCAAACTTTTGCAGCATCATTAGACTTCAGAACTTCCAAGCTGCAACTTGGAGAACAACCATCATTGCTATCTGAACGTTCTTTCCTACGGTTCAGTGGAGAAACAGTTTTATTTCAAAATCCCAAGTAATTGCCACCTTCTGTTCCATGTGCTTCTACTTTGCACAAAGCTTTACAACAAACTTAATGAGGCTAATTCGAGTCAGATTAATACTTCCTGTCTTTTGGCACTGGCTGCACCACATGCAATTGGGGTCCTGAATTAAATACTAGGAGAAGAGGAAACATCAATTCCTGTGTGCACGTCTGTTTTAAACTGCGAGGCAGGATGGGAAGAGTTTCAAATTGCATGAGCAGCTCAGTTGTTAAATTCATGCAGAAATGAGGAAATTTGCATCTCTTCCCTGTGTTCACTGAATCTTAGAACTGAGGTCTGAAGGAGCCAAAAGGAATCTCTGTGTTGGAAACCTCAACGAGGGATTAGGGCCCTCATATCTATGGGACCGCCTCTCCTGGTATGCCCCACAGAGGACCTTAAGGTCCATGAATAACCATAGTTTAGAGGTCCCGGGCCCTAAGGAAGTCAGATTATACTCCACCAGGGCCAGGGCCTTTTCAGTGATGGCTCCAACCTGGTGGAATGCTTTGTCCCATGAGACAGGATTTCAGGATTTAATCTCCTTCTGTCAGGCCTGTAGGACAGAGCTATTCCACCTGGATTTAATTTGAATCCATCCTCATCTTTTATTTCCCTTCTCTTCCCTCCCCCTCCCCTTTTATGAAGATCACCCGCTCTGAGACCCCACAGCTAATTCTCCCCTGGCCTCCTCGCTGGCCCAAGTAGGACCAATTCAGCCAGCTAGCCCTGGGGATTATCTGATTGATTTTTGGTTTTTATTGTTATTCATGTTTTTATACTGTATTTTATGCTGCTTTTATAATCAAGTGTTTCAATGTGTTTTAAATTTGTTGTTAGCCACCCTGAGTCCTGTTTTTGAACCCGGAAGGGCGGGGTACAAATAAAATTATTATTATTATTATTATTATTATTATTATTATTATTATTATTATTATTTATTAAGATAGGTCAGACAATGCAAGGATGCAAGCAAGTTCATGGTCCAAACCAGTGCTTGGAAGGCTCATCTTATTTGATAGGTATGGTTTTATTTCTTAAATTTCTGTCCCACGCTGGGACAGGGTGGCAAACATACAAATGATGAAGCATCTTTAAAAACAATTGCAGCACAGATGCAGACTGATGAAGATCTCTACTTAAAAGCTTGTTGGAAGAGGAAGATCTTCACAGTAGGTGGTCGAAAAGTCAACAGAGATGGTGCCTATCTAATATTCAAGAGGAGGGAATTCCACTGTAAGCCCAATTCCTACATTGTGCACAGTGAACTCTCTGGCATTGCAGAAGGGTCTCACCTGCAGAATGCAGTGATCATTTGGGTATATAAGGGGTGAGATGATCTTTCAGGTATGCAGGTTCCAGGCTGTCTAGGGATTTATACACTAGAATCAGCACCTTGATTCTAGCCTAAGGGCTCATCTACACATAGAAAGCATGGGTCTTTGAGGTTTTCCGCTTGTCCAGTGCTCTCCATGCATGGATCCAAGCATTTTCCTGTTTGCCCTGCCACTTCCCTTACTCTTTACCACTGGATCAGAGCAAATGTCAACCCATTGAAAAAATGATTGATGTCCACTCATCAGGGTTGCTCAGAGTGGCTGGGGCAACACAGTCAAATGAGCAGGGTTGGGTATAATTAATAAATTGTTGCTGTTGTTATTGTTCCGAGTCAGCAGTAAAGAGCAGATTTTCCCTGGGAGAAAGCAGTGGGACGAGAAGAAGTGTGGACAATGTATTCATAAGTCAGAGTTAGATAAGTTGCTATTAAAATTCAAAGTGAATCTATCCCCCATCCCTACCTGTAAATCAGGTCAAGGTTATCCTCAAATTGCAGACAGTGCTGGTGTGGAAGCTGAATCTGAGTCTTTGCCCCAAGGCCATCTTGTGATCATGCAGCAGCAGGAGGATTTGAACCAGGGACTTTGGTGCCGTTGCCACTACCCTATACTATGCATAGGCATTTGATTGCATCTGTATTGGAGACATTTCCCCCACCTCCAGTTCACCAGACCATTGCTTGGATTGAAGTTTGCAGGATTATTGCTTTCCTCTCCATACTTCTCCTTCATAACTCAAGAGAATGGGATGAGGATTATTTCGTGTAACAACCTTGGTCAACAGCGCAGTTGAAGACCAGGAAGCAGGCCACAAATAGAATCCTATTCTCACTCCCAAAACACACAGCTGCACCTAAATATTAAGAAGATTCCAAATTGGAGCAAATACATTCGGTGCTTTAGGCAAGGTCTAAATGTGAAAATTGCATGCAAAAGACTGTCATGCCCTTTGGAGTAGGATCAAATGTCTTTCAGTGGATGACATGGTAGTACTGGGAAGGAAGTACAAGCATATTATTTTGGGAACACCCCCCCCCCCAACATCCATAGTTTCCAATCCAAAAAATACATTTGCCGCCTGGTAGAGCAGCTGGCTGCGAGAAGAAGAGCTAAATGAATGAGTTGGTGAATCATCGAATTCATAGAATCGCAAAGTCATCTAGTCCAACCCTCTGAAAAGCCACTTCCGACCTTGGGAGGAGGTGGTGTTGTGGGCTTCACGCCCCCAACACTTGTGCAGAGGCTGGCTCCCAGCCCCGCACGAACAGGGGATCCTCTGCCACATCATTTCCCTGGCCAGCCAATCGGCTGGCTCAGGGGGTGTGGCTTGCCGCATTTAAGGCAAGCGCGGCAGAGGAGCATCCTCTTTGCTGCCGATCTTGGAGATTTCCTGGATCACCCGCCGTGGAATGCGTTGGGCAGAATTCCTGCCGGAAGTAAAAGCTAGAGCCGCCAAAGAAGGCCCACCGGATGCTTTAGTTATCCAATTGGGAGAAAATGATTTGGCTTATAGGATGGGTGTGGACATAATGTGGAACATTTACAATGATTTTGATGAATTGAGGATTTCTTTTCCTAAGCTGGTCATAATTTGGTCGTCACTATTAGAAAGGTGCATTTGGAGGGATTGCAGATGCCCTATTGCTATAAACAAATCCAGAAAGATTCTGGAATGCTCGGTGGCTCGTAGAGTAGCAAAGCTGGGGGGACAAGTCATTGACCACCCTAACACCCAATACAGCAAGGTGGCCCTCTACTGCGTGGATGGCGTACATCTTTCCAATGAGGGAAACGATGTTTGGCTGGCTGACATATCTGCTGGGATTAGGCATTGGTTGCAGGTCTGAGGGTATTGGCAGTGAGCTTCGCTCGAGTGGCAGTTAGGCATTGGTAGGAGTATTGTTATGTAGATGAATGGCGGGAGGAGCGCCATCACCTCCCCTGGATAATGAAGGGTAGTCCGGTAAAGGACTCTGGGGGGGCCTGGTCACCCCCAAGTGGTGACCCCTAGTTGATGTGCATCAGCAGGGCTCCCCCTGCTGGGGTTAACCCTTCCCGGCCTTCAGGCTGATGGACTGAAGCCGGATAGTTGTTAGGACCAATGCCTAAGGCCAATACTGCTCATCACCTGTAACCAATAAAGTTGTGGCCAATTTTAGCCCATTAACCTTAATTATGTTGTCTTGTGTCTTTATTTCTGCTGGTGGGATGCGGGAACTTGCCATGCAATGCAGGATTCGCAGCCAAAGAATCCCAGACAGATGGCGACCCAACCTCTGTTTACAAACCTTCCATGAAGGAGAGTCCATCATCTTCAAAGGGAGCCCATTTCACTATTGGGCAGCTCTTGTCAGAAATGATGGGGATGTATGGAGTGGCAATCCTCCCCCATTTCGTCTACACTACGCTTGAACAGCATTGTTGACTGGTGCCCATTGGGACTGATAGGATGGAAGATAGGGTTGCCAACGTAGTCTATGAAGGTCTGACCTCTGACGCCAATTCTGCTTCCCTGAATGGTGTTAATCGATCCCTTTTCAGATGATGTTCCCCCCACCCCCCATACTTCTTAATTCAGTGCAAGGTGGTGTTTAACAAAGCTGGTGGCAAAACCTTGGGTTTAGATGCGGAAAACCCATATTTAGTTTCATTTATTTACAGTACTGATATTGGCGACCCAGCAGCAAAATTCTCCATGTAGCTCGCAGAAAATGTCAGATCTCTGCTCAGCTGTGAGTTTGCTGGATGGCATGGGGCATACCATTATCTCTCAGCCTAGCCTACCTTGCAAGGATTGTTGTGAAGGTACAAGGTGTTTTAAGATCTCTTTGGGAGGAAAGGAAAGCTGCAAAACGCAATGAACAAAATAACTGTAATGTTTTCCCAGCGTAAAACCACACATTGCTCAGGTACTGAAGACGTGCTTCATAATGAAGGCACCACCTTACAGACATACTGTCAAGGAAAGGTAAGAATCAATGAATCCACGATCAATTATACCCAAGCGTTTTAGTTAACAGATCCTCCGCATCACCTCGAAACAATTCATTAAATTTACAAATACTGTTTGGCTGCCAAGAAACACAAAAACCAATAGCTCTTGCACATGAAAATTAGCGTATATTAGTACTCACCAATACAGACTGCAGAGAATCGTCCACTTGTTTCAGGACTAAAGAGACAAGTGTTGAGACACTCCAGCACAGGAGCCAGAATTAAGAATGGCAGGATGCTTATCACATTCATGGCTGCTACTGGCAAGAGAAACCCATTCAGATTCAAATTTGAATTCATTGCCTGCAGATAATATCCTGACGGTATCTACGTCAAAAGGGGGAAAGACCATAACATTTGCTTGTTGGCACAATCGGCTTCTGTTTATAGGGGGGAAAGTTCTCCCAATTCTGTCCATGCCCATTTTAAAGGTGAGTGCGTTATTCTAGGTTGATATAGGAGAAATGAGAAGGCTATGGTTGGAGCAGGCACAATTTATTTATTTATTTGTAAGGATTGCCAAAGCAAGGGGCTGTCTCCTCCTTCCATGAAAGTGAATTCTATAAATTCAGATTATGCATTGTGTGAAGAACATCCTTTTCTCATTGCCAGGCTGCCTCAGTGTAGGAACCCAAATTCTAGAATTAGGGATGGAAGATCCTTTCTCTACCGCCAGCCATAATCCTACAGACCAAAAATCATCTCACTATTTGCTTTTGTTTTTCTGTACTAAAAAGTTGCAAGCGTTTTTGTCTTTCCTCACCAGAAAGATGTGCTCCAACCTCTTGATTATTTCATTCCCTCTTTTTTTCCTATAACCATATTGCCCTGCAGAGGGCACTTAAAAATTCAGTTCCAAGATACTTCCAAGTACTTCAGAATCTGCTGCCGCATCTCCAAAGAGCCTGCAAGGACAGTTCCCGGTAGAACCACAGCCATTGCCCGCTTTCAAAATTACAAGGCTGTGAGTGGTCACCTTTCAAATTTACGAGATCATGAGCGAAACAGTAGTTTTAGATTGAATCAGACATAGCATTGAAGTATGACAGGATCTTGTGGTACAATGACCTATAGTAGCTGTAATGCCCTTCAACTGCCCTGGAAAAACAGGGAAATCTAGTTTTTCCCCATAAGAGCATGGTGGCCATTTGGGGTATCACAGTACCATGTCATGATTTCACCCCAGAAAAAATGCTTTTTCCAGGCCACAATCTCACGTGGCACCTCAAAACACTTGTTTTTGGGTGCCATAACTGAAAAAAAATGTTTTTCTGAGGTTGCGATCTCACGTGGGTCATGTCACTCACACAGAAGTGAGGCCTTGGAAGATAGCTTTCCCATTTTTCGTTGCAGCATGGTGGAAGGTATGCATTATATTATAAATCTGCCTGCTCTGGGATTGCATTTCAAAAAATGGATTTAGAACTACGAGGAGTCACACCCTTACCTGTACAACACATATCCTATAGAGGATTTGGAAGGCAATGAAAGGGAAGAGACGGACAAGCAATTTTGTGCTTTCCACTTGAGTTTCGCTGTACTGGCCGCCGTAGTTCTCCTTGGCATGGTCTAGCCAGTTTGTGACATCCCCACTGAAGTAGCGGCATTTTACACAACATACTCTCAGTGCATTAGCAACGACGCCACAGACTGTCAACAGGCCATTACCTATGGAAAAGTGAGAGAAGGCAATGAACCACAACAGAGTCATTGAATCATCAAACTGTAGAGTTGGAAGCCCAACCCCCTGGGAAAATTATCACAACATTTTCTGAGATTGCAACTCTGGGAAGGAGCTGAGGTCTCCTGACAACACCAGGGGCCCTTAACAAACCCTTGCAAATAGTGGCACTGTGGTCTAAAGCACTGAGTCTCTTGGGATTGACGATTGGAAGGTTGGCGGTTCGAATCTGTGTAACGGGTTGAGCTCCCATTGCTCTGTCCCAGCTCCTGCCAGCCTAGCAGTTTGAAAGCACGCCAGTGTGAGTAGATAAATAGGTACCACTGTTGCAGGAAGGTAAACTGTGTTTCCGTGCGCTCTGGTTTCCGTCACGGTGTCCCGTTGCACCAGAAGTGGTTTAGTCATGCTGGCCACATGACCCAAAAAGCTGTCTGTGGACAAACGCCAGCTCCCTTGGTTTGAAAACAAGATGAGCACTGCAACCCATAGTCGCCTTTGACTGAACTTAACTGTCCAGGGGTCCTTTACCTTTATAGCTCCATATATAAATTGGAGTTGGCTCTGGAGTAGCAAGTATATACCCAAATATACACACAGTTGTTGGACTTTGGTGGCTACATTACAGGATCAGATTAAAATGTTTTGCAAGAGATAGTCTTCTCTTCTCGCTCTTTCTCCTGAAAAATCTTGGCTCCAGTATTCTATTCCTCTGACCTTGAACTAATCTATATTACTTAATTACGGTTCTTAAAAAGTCTACATGGCTCTCTAGATGATTCCCCTCCCCTTCTCCCAATCTTTGGTCAACTGCCAATTGTCAAAATTACAGCTAGGTGAAGAAATGCAAATGAAATCCCTGCTTGACATATGCATGGCCCACATTTGGAAAGGGAGAGAAAAGCTACCTTAAAATAAAATGCAATCATTTCTTTAAGGTCACCTATGGACTTGAATTATTGACTTGGGGGAAGAATTCCAGACGACTCATCTGATTGGAAGAAGCCAAAATAAGGTTATAAACTCAGCTATTAAGAAGAGGGGGGGAGGAGCTAACCATGCAGCACTCAAGCTGCCTCCTAAAAGGGAAAGAGTGAAGCAGGAAAAGAATGCCAGCAACAAAAAAAGTGCAAACCAAACTGCAGCAAAAACGCAGACTTGTGCAATTCTAGAGGAAGTAGTGCTGAATGCAAACCTAGGAAACTTAAATCCCAGTGCGACTACAAATCTGCAGGCTGATCTTAAACAACTCATTTTTAAAGATGAACTACACTATTACCATTTGCGTATCGAGGCCCCGTGACCACCCTGTTCCCTAAGGTGAAAATAACTAGACAACACACAACATATTGGTTTGGGATCAAATAAGGCCACAACTTTATTGGCTACAGATGTGAGGTTTGGCCATAGGCATTGTGGTAAACAACTGCACATGTCACTCCCACCCATCCAATGGGAGTGTTTCTGAAGACAGCCATACTTGCCTATGAGAGTTGCACCGAAATTTGTTCCCCTCTTTCATAATTTTTCCAATGCAATTTCTGTTCTCATAAGTTTATGAAGAATGGTTGAAATAAAATGTGCAAGGTTTATTTTAATTTTCATTTTTTTGGCACAGTGCTGTTTGTTTGCTACAATTAACCTCCAGTATCTCTTTCCTATATGCCCCATTCTGGTTGGAAGGAACACAGGCACCTTTGTTAGCAGCAGAGTCGAAACTGCTCATTTTGTCTGCTATATATAACAAAATACCAGATTGAAGGTAACCAAGGGTGTGGGGTGGGAAGAAACGAGTGGTGTTTTCTCAAGAAAGTCTTGTCCTGTTCTTAGTGGCCAAGATATACTCTATTTGCTGTCTTGAAAAATTAACAGAAATTAACAAGATTTATTTTTAAGCAAATATGGGGAAGAATGCCAAACATTAGCATACTTGCTGGCAGTCAAAACAACACAATACACAGACTTAAGGGCCTGTTCTGCAATAGAAGTTCTTACTGCCTTCTCTGCCATCCCAGAATGCAAACAGTAAAGGCAGCCAAAAGGTAAAGGCAGATATAATGATATTAAATGGATTGGAAGCAGGCTGGTAATAAACTCGGTCAGTCCAGCACCACTTCCACTTAAGGTCGGCCCTACAATGAGACAGACTGAGGCTGCCTCAGGTGGCAGATGTAGAGGTGCGGGGAAGGGACAGAAATACGCCTACCCTAGCCTACTGCCCAGACGTACAGTGGGAGATACTCTCCTTTAACCAGTGTCAGAGTAAGGTTCAACTACAATTCAACTTGGCTTCTGTACATGCCTTATGGAAGGGTGCCATCTTGTCCTTCGCCTCGGGCAGCAAAACGTCTTGAGCTAGCCCTGCTTCCACTGATGACACCACTAGAGTGGCTGGTTGGAAGCCCAGCATGCATTGTCACACTGTGACTAGGTGGCCTGTGGCCCTACTTAGTCAGTTGTCCATGTCCTCCCTCCACTGTTAGGTTTCTTTATCTATGAACTGGACTTAGGCCAGACTGTGTTATGAAATTCTACTCAATATTGAGGCAGAGCAGAACTCCAATGTATAGTTAACAGAGTAAAAACTTAAACACATTGCAAGATTCCCCCCAAATAGACCAGAGGCAGTTAATATTTCATCCAGCAGAGCTTTACTGCTACTGAAGGCAATTGAGCATAATGGTCGCAAATCCATTCAGGATTGGTACTGTCCATAAGAAATCCAATTGCAGCAGACTTAACTTAAACCTACAATAACTTATAATAACTCTAAACATTAAAACTAAGCATACTTTGTACAGAACACCACACCAGAAGGAAAAGAGGTAGAAAGAGAAAGTGAAACAGAGGCTCCTTCTGGCCTTACTTTTATAGTCAGCAAGACCTTGACAGAAGAGATAACAGAATCACTTTAAGCCAGCTGTACTCAGCTTCTCTGAAGGAATAACCCAAACATCATGAACCTTCTGCTTGTTTCTTTCACACAGAGAAGCTTCCAGAACCCTCTTGAATTGATTAGAATAGGAAAGATCTCTAAACACCAGATCAATACTTTCAGCACCAAGTAAATGTAAACTGACAGACTGCCCTTCAAACTCTGGACTGTAATGTAGATACATGACTATCTTAAGCTAATGGCGATACTCAGGGCCTCCAGGACTTTCCCAGGTGGCCTTGATATGCCAGACTGCAATACGTACCCTGGCAATAATATATCACACTGGGATATATGCTTTTGGACACACCTGAGTACAAATTAAATAGATTTAAACCTGCAATTTTTAGAACTTCGAAGATTTTCTTTCTCTCCCGCGCCCCAAATTTAACCACCACCACCAAGGATTCTTCATGTAATTTACTGGGTTACCTTTTGGGGGCTGGTAAATCATTTCACTGCGCGCCATATGGATGGTGATCAGCGCCATCAGGACAGACACAAAGGGGATAAGGAAGCCAAGGTTTTTGGCCACCGACTGCTGGATGTATGAAATGATGACCAAGACAATGGCAGAACTTAAATTTTCCAGCCAATAAAACCTACAGGAGAAAAGAAAAGAAAAGACATGCCCACAAGAGTCATTTTTGGAGGGATGGGAAGAAGAACCACTATTTATTAGAAGATATCAGTTTGTTTTAAAATTACATTCTTTCTGGACTATAGTTTGGGGGAAAATCAGGTCCATTGTTGGTAATGTCCTGCGCCGCCTTTTCCATATTTAAAGGCAACAACTCCCAAGCTACACCAAAATACTCCCGTTAATCAACAAAGACCATCCTAGAAGATCAGATGGAATTTTGTTATTTCAGGATCTTATAAACGTACTCCCTTTTTGTGTATGCATGGGCATTAAGTAGTGCCTTTGTGTTCCCTTCCTTGGTTGGCTGTTTTCATGTACCCTCTCTGTTTATAACCAGGAAACTGAATGGTTTGGCCAAAGAGTCACAGAAGTGTTGAAGAAAATAATTCCATGTGCATTGAAGTCAAATATTTATTGGCATCACCAAATCACACAATAACCGCCCCCCCAACTAATAGCATATTCTATTGCAGCTTCTAATCCACTGCCGCATCCAATTTATTTTACAGTAATGATATGATAACACTAACTGCAACACCCGCTACCTATAAGATGATCCTACTAATTTAGAATTCATCTCAACACTTTAAAAACAGAGCCAACCGTCCCCTACTCTCTGACATTCTTCATCTGCCTTCATTGTTCGAAATCATGCAGGCAATATGGGATGCATATGCAATGAAAAAGGGAGAACCTACCAAAGAAATATATTTTTTAATATTTACAGATAGATAGATAGATTTATTTATTTCTATGCATCTCGTGAATCTCTCAAGTATGTAGAAACTCCTACCATTTTGTGGAAGTTGGTTTCCCATTCAAACAGTCAGACACCCAACCACTAGAGTTTGCTATTAGAGGAAAAATATGCTGATCTGCTGCAATGTTTAGTCAATCAACCAGTTAAAAAGGTGCCCCAGTTTAAAAAATCAGGCACTGATGCTTTTTTTAAAAAAGTGTTTAAATACAAGAATTGCAAGTGACAATTGCCATCTGAAGAAGAGGCATCCCCTTTCCCCCACATAGAAGAGAATGCCTCTTAACATCTCTGACACAGACGTCAAGCTACAAAGAAAGTAAGCTTTCCTTCCTCCAGAACTATCTTTTTGTTCCTATGGAAGTTCATGTTGCTTTCGTCCAATAATCAGTCAATTAAAATTCATACAATTAATCAACTAAGATTTCTTTAATCATACTGACAGCCATAATTCTGAAGCTCCCCCCCCCTCAGTAATTTGAGATCAAGAGTTATTTAAGGACTCCAAAAGGTCAGGGCAGAACCTTTACAAGTTGGAAGCCCAGAGAGACCATAAGAATCCCCAGGTTGGCTTTAACTTTGAGCAAAATCATCTTTCATCTTGTTAGAGCAAAGAATGACAGCGGATGAGTCAGAGCAGAGCAGAACATCCGCACAGAGAGCCTGGCGGAATACAGACAGCAGGCAGCCAAAGGGGGAGAAAACAATGACAGACCCAATTTGAGTAAATTTAACACTACCGAGAACCCTTTGGCGGCTGTCAGGGTGGTATCAAAATGTCGGGAGCACCAGGAAACGGAGTTTCCCCAAGGTCACCATTGAAAGCTCTGAAAATGTCAACGCTGTTTATTTACTTACGACCATTTCAGCTCCCATTAAACACATGTACACAGAGGCACACATTTGTATTGAAAATCAGCCATGTGAGCTTATCTCGCTTGGCTTGAAGATGGCTCAAGTTTGCCACAAGGAACAAGGATGAGTAACAGTTCTGACTTCGCTCACAGAAATGAAGAGAATCTTGCATACTCAGTTTAGAGCCATTGTGGTGCCGCGGTTAGAGCATTGTACTAGGACGTGGCGGGGGGTCGGGTTCAAATCCCCACTTGGCTGTGAAGCGCACTGGGTGGCCTTGGGCCAGTTACAACCTCTCAGCCTATTTTACCTCACAGGGTTGTTGTGGGAGTTAAATGAGATGGGTGGGAGTCATACATGGCACTTTGAGACCCTTGGAGAAAAAGGAGGGGATATAAACCCAATAAATAAATACATTGTCATCAGGGGGTAATTTAAGACAGAATATGACCATGGCCACTGGTCCCATCACCTCCTGGCAAATAGAAGGAGAAGAAATGGAGGCAGTGAGAGATTTTACTTTCTTGGGCTCTATGATCACTGCAGGTGGTGACAGCAGTCATGAAATTAAAAGACTCCTGCTTCCTGGGAGAAAAGCGAAGACAAACCTAGATAGCATCTTAAAAAGCAGAGACATCACCTTGCCAACAAAGGTCTGTATAGTTAAAGCTATGGTTTTCCCAGTAGTGATGTATAGAAATGAGAGCTGGACCATAAAGAATGCTGATCGCCAAAGAAGTGATTCTTTTGAATTATGGTGCTGGAGGAGACACTTGAGAGTCCCATGGACTGCAAGAAAATCAAACCTCTCCATTCTGAAGGAAATCAGCCCTGAGTGCTCACTGGAAGGACAGATCCTGGAGCTGAGGCTCTAATACTTTGGCCACCTCATGAGAAGAGAAGACTCCCTGGAAAAAAACCCTGATGTTGGGAAAGATGGAGGGCACAAGGAGAAGGGGACAACAGAGGACAAGATGGTTGGACAGTGTTCTCGAAGCTACCAGCACGAGTTTGACCAAACTGCAGGAGGCAGTGGAAGACAGGAGTGCCTGGTGTGCTCTGGTCCATGGGGTTACAAAGAGTCAGATATACAGGCAATGGCCAATTGACATGTGATCGTGCACCTGTGCATCGCACCAAACCCAGAAGTGACTTAAAAAATGGCAAAAATAGCCCCAAAAGAGTCCAGAAAGGGCAAAAAAAGCATGAAAACAGCACCAAGTAATTGCATGAGCCTTTGCAAGGGCAATCTCAGGATTCCTTGCACCGACCATTGAGGCTTGTGGAGAGTTGGAGTTTAGCAAGGAGATTTGGAGGGAGCGATTCCGATGCAGTTTGGTGTTTGGTAAGTGCTGCTGGTTTTTAAAAGGGTTTTCCAAGGTTTCCAAAGGTTTAGAGAGTGTTTCAGGCTTTTCCAATGGTGTTTCATATATATGCAATTTCACATAAATGCAGGGTGCCTTGGAACGTAACCCCTGCATAAATGGGGAGTTTCCTATACCAGCATGTTGTGCTCCATTTCAATCGCATCAGTGGCACGGTGTGGCACAACAGCAAATATCATTGGATAATGCTACTACTACCCCATGAAAACAGAAGGAAAGAACTGCATGCCAATCTACCACCTGAAATTTCATCACTTTACCCCTGCATTTTCTGGGTTAAGAGAGCAGCCAATGGATTTTTCTGGAATCAGATAACACAGAAATGAGCTCTAAATGTGCATTTACACCCCCATAGTTTTCTGAAAGTGGCTTTTGGCTCAAATACAATGCAGAAATTAACAGTTAGAGAGGCGTTGGGAAAATGGAACAAACTCCAGCAGCCTATGTCTGGGCTGCAGGCCTGCACATGAAGGGACCAGCCAATACCTCATCGCCTCCTTTCTCCTTGACTTGGTGATCGTAAAGGCAGACAACACTCTGGATGCAGAATTGATGGTCAACGTAAAGGCCTGCAATGCCAGTGAATTATCTTCTCAAAGCATATAGCTAAATTAGACACATCCTTATGACCAGCTATCAAGTAAAAAGAAGGCCTGAGCTATAATTACGTGCACTTACAATGAAGAGGCCAAAGACTAAACTTCATTATGTTAGATTTAAGATCGGAGCCATGTGTCCTTTCTTCAAACCACACAGTGCTCGAGAAATTAGCTTTTTATTACCTGCCTTCCTTTGCCCAGCAAAAGCCCCAAGCACCGCCCCACTCGGTTTACCCCAAGGGTACATTTTATATGCATTAATCTTTCCCTTTGTAATCAACACTAGAAAGTGTCACTTTGATTAAACAAAAAAGAAAAAAGGAGAGGAAAAAAGGCTCCTCTGAATTACTAGGACTGCAGTACAATAAATTCTCTTGAGCTATCGCTCAGATTGGTCTTCAGACTTAATTCTCCAGAGTCTTATTTAATCAAAATGATGTTGCTAATTAAGGATTAAAACCTGGAATTTTATTTATTTATTTCAAAAGGGAAGATTTTATTTTTTTTGCTTCCTTATTCTCTCCTTCGGGTAAGTCAAGGAGAAGGAATTTGCTCAGAGGAACCAAACCATCTTGCTACCTTCTGCAAAGCTGCAATATTTAAGAATGTTTGGATTTAATCCAAAGACGGAGATATCAGTATAGTTGGGGAGGAGGGGGTGGTTATGGAAGCACTGAAAATATACTTAGAAAACTGTCCCACAATGGAAGAAAGCCAATATATTTCTACTGATAATTTAATTATCAATATTAAAAAGTTCAGTTCTATTAGTGAACAGAGATAAGCGATTTTAATTACATTATAGATATCAATTGACTTGCCAATGCCAGGACACCTGTGTGGCCAACAACTGTTTTGTAAATGGCCATAGTTCAACCATGCAATTATCAGTATATGTACTTTTCTGAATATTTTTTTTGCTCTGACTCCACTGCTTACAATTCCCTCCTCCCAGCCGTGTGCGTATGCGTTGATGAACTCAGCTGTGAAACTGCTGTGAAACTTATGTCAGGATAAATTTGTTACAAGAAAACAGAAGGGGGGGTCCCCAAATGAAAATAACAGAAAGTCCAAGTCTCGGGGACCCAGTTACAAAAATAATATGCTTTGTAATTGGGTTCCTGTGACTTGGTCTCTTTGTTATAATAAATTTGTGAGCCTTCGTGGTGCCACAAGGCTCTCTGCTGTTGTTTTTAAAAAATGGTATGCAGACGGTAACGCCTTTGGGAAAGTATTTTAATCAGAGGTAACTAAAATGTATGTGTTTCATATCAATGCAGATGAGAGCCATGCAGAGGAACAAGCATTTATTATGACCTCTGCAGGAAATCTATATGGAGCTATTCAAAGTTTGTAAGTCATTGCAGCTAGGCTCCCTGTACTATTTATTAACCCAGAAAGAGGTTGGCTAGTGTTCGACAATGCGATCATTCATATCTATGAAATTATTTCTTACATTTATGTCCCAGCTTTTCTCTAAGGAGCTGAAGATGATGTATGTGGTTTTCCAACTCCCATCTCACTTTACCCTCACAACAGCCCCACAAGGTAGGTTAGATGGGAAGCTATGACCGAGATTAATGGCTGAGAGGAAGATTTGAAACTACTCTTAGTCCAGCTCTTAGTAAAAAGAAAGGTGAAGGCAAAGGACCCCCGGACGGTTAAGTCCAGTCAAAGGCGACTATGGGGTTGCAGCGCTCATCTCGCTTTCAGGCTGAAAGAACTGGCGTTTGTCCACAGAAAGCTTTCTGGGTCATGTGGCCAGCATGATTAAACTGCTACTGGGGCAACGGGACACCGTGATGGAAACCAGAGTGCACAGAAACACTGTTTACCTTCCTGCCGCAGTGGTACCTATTTATCTACTTGCACTGGCATGCTTTCGAACTGCTAGGTTGGCAGGAGCTGGAACAGAGCAATGGGAGCTCACCCCGTTGTGGGGATTCAAAATGCCAACCTTCTGATTGGCAAGCCCAAGAGGCTCAGTGGTTTAGACCACAGTGCCACCCGCATCCCTATCCTTGCTTAACACAACAATGGTAGCCTTGCCTCTTGCACGCCTTCCCAGAGCTGCACCAGAACAAAGGTGGTTCTTCCTTCCCTTGGGGAAGGTCTATAGCTCAGTGGAAGAGCATCTGCCTTGCAAGCAGAAGGTCCCAAGTTCAATCCCTGGCATCTCCAGGTAGGGTTAGGAGACCACAGCACCACCCCTGTCCTCACTCTAACTCAGGGGTCTGCAACCTTTAAGACAAAAAGAGCCACTTGGACCCGTTTCCGAAGGAAAAAAAACTGGGAGCCGCAAAATTCGTCATTATAAAAATAATTATTTCTTTGTTTGACCCCTCAGAATTACTCCTCCTCATAGAAATAAATGTTAAATTAACAAGTTACCTTTTTGTGTGTGTGTGTTCTTCACTCCCTTTCAAAACAGTGACCAGCGTACATGCCCCCTTTCAATGCAGTGACCAGCGTACGTGCCCCTTACAATGTAGCGGGCGGGCGGGAAGGTGATGTCGGGACGGTGACTAACGCAAGCACCGCCTCCCATGCGACGTCACAGCCAGTACAGCGCCCACCACAGTGGGGAGTGTCGGGGCACACAATGCGCCTCCTCCCCTCGCTAGTATCCGCCCCAAAGCCGCGGCAAAGGTGTAAAAGAGCCACATCCAAACAATTCACATGAGAGGTTCTTACAGTTCCAGAAAATCCTTTCACAGAGTTTAGACAAGGATTTCTGGAATATATTGGCCTTGTTTCACCATCCTGGGCTTCTTCAGTAGTTAAAGCACATATGTGAAATTAC
This sequence comes from Podarcis gaigeae, assembly GCF_964106915.1. Taxonomy (NCBI): domain Eukaryota; kingdom Metazoa; phylum Chordata; class Lepidosauria; order Squamata; family Lacertidae; genus Podarcis; species Podarcis gaigeae. The sequence goes on along the minus strand of NC_139686.1, from coordinate 15,884,111 downwards.
AAGACAGTGGATCTTATGGCATAGCAGTAGCTGTGGTAATTGCTTTACGTGACCATAGGTTTGTTTGTTGTTGTTTTGTGTGGAAACTGTGGCATTTCAGATGTTTCTGGATTCCTCGCACTACCCTGGGATCAAGACGAGACCTAGGAGAAACTAGTAAGCCACTACGTATTCCCTGGATTTTCCAGAATGTTTGCTGAAGGGAATATACAGTAGTACCTCAGCTTAAGAACAGTCCTGTTTAAGAACGATTCGGTTTACAAACTCCGGAAAAGCGGAAATAGTGTCCCAGTTTGAGAACTTTACCTCAGTCTAAAAACTGAATCCGAATGGTGTAAGCGCACCAGCAGCAGGAGGCCTCATTAGGGAAAGCGCGCCTCAGTTTAAGAACAGTTTTGGTTTAAGAACGGACCTCCGGGATGGATTAAGTTCGTAAACCAAGGTACCACTGTACTAGGAATGCAAGAATGCATCTGGTGCATGCTGGGTACTCAGTGGAGCCAAGATGGCCATGTTTCTCTGGGAACTTACAAGAAGGATATGAAAAGGATGGTCATCCACAGTCATTTGCCATTAGCATCTGGCAACTGAGAAGTATGGACCCTCCGAGCAGGGATGTTGCATTTAAGGGCCAACCTTGATGCAAAGCTAAACACACTAAAAAACCCCAGTGCTTAACAGCCAATCCAATATCCCTGTCAACCATTGTTCGGTGGAGATTTTAAAACTGGCGGCCTTCCAGTGGGGCAGTCTCACACAGGAGCACCTCAAGCACAATGGAAGGAATAAGGGTTTAAAACACATGGGCTGTGTCCCTGCAGAAGTGGTTGGACTACAACTCCCATCATCCCTGGTCCCTGATCATGCTGACTGAGGCTGATGGGAGTTGGAGTCCAACAACATTGGAGTCAGGATATTTCATCAGCTACCGAAATCTTTCAAAGCAACACCCCTTCCCCACCACTCTTCTCCCAATTGCAACAGCGGCAAGCACTGACCAGTTGAAGAACGACAGAAGCTCCTTTTCTCTGTAAGCATCAAGGTCGTAAACGCTCAAGGGGCACACAATGGCTCTTATTCCTCCTGAGCCAAGGCAGGTGGCCGACAGCCCCACGTAAAAGAGGACCTGCTGCTCTCTTCTAGCCAAGGTGTGGAGGACGTAGTGCTTATCTATGAAAAAATCTTCAAAGGGGAAGGCGACGACAGGTAGCAGGGCTGTACCTGCAACATGAAAGGCAGTGTGTGTGAGAAGGGCAGGGTGAAAGTGTAACTAAGAAATGAAAGTATTCCTTATGACTTTTTTTTTTTAAAAAATAGGGGGACAGTTGTGTAACCAGCCCGTGTTAAACACCCAAAAGGAGTTGCCAATTCTCTGTCTGCCCCCACCAGCATCATCGAAAGGACTACCAGGCTGTGCGCACACTAGTATACCTTTAAAGCATATGTGCTCTTCCAAGCCCACATTTCCATAAAGTTCTCACTCCTGTCTCAGCGACAGCTACACTGGCATGGTCTTGTCCACAGAATAGAAGATGGAGTGATCCGCAATGATGTGCTCTACAAGGAGCTGGCTTCAGTCACCAGCCCTATTGGCACATCAACTCTACGTTAAAAGGTAAAGGTAAAGGGACCCCTGACCATTAGGTCCAGTCGTGACCGACTGTGGGGTTGCGGTGCTCATCTCACTTTACTGGCCAAGGGAGCCGGCGTACAGCTTCCGGGTCATGTGGCTAGCATGACTTAAGCCGCTTCTGGCAAACCAGAGCAGCGCACAGAAACGCCGTTTACCTCCCTGCTGGAGCGGTACCTATTTATCTACTTGCACTTTGACGTGCTTTCGAACTGCTAGGTTGGCAGGAGCAGGGACAGAGCAACGGGAGCTCACCCCATTGCAGGGATTCGAACCGCCAACCTTCTGATCGGCAAGTCCTAGGCTCTGTGGTTTAACCAACAGCGCCACCCGGATCCCTCTTTTCCCTGTAGTCCTTTGCAAAAGGTGCCCTGGAGACAGACGGTCAAGGTTGTGTATCCTCAGCAGTGACCAGAGGAGGAATGACCACTGGACGCAGTGCAGAGAGAAGAAATGCCCCAGTGCATCTGTAGTAGCAGAACCAGATGCCTTCATCTGCCTCTGCTGCAACAAAACATGTCTCTCCCGTATCTACAGCCAAAGGCACACTCCTCCATTGCCTCCAAGACAGAAGGATGCCAGCAATAAGATGTACATCTTTCCCTCAAAGGATTCTGGGCACTGTAGTTCACACACGTTCACACCTACCCACCCACCACAGAGTTACAATTCCCAGAATTCTTTGAGGAAGAAAATGTGCTTCAGAGGTGCTTTAAATGTATACTGTGCACACAGCCACAGTTGCAGCGCATGCTACTTCCATGGCAGAAGGTGCTCTATTGCTGCACCGCTGTTTTTGTCCAGAACCACCAAAAATAGTTTGGGAATCCATCATCTACATAAATGACAATCAAAGAAAACAGATAAAGTACCCCAATCAAGTTGCAGGGATTGGAGAATATTTTCCATTCTTAAATTCACATTTCTACAATAGTGGAAATCACAATAGTGATTTTCTTTTTTTAAAAAAAAGTCCTCGTGAAAATTCATCAGCATTTCAGTTTAAGTCTTCTAATACACAGGACTGTATGCAATTTCCCCTAATATATATACCTTTGCAAAGCAAGGTATATGCTCCCTATACAATGCATTGTTGCATGTTATTTCCACTTACATCTTTTAAACACAATATACCCAAGTGCATGCATTTAGTAGACATTATCTGCAGAACTGCCGTGCGAAATTGCAAAATTCGGAGATATGCAAATTTAGAGAAATGGCCTTGTTTCGGCTTGCGTATTGTTTGCAGAAAGCCCGAATTGGGTAGGTTCGCCTTGGAATGCTAACTGTGTCTGATTTCATCCCCACCCCTGGGAGGTGGCGCTACCAGATACCTACCTACGAAATGCAGAAATGCACAGATATACACCAGTTTGCTCCGTCCCACCAGGCACTGGGCAAGCCAGCCCATCAGAAGCGGAGTCACCATGCAGGTGCCTACGAAGCAGAGATTGATCATGGCTGCCTGGTGGTTGGGATAGCCAAGCTTGATAGTACAGAAAAGGATCATGTTGCAGACGATGCCAAAGAAAGTGAACTTTTCGCACAGCTCCACCAGCAGTAGCCAGATTGTCCCTTGGATTTCCTTCCTTGGCTTAGAGCTGGAGACGCCATCGCTGTCTTGCCTGGCTGTGGGTTTTCTGCCCTCCTTCGTGGATACAGTGCTTAGCAGTTGCCCATCTGGCATGAGTTTCATATCTACAAGAGGCATCACTTGCCGTTGCTGGAGGATAGTAGCTCGGGGCAAGGCAATCTTTTTTGTGTGTGCGCACTTCAGTCACCCGCTTCTGTAACCGGCACACAAGTGAGACCGTTGCGTTAAATTCCACATCTCGCCACAACAATTCTCAGATCCTCATCTTTTACAGATCCAAGCCGTCTACGCTAACTTATTTGAGCACGCAGGTTTTTCAGAAACCAATCGGTTTAATTAGCTCGTTATGTGGCAAACACGACCTCCTCCCCCCACTCCGACCGCAGAGCAACAATTGCCTATTAAAATTATGTGAATCCAATAGAAAGTGCAGCAAACTTTATCTGCCCGCTACAGATAAAGGTTTAAATACCGAGGACGGCTAAAGCACCTAAGCAAAATTCAAGTATTGGGATCAAGGAAAAAAATAATGCAGGGCTAATATTCCAACGCTTTTAATTAAGCAACCGCGGATGAAACTGGGAGCAAAGCGATAAAGACAGGAAGGATGCACATAAGCAAATGAACAATAGCTTATCGTTATAACATTTCTTGTTATTATTCGAGTTAAATTGAGATAAGAAAGTTAATTAGGGGGGGGAGTATACGCCACTACATTTAAGTGCAGTAAGTCGTATCTCCGTCAGCATCCCTCCTGCCAAATAATTGCAATGGGCTAATGAAAACAGGGTAGGGGTGGGTATCATAAGGGAAATCTCCCTGCAAAATTTATCTGTTTTGACTGCGTTCTGGTCGCAACTGTTTGCTGCAATTCAGAAGAGAGAAAGTGCCTTTTTTTGGGAGGGAAGCAATGGTCAGTGGCAAGCAGACAAAAATTAAAACTAAAATTATGAAGTGAATTCCATGCAGAAGGGCAGCAGCCATGGTGGACTGACTAGGGCAGGTTGTTACACAGAGGCTCTGAACCAAACTGACTGCTGTTCTGAATCCGAGGTTCAGGGCAATGCTGCCTGAATCCCATGTTGAGAAAGGCTGCTGCTGCACTTGTTGCAAAAGCTGGTTGCTCCTGGACTGTGAATGCTGTCTACCCATCCATCCTACATTCAGTGTTGTGCAGATGTGTGAATAAAAGTATATATTCTGTCATATGTCTGGGATTTCAAAGGTGGAAGTGATGTTTGGGGGGAATTTCTGGAAGACAGCGGTTTGTCCTGGATCTTTGGCTAGTACAGTGGTACCTCAAGCTACAGATGCTTCAGGTTACAGACTGTGCTAACACAGAAATGGTACCTTGGGTTAAGAACTTTGCTTCAGGATGAGAACAGAAATCGTGCGGTGGCGGTGCAGTGGCAGCAGGAGGCCCCATTAGCTAAAGTGGTACCTCAGGTTAAGAACAGTTTCAGATTAAGAATGGACCTCCAGAACGAATTAAGTTCTTAACCAGAGGTACCACTGTAAACTGGAAAAAAATCACAGGTTTTTTTGGGCTTAACAACTTTCGTGGTATCTTGGCTTTTCCTTTTTGTAATATGGCAGCCCTAATATATCATAAAGATACCATGGTCACATACACAGCGCATATATGAAACACTACAATACCAGTTTAATAGCCATGGAGAATCCTAGGAACTGTAGTTTGTTATGAGTGCTATAATAATAATAGTAATAATTTATTACTTATAACCTGCCCTTCTGACCAGGCCTCCCCAGCCACTCTGAGCGGCTCCCAACAGAATGAAAACACGATAAAACATCAAACATTTAAAACTTCCCTAAACAGGGCTGCCTTCAGATGTCTTCTAAAAGTCAGATAGTTGCTTATCTCCTTGACATCTGACGGGAGGGTGTTCCACATGGCAGGTGCCACTACCAAGAAGGCCCTCTGCCTGGTTCCCTGTAACTTCACGCCTCCCAGGGAGGGAACTGCCAGAAGGCCCTCAGAGCTAGACCTCAGGCTGAATTATGTGGGTGGAGATGCTCCTTCAGGTGTAACGAGTGTTGATCTTATAGAGCTACAATTCCTAGCACCTCTAACAATCTACAGTTCCCATGGTTCTCCATGGCTGTTAAAGTGGCATAAGGTAAAGATAAAGGTACCCCTGCCCGTACGGGCCAGTCTTGACAGACTCTGGGGTTGTGCGCCCATCTCACTCAAGAGGCCAGGGGCCAGCGCTGTCCGGAGACACTTCCGGGTCACGTGGCCAGCATGACAAAGCTGCATCTGGCGAGCCAGAGCCGCACACGGAAACGCCGTTTACCTTCCCGCTGGTAAGCGGTCCCTATTTATCTACTTGCACCCGGAGGTGCTTTCGAACTGCTAGGTTGGCAGGCGCTGGGACCGAGCAGCGGGAGCGCACCCCGCCACAGGGATTCGAACCGCCGACCTTTCGATCGGCAAGTCCTAGGCGCTGAGGCTTTAACCCACAGCACCACCTGCGTCCCCTCATAAGGTGGACATAAAGTGGCATAAGAGTGCTCTAAATGCATGGTGTTAATGTGATGTTAGGTTGCTTGGTCTCCAAGAGTCAGAGAACTGCTGGGAAGGTACAAGGAGAGCAACATGGGAGGCCAATAAATGAATGTGCAGCATCTTTGCAGAGTGAAAAAAACCATTCAAAGACATTCAAGTCACAGCCCCATCACTCACCACTGGGCAAGCATAATTTTTTTTTAAACATGCATTTCAAACATGCGATTTTATTGCACATACTTGTTTTAAAACCACCGCTTTTGTTTATATTTTCAATACGTTTTGCATCAATTTGTCTTCAATGTTTGATTTACATATGTTTTAAATAAATACTGCCTATTGGTGGTTTGTTTTTGTTTGTTTTGCAAACTGCTTAGAGGCTTTTGCTGAGGAAGCGGTCTAAAAACTTTGACAACCAAATAACAAAATTAAATTGCCTTTTTGCAGGGGTGGGGAAGTTGGAGGCTGACAAGGAAATCTAAAAGGCCCACTCTCCAGTTCCCTTCCATTTTAGTCAAATCATAAATTCCCCATATATATATATATGGAGCTAAAGGGGCTTGTCACAAAATCTAAGGGGATCCCCTGCTGCCCCCACAATTTAGGCACCTTTAATTAACGCTTAATCTCAGACATATACTTCTACACATTTAAAAAGAGATACAATTCTCCCTGAAGAACCACCAGTCCTAACAAACAACCATGTCAGGCCAGGACTAATTAAGGAAAGAAAGAAGACAATAAGAATCCCTGAGTGTTTTTTTTTTTTTTTTTTTTGAAAACTGGGTCAGGGAGAGATCTTTGGTGGAACGAACAGGGGTCTAATCCTGCCTCTAGAAGTTTTCCAGTACCTGATACAAGCAGCAGTTGTGGTCTGGCCTCCCTTCTTGCTGCCAGTTTCAGCTTCTGACAGTCGGAGCCTTCAGTTCCAAGACACTTTCCAAAGGCCTAATCCTGCACTGATTTAAGCCTCACTAGGGGGAAGATTTAAGATTGACTTGGGAGTGAACCCCAGTGGGACTTCCTTCCAGTAAACATGCAAAGGTCAGAGCACTCTTACCAAACCTGCAGCATGAGACCCGAGAGAGTCAGCAAGCCGGGTCAAACCACCCTCAGGATTTGCATTCCACATTTATAGCCCCTGATACCACATAGTAGGCTTACTCCAAAGCAAATCTCATGGAACTGAATGAGACTTGCTCCCAAGTAGGGAAGGTGCACTGAATATGTCCATTTTGGTTTCTCTCAGTTTCTCTCTTTTCCACTCTCACATTCCCACATTAGTTTGCAAATTAATTCATTAGCATCTGACTGCAGATTTCATGTAATATGCTCATTCTTGTATGCCGCTTTGTCCAACATCTGCATTTCCCCTAATATATCTCTGCTATTTTTTTAGTAATACAGTGGTACCTCAGGTTAAGAACTTAATTTGTTCTGGATGTCTGTTCTTAACCTGAAACTGTTCTTAACCTGAAGCACCACTTTAGCTAATGGGGCCTCCCGCTGCCGCCGCACGATTTCTGTTCTCATCCTGAAGCAAAGTTCTTAACCCGAGGTAATATTTCTGGGTTAGCGGAGTCTGTAACCTGAAGCGTATGTAACCTGAAGCGTATGTAACCTGAGGTACCACTGTATATTCATTTCTATATGACATTTACTGACGTATATGCACATTTATATGTACATGGTACTCGATTGCAAAATTTGACAACGTACGAATTTTGAGAGGCAGCTTTGTTTCGGTTCACGTATTGTTTCACAAATTGTGAATTAGGTGGGTTTGACTTTAAATTCAAATAGAATCCAAATTCTCCTGCATCCAGACTCACAACTAGTGTGCATGGGATTGCAGCCAAGGGCTATAATACATCCACATTTGCTCGGAAGCAGCCTATCAAATTTAAACATTTTAAATCATTGATTTTAACTTTTCTGTTAATAATTTCATTGTTGCGTCCTCTTTGTAAACTGCTTTGAGGTTCCCCTCCCCTACAATTTAGTGGTGCAGCATAGTTCCAAATTTGAAAAGAAAACATCGGTGGGCAACTCTGTGTATATTTCCAAGAAGGAAGATTTAAGCTATTTCGCAATGTTCTTGGAAGTCTGTTTGAATCAAACAGGGAGGGGGGGAATTAGGTACAGAGGGATGGGCGGTAATTGCTATAGACAAGAGATACGTGCTAAATCCTTCCTCTTTGATTTCTAGGAGCCCTGTTCTCTTTGGTTACTGAGATTTAATTCAGAGGACAGCCTGTGTGTGTCTTGGGTTTTTATTTGGCGCCATAAGGTCTAGAAACTCTTAGAGGAAAAAGACTGGATCTAATGATGCCCAATTAACACCAGACACATACCCTCCAACATTTCTCCAATTAAAATACGGACATCCTATTCCAACAACAACAACAACAACAACAACAACTCACAATAATGATAATAAACCCCGCCCATCTGATTGGGTTGTCCCAGCCATTCTGGGCTGCTACCAACATATATAAAAACATAATACAACATGAAACAACTTCCCTAGGCAGGGCTGCCTTCAGATGTCTTCTAAAAGTTGTACAGTGGTACCTCTGAATGCAAACAGTATCCATTCCGGAGCCCCATTCGCATCCAGAAGTGAACGCAACCCACGTCCTCGAGTCACGATTCGGCACTTCCGCACATGCGCATGACGTCATTTTGAGCGTCTGCGCATGTGCATGCACAAGCGATGAAACCTGGAAGTAACACGCTCCGTTACTTCCGGGTTGCCATGGAGCACAACCCAAAAATATTCATCTTGAAACTACTTCAACCCGAGGTATGGCTGTATAGTTACTTTGCTCAGGGATTGCATAACTCCATACCCTCCAACATTTCTCCAATGAAAATCGGTACGTCCCAAGGAAAAGTGGGATATTCCAGTATCAAATCAGAAATTAGTATGGCTTCTGTAAATCCAGGACTGGCCATGGAAAACAGGGACACTTGGAGGGTCTTTCAACGTGGTGATGGGCAAACTCCCATTGGCTTCCACTGATTTTTTTTGTGGTCCTCTAGCCTTTCCTGAGCCTTCTCAAATGGGAGAATCACCAAAAACAAGAGGGTTAGGAGGAGCCCTTGCTGTCTGATGAACTTGGGAGAAGGAGGTTGGAAGGCTGGCTAGCAGTAGTGATGGTGGTCAAATCCAGATATGAGCCCAGGCTCTGCTTTGGAACTGTCTGGATTTGACTTACACTGGGCATGAGGCACCAGGGATTTTCCCAGTCCAGACTTTGTCCCCATTGCTAACAGTTAACAAAGCCCCCTTCCAACACACACACACAATCATAGCTGTCAACTTTCCCCTTTTTAAAGGGAAATTCCCTTATTCTGAATAGGATTCCTCACAAGAAAAGAGAAAAGTTGACAGCTATGCACGCAATGCTTGTACGCAGATCTTTGCTCACAGTTACTGAGAAACAAATGCTACTAAGTTGGAAGAGACTTACTTCCTAGTCAGTGGGCTGCATTGCCTCAGAGACCAATTTGCCCCGCTTATCTTCAAACAATGCAGCTCTGCAGGCAGAAAACTCAGGCTCCAGACCCTGGTCTTTGCACAAGCTGTTGTGGCAGAAAGAGCAGGCAGACACAAGCAGGAGAAATACTTTTTTCACATTGACTCGAAACATGTTTACAAACTGAGGTGGGGCTTACTCTCAAGTAAGTGTCGTGTAGTATACCACTATGCAAGCAACTTGTGTTTCCCCATCTGCAGACTTTCCGCAGCAAAGCTTATCTAGCAACCAAAATCATAGAGGTAGGATATCCCTTCTGTCAATCAGTTGCAGACACAGAGATGCCAAGTATTTTGCTCTGCTAAGGCTCCTGTGCTTTTAACACATATCTGGCATACAGCTGGTGGAAGATTTCCCCATGTCAGGAAACTGTTAAAGGCACACACACTAATTGAAAGTGGCTGTATTGGGTCCATAGGAGCTAATCTAACCTAATCTATGGTAGGAAAATAGTAGGCTAGCTTTCAGATCATTCAGAACTCTTCATCAGGTTGGCTGGAACTCAAATGTTTGCTCACATTTTGGTTGTGTATTGACTTGCTGTGTATTTTGGTAAGAATTCACAAAACCTGGCAGAAGTGAGATATGGGGAAACTGGAAGGTTTTTGGAGTATCTCGAAAGTTTGTCTATTAGGTGAAATAAAAATAATGAGCAAGGCTTTTCAGGAAATGTGATGGAGGCTAGCTCTTCCTTTCCCTAGAATCCTAGAATTGCAGAGTTCGAAGGGACCCTGAGGGCAGTGCAGGAATCCTGCCCACAGCCATCCCTGGGTGGGCTCGACCCATCAACCTTCTGGCTAACAGAAGGTTGCACTGACCTATTGCGCCACTTATTTGGATATGGGAAATTCACAATTACCCGGCCCAGCCATGAGGTTCTTGGTTACATTCACACCATGCATTTGAAATGCACGATTTCTTCCAAAGAACCCTGGGAATTATAGTTACGAGCTACGATTCCCAGCACCCTCAAAAACTACAGTTCCCTATATATATATATTTCTTTTCTTGCAGAAGCCATATAATTTAAATGTCTGCTGTGGATGTGACTCTGGTCTTTTGGTCCAGCCATCTACGTAGCTGGACTGCTATGGCAGAAAGAACAAAGATGATGGTCCCAGGCAGACTAAGTAGAAATGGATGTAAGTTCTATTGAAATGAGAAGGACTTCCTAACATAAGAGAGCACTCTGAGCAGGTTGCAGGGAGAGATAAGATGTTAATATAAGACACAAAGAAATAAAAACTTGGAGGTTCTCTTTATTTATGGCTATAAGAGGTTCATTTTATTTATGGCTGTCGGGACAACACATAATAATTAAGCTTTTTTTTAATGATGTAATTTAGTCAGAAATGATATTTGGTCACAGATCATAAATCCACAGTCACTGAAGGATTCTCAGGATGCAAAATACCGCCTCAAGAGGAGTGATTTTCCTGAGGACTATAGCAGGGGAAGAAGGGGTTAAGCCCTTCCCCCTCATGCCTGCTCTGATACGATTAATGATTATTACCCCCTCCCCCACAGCTGATGCAATTTGCATTTTTAAAAACATGCATGTTAAATGCAAAGATGCACTGGACTTCCTGTCTACTTTTCCCTTCAAATACTCAACTATACCTCAGGCCAAGCAAATGTGGGGCATACCTGGCAGCATTGTAATTTAAGTGAAAATCTCATGGGTGGGGTATAGATTCCCCACCCATGCTTACCTTAGGTCAGCTTCACAGTACATAGTTATGGCTTCCCACAAGGAACCTTGGGAACTGTAGTTTGTTAAGGGTGCTGGGAATCGCAGCTCCGTGAGGTGGGAACTGCAGTTACAGTAACTCAAACAGTGACAAAGTTTAAGGCCAACTGCAAAAGAACAGCCTTCCAATGGCAGTGGGATGGAGGTAAAGAGGAAGAGGAATTAAATCAGGCATGGGGAATCTTCAGCCCTCCAGATGTTGTCCCACCACACATCTCATCAACCATGGCATTGCTGATGGGGGGCAGGTGATGGGTTTTTTTAAGTCCAGCAACATCTAGAAGACCACAGGTTTCCACAGCTGCTCATGAGTCAGGGAGTTCCACGTACAGGACACTGCTGTAGGAAAAGGTCTCTCGTCTCTTGCCACTAAGCAGTCCTCAAAATATGCACAGGCGGTTCTGTCTTAAAGGACAAACAAATACACAAAGGCAGAAAAAGGCACTCAGGCAACTTGACCTTAAGCCATTGAAGGCTCTAGAAGGATTCCCAAACTTGGGTCTCCAGCTCTTTGTGGACTACAATTCCCATCATCCCTGACCACTGGTCCTGCTAGCTAGGGATGATGGGATTTGTAGTCCAAAAGCAACTGGAGACCCAAGCTTTGGGAAACCTGCTCTAGATGTCCTGGCCACCGCTTTCCATTGTACCAACCGTCAATACAATAAAGGGTCACATGATCCCAAACAGCTGGCTTCGGTCAAGTTTTTGGCAGCATCATTCTGAGCCAACGGAAGTTTCTGAGTAGTGTTCAAGGGCAGCCCCACACAGAGTGCGGTGCAGTAGTCCAAAAACGTAACTGAAGCATACAAAACCATGGCTACATCTGACCTCACCACGAATGGGCACATGTGGTGCACTACTCTAAGCTGGCTGAAAGCACTTTCCGGGTCTATAAACACAGGCACTTATGTTTTGGCACATATCCATATTCAGCAAAGGTTGAAGTCCATTCCACCGTTCCATAATTTTTGGCACCATTGTGCTTTCCTCTCAAATGGCACCTGCTTTATTATTTTACGTCTTTGCTCCCTTTCTCTTTCAGCCTCAACCCAAACATATATAATTATATCTGTGCTAGGCAGTTTTTCATATGTTCACAGGCTCTTGTCTTATTGCACCTATTTGACGGTTTTATAATTCAGAGGTAATTGCATTGCAATTATTTTTCATGATGCATGGTGAAGTTTTATATCGTGGAGTTGGCAGATATTCTTTACGATGTTGTTTTCTCTAATGGGTAAATTAGACCTAGTTCTATCATATAGAAAGATGGCTTTTTAAAAATCCCATGACAAACTATAGATTGGAGAAAGCACTCAAGATCCCCTCCCCCTTGCATCTGCCAAAAAAGGGGGAGGGATATGTAATTATGTGATCAAGTGGTGCCTACAAGTAAAATAATACGATATGTGCATCTGGTTCCACTTGTCATCTGATAATGATGGATAGTGTCCATTCACAGGTTGGTCTCATGTATAGAACTGGGAAGGAAAATCTCCTTCCATTGCCAGCTATGCTACTTTAATTAGGTACTACTTCAATTCCTGGGAATCGTAATTGGTCAAGGACTGTTGTGCTCCTCTCTTGCTTGTGGGCTTCTGATAGGCATCTGATTGGCCACAAGATGCTGGTCTGGTCCAGTTCTTATGAGAGGCAGTGTGGTGTAGTGGTTAAAGTGTCAAACAAGGCCCTGGATGACCTGGTTCAAGTCCTCACTTGGACGTGTAGCTCAGTTGTGAGTTGAGTTGGTGCAGACTTGGACTGTAAAGACTCTCCTCCCTGGAAGCAGAGCTGTATGGCCATTGAAAAAACCAGGAAACTCGTAAATCGGACAGTGGCCCGTTGGGTGCGCTTCATGAATGGCCGAGTCATTTGTCATGACCGTATTCGTATTGGCGATCAAGCCTTATACCGGAATGACGGTGTGCATCTATCAGATCTGGGGAACGACTTTTGGTTAGATAGTGTCATCAATAGCATTTGGGATTGGTTGCAGCCGTGAGGGTATTGGCGGCAAGCCTGTTCGGCTCAGGTGGCGGTTAGGCATTGGAATAATGGGTTGTGGTGTGTCGAAGGACTAGGTGTGGCCATCGCCTATGCCTTCAATTTTTTGGGTATTCCGTTAAAGGAATCTGGCGGTCGTGTACTCTGTCCGATGCCTGCTTGGCGGGAGGCCATGGCACGACCCTCGGTGACATCAGGGGAGAGCCTATAGTTGGATTAGCATCAACAGGCTCCACCTACTGGTGAATAAACCCACTTGCTTTAGAGATCCAATGCCTAAGCCAATACCGTTTCACTGCTGTAATCAATAAAGTTGTGGCCTTTCCTTGCCCATTAACCTTATATCACGTGTCCTTGTGTATTCATTTCACATTGCGGGGGTCGGGTCCTCGAACCACAAAGACTCTCCTCCCTGGAAGAGAGGGGAGTGGTTGTGGGCGGGAGCCCGAGCACCGCCCCTAGCAGGGGGCGTTAGCCCCCTGCCTCCACCTCACCTGGCTGGTGCCCACGCCCCTCGACTGGCACCCAACCAGGTGCCTCCGAGGGGGCGTGCTCAGCAGCCTTTTGCTGCGGCGCCAGCCTCTCCCCGGCCTCATTCTTCGCCGTCGTCTTGTCGCGAGTCACCCACCCTCCACTCCCTTTGAGTTAGGGCTTAGGTCATTGGCCTTGCTATGGACCTTAGGTTGGTCGCCCTGGTTGTCCAGGGGGCCTGGTAGAAATTTTTCTATTTGGCATTAGGCTTTTTCGTTTTTTTGCCTACCTCGTAGCAATCGTCACAACTTTTGTGGTATTGGTGGGTAGGTTAGGCATTGGAATAATGTGTTGTGGTGTGTCGAAGGGCTAGGTGTGGCCATCGCCTTTGCCTTCAATTTTTTGGGTATTCCGTTAAAGGAATCTGGCGGTCGTGTACTCTGTCCGATGCCTGCTTGGCGGAAGGCCATGGCATGACCCTTGGTGACATCAGGGGAGAGCCTATAGTTGGATTAGCATCAACAGGCTCCACCTACTGGTGAATAAACCCACTTGCTTTAGAGATCCAATGCCTAAGCCAATACCGTTTCACTGCTGTAATCAATAAAGTTGTGGCCTTTCCTTGCCCATTAACCTTATATCACGTGTCCTTGCGTATTCATTTCACATTGCGGGGGTCGGGTCCTCGAACCACAACCCTAAGAATGCATACTAGGGAATCAATCTCATGAAAGTTAGTGGGATTCATTTCTGTATAAACTTGCAAAGGGTCACACTGTCCCACACGCAACACACCATTTGGAAGCATAAGATGTCAAGGAGCTGTCAGGGAGCCAGGTCAACCACAGGGCAGGCACACATACGGGCGACACAGAATGCAATGAGTTCTTTATTAACAGAAAATGCCAACACTGCAGAGTCCTCTGGTTTGTATAAATCCAGCTGACAAGTTGCTGAAACTGACCACTAGCTGTACCCTTCCCCTCTAGCCTAGGGTAACCAGACGTCCCCAGTTCCCAGGGACAGTCCCCAGATTTGCAAATCTGTCCCCGGACAAATTCCGTCCCCAGAATGTCCCCAGATTTGCAAATCTGTCCCTGGGAAACGTGGCAGCAGCAGCCTCAGCAGCCCGGAGCCAGCCTGGTAGCGCAGTTGGCTCTGGCTGGCTTCAGGAGCTGCTCGCTGCCATGGCACCCACCATTTTTCCTGCGCCACAGCAGCGAGCAGCTCCTGAAGCCAGCCAGAGCCAACTGCACTACCAGGCTGGCCCCGGGCTGCTGAGGCTGCTGCTGCCACGTTTCCCAGGGACAGATTTACAAATCTGGGCACATTCCGGGGACGGAATTTGTCCGGGGACAGATTTGCAAATCTGGGGACTGTCCCTGGGAACTGGGGACGGCATTTATGTTTCACAGGGTGTGAAAGAAGGGCTTTGCACTTTTATACAATATGCATGTGTGCTTGGGCCCAGGATCTTTTCCCTCACCATCCCCACTACTGACTCCCTGTTGCTACTCAACTTTTTTTAAAAAAGTGTCCCCTGATTCATTGAAAATTTTTTGATAACCATACTCTAGCCTCTCACTCTGGATGCCTCTCAAGCAGACAAAGACTGTGTCGAGGGGGTGAGTGCCTCCTCTGGGACTGTCTGGCTCTTTGCTCAGCAACACTCAGGACTCTCCTCAAACAGAGCGTCAGAGGGGGAGGATTGTCAGCAGGACTGTGACTATCTGCACTCACACTGTGACTCTCAGCCTCTAACTCTGTCCTAGAAGGCCCTCCTTCTCCTGACCTTTGATCGCTCCAATCCTCTACTTCTAGTACCTCCCAGCTCATCGCTTCTGTAGACTGTTCTTCAGTGTCCCACAACCAGGATCCAGGATCTAAGTCATCATCTTCTGAGCTCTTGTTGGGGGGCTCTTGGGCACTCTTCCTCATCCAGCCAGTCCCTGACAGAAGAGCTTTGTTGGACCAAAGGTCTGTCTAGTCCTTTGACCTTCTCTCTGGGAAGCCATGACCAGAACAAAAGGAGGAGGAGACCTCTCCCATGGTTGCTTCTCATTAACATGTACTTAAGAGGCACCTGTCTTCTGAAACCTGGAGGTAGCATCTAGCCATCATGGCTAGAAGCCACTGCTCCCCTTATCCTCAATGAACTGCCCTCCTCCCCTTTTGAACCCACCTAAATCTCGGTGGCTTAATGTAACTAGAATACCTGTCAGTTTCTGAAAATCAAGCCATGTTTCCCAAAGCTTCCTTTTTTTATTTTGATGCATATGATTTCCAAAATAAAATAAAAATAAATTGTTTGTTTTTGTCGGAGATGTGCATGTTTGATCTCCCTCTCTCAGCAATAGGTAATTTAAGCTTGGATAAAACACAAGAGCAATTTATTGCTTTTAGTACGAAATGGTTTATAATTAGTTCTGCGCTTGGCAGCTCTGCGATGGATTGAAATAGATAGATCTATATTTACCAAGTCTCCCACAACATTTTGCAGCTGGGTAAATGCATGTTTACTCAGAAGTAAGCCCTATTGCTTTGAATAGGACTTCCTCTCAACCCACACATAGGTCTGCCACCTTAGGAAGCCCATGACCTTGCTGACAGAAGCAGAACTCAAACTCAGGTGTCCGTTTCTGCCAAATTCTTTGATGAATGAGACATAGGCATTGCAAGGTTTAACGGCACAGCAGATGAACTGCATGGCTAGGCATGAACAGATGAGAAGGATGGTCACAAGCCTTCGTGTGGCAAACAATAGGCCTCTCTGGTCTTGGCAAGCAAATGGGCACACTCTGACAGGCTGGTCCTGTGAGGTTCGTTCGTTCTGGCACTGGAATCTCTGTGTCCTTGGTGAGGAGGAAACCAGCTCAAAATCCAACTTACTTTCAGGCTCCTTCTCTGGAAGAAGCTTCTTACTGATAAGAGTGACAGAGGGAGCTCCCGGGAGGAGTCTGATATCAGGACGCAGGACACTTTTGTGATGACCCGCTTGAACTTTCCCAGCTAAGATTATGCATATGTTGTCTGTTGAGTATGTGTCCTAATGGAAATGCTCTTGCACAATCTTTGAAGTCTGTCCTGTACGGTCATACCTTGATCTCAAATGCCTTGGCTCCCGAACAAATTGGCTCCCAAATGATCAAAACCCGGAAGTGAGTGTTCCAGTTTTCAAACGATTTTTGGAAGCTGGACATCCACTGTGGCTTCCACAGTTTCTGGTTGGCTGCAGGAAGCTGAGCTTTGGTTTCCAAACATTTTGGACTTCCAGAATGAATTCTGTTTGACTTCCAAGGTACGACAAGGTACTAAACAAATCCTGACTTGGAATTTGGTCTGATTAGGAATTTGGTGTGAGTGTCAATTTGGTGTGAGTGTCTGTACCAAGGGGAATTTGCCCCACCTACTGTTGGCCTGTGTCAAAAGGAATGCAGAGTTCAACAGGGAAAAAAGCAACATTTCCCACTCCTGCCCTGTCCTGCCTTATCCCTTCCTGTCCTTCAAGTTTCTCTCAGGGTTTAGTGTGATGCTGCATTTAGTATCAAAACAGGGCTAAAGGGAGCCAGGTTCAAATCTCCAGTTAGCCAAGAAGCTGCCTTACTGACCTTTATCCACACGTTATCTCTCAGCTTAAAGTAACTCGCAGGGTTGTTGTGAAGTGGGGTGGAGGAGTTCTAATTGGCTGTTCTGTAATTTAAGTGTGAATATCTCCAAATAAATAAATGATAAAAAAGTATTACATGGATACTACCAGCAGTTTCCACATGTTGCTCTGGTGCCAGCAGCTATGTTGAAAAATGTTTTGCTAGTAGATTCCAATCTATAACCTTGCACTGGAAACGAAACAATTAAATCTGGCTTATGCAAGGAAGGGTAAGTGCATCAGGAAGTTGAGCCAGGACATATGTTAGTAATTGCTTTGTAGAAAGAGAGGTGTGGCCTAGGTTACTCACAGAAATCCTGCAAGTTCCACCTCACTCACAGCGACTTGCAAAGTTCTGTGCCAGACCTTCTTGAGAAGCTCCTTTCAAAGAGCAATTTTGCGCAGCTCTTTGCAAAGGGGTTTTGTTTTGTTTTGTTTTTTTAGGTCTGCTTATCTTCCTTTCTGCTGAGCAAGATTTTTTACCTGCCCCAAACCTAATGACAACCGTGGCATCAGGTGCAGGGGTGATGAGTGTGGCTTGGCCAAAATGACCTCGCAGGCCGAATGGGGAGGCACGGTGGGCCTAATTCAGCCTTCAGATTCACGCTCACAAGTGTAGACAATACTGGAGCTACATGATGGACAAATGCTCTTGACAGTTTCCTATGTCCCTGAATTGAAGTTTCCGGTGTTAAAATAGTACTTACCGTATCTGTTTATGTTGAAAAGCAAGGTTTGGGAATGTTGGTGTTACTTTTTGGTGATGCGGGGGAGCAGGTCTCTCCTGACTTTTCTTGACACTGTCTATGTGATAGTCTGTTAAACAATAGACATCAGAGGCTCACCACTGGAGGATTCATTTTAAGTAGGGAACACTCTGCAACTTTATGTTCCTTTCACACCAGATCATCCATCTATGTCCTCCAAATGGGTTGTGCAAGCCCTCATCCCCAATTAGTTATGGTTCAGATCCAATCTAATCCAAATTCGTAAGTCTTCACCTCCATTCCTCCCACTGACTTGCATTGGCAATAATGTTTTTGTTTTTCCACTTAAGCACATGAAATTTGGAGACATGGGAGCTGCTCTAGAGGGGATTGATCCCACCAAAAGGCAGATAGGTCCAGGGGATTATTTGCTAGGTAAAGGTAAAGATACCCCTGCCCGTACGGGCTAGTCGTGACCGACTCTAGGGTTTGCACGCTCATCTCGCTCTAGAGGCCGGGAGTCGGCACTGTCCGAAGACACTTCCGGGTCATGTGGCCAGCGTGACTAAGCTGCACTGGTGAGCCAGCACCAGCACCGCGCACGGAAACGCCGTTTTCCTTCCCGCTAAGTAAGTGGTCCCTATTTATCTACTTGCACTTAGGGGTGCTTTCGAACTGCTAGGTGGGCAGGAGCTGGGACCGAACGGCGGGAGCTCACCCGGCCACGGGGATTCGAACCGCCGACCTTACAATCAGCAAGTCCTAGGCACTGAGGTTTTACCCACAGCGCCATCCGTGTCCCCTATGTGCTAGCCCAGAATTAAATTATTATTTTTAACAAGAGCATACAGCCAACTGAGGGCTCAGTCCTGCTGGCTCTCACGCTTCTATTTGGCTGTGATGTAGATGTGAGAGATGCTACCCAGATCCCTCATGTTAGCGCTAAGCTTTATGGCTTATACACTCACTGTATGTGTGCTGCGTGTGCAGAAGTCAGAGGCACACAAGTACTTAGTGTGAGTACTAATGAAGACAGATACAGAAAACAGCTGCATGTAAAATGCAAGCCTAACCTTAAAAACTAGGGCCAAAATGAGAAGTTTCACTGCCTAAGAAACTAGTCTGACCAAATCAGGTAGCTAGCAAACAATTATTTATTCATTTCTTTATCAGGGTAAGGATGAGCCTGGGATTGAGTGGAGAAGGGTGGAAAACAAGCAGGTATATAAGAATGGCTGGGTACTGCTATCAACTATAAACAAAGACAAGCTGAGCAAATGAACAATGATGGGATTGGTTGGGAAAGGATGGGAATCAAGCAGGTACATATACAGTGGTACCTCGGGTTACATACGCTTCAGGTTACATACGCTTCAGGTTACAGACTCTGCTAACCCAGAAATATTACCTCGGGTTAAGAACTTTGCTTCAGGATGAGAACAGAAATCGTGCTCCGGCGGTGCAGCGGCAGCAGGAAGCCCCAATAGCTAAAGTGGTGCTTCAGGTTAAGAACAATTTCAGGTTAAGAACGGACCTCTGGAACAAATTAAGTATTTAACCTGAGGTAACACTGTATAAGAAAGGTTGGGTAGGGTCGTGAACCAAAGACAACCTGAACACCTGCTACCAATTAAATTTATGTTAACATTCCGAGAACTTACACAATGGGGAGAAGCAGTAAGAGAAGTAGCTTTTTAAAAAACAAACAAAAACAAAAACACTTCACAATCCCTCCCCAAGCACTGAACATCATTTCCACGCATTGGCTACCAGTGCATTTCTGAGCACAATTCAAAGTGTTGGTGTTGATCTTTAAAGCCCTAAACGGCCTCGGTCCTGTATACCTGAAGGAGCGTCTCCACCCCCATCTTTCAGGCCGGACACTGAGCGCCGAGGGCCTTCTGGCAGTTCCCTCACTACAAGATTTGAGGTTACAGGCAGAGGGTCTTCTCGGTAGTGGTGCCCACCCTGTGGAATGCCCTCCCATCAGATGTCAAAGAGATAAACAACTACCCGACTTTTAGAAGACATCTGAAGGCAGCCCTGCTTAGGGAAGTGTTTAATGTTTGATGTTTTGTCGTGTTTTTAATATTCGGTTGGAAGCCGCCCAGAGTGGCTGGGGAAACCCAGCCAGATGGGCAGGGCACAAATAATAAATTATTATTATTATTCCAAAGGAAACACGAATCCTGTGTAAAGCGTGCCTGAAGCTCACTGGAATCTCCACCGCGGGGTGGGGTGTAACAGTACAGAAGTTACAAGAAAAATAGCAAATGTGTCTTCCATTGAAAGCAGCTCAAAGCTCATAGTACAAGCTCCTTTCTTAAACTGCCTCTATACAATGAGGACCATTTCCCCATCTATCTGAAATTCAGTGGCTCTCGTGCCCCAAAGGAGTAGCAGAATGCGTGAAAATTCAATGCCATTTGGATGGAAAACACTGAAGCTACAAGCAGCAGAGGAGTGGCCAGTTCTCCCTTTGGAGTCAATTAGCAAAGACTACAGTGGTACCTCAGGTTACATATGCTTCAGGTTACAGACTCCGCTAACCCAGAAACCTCGGGTTAAGAACTTTGCTTCAGGATAAGAACAGAAATCATGCGGTGGCGGCAGGAGGCCCCATTAGCTAAAGTGGTGCTTCAGGTTAAGAGCATTTTCGGGTTAAGAACGGATCTCTGGAATGAATTAAGTACGTAACCAGAGGTACTACTGTATTGGAAATTATAGAAAAGAATTAACTTGTTCCGAATCAACGGCAAAGCCAATTGAATTGAGGAAGGAAATAGTAACGAAGAGAATATTAATAATGAAAATTAATTGAGTAACAAAACATCCCCTCATACACCTCTGTAAACGACAAGCAGAGACACTAAGCGTCAGAACAACTCAGCAAATAGTAACTCGTTACCCTTTATGAAGAGAGAGAAAGAGAGAGAGAAAGGAGAAGGGGAGGATCAACCATCTCAGCAGACTTTCCCAAGTCTTTGGGTGCTACTTAAGAAGGCATTATCAGCCTTTTGGGGCCAGTGGGTGCATTCAAATTTTGAGAAAGTGCTGAGGGAATCCATGACAAAATGGCTGCTGCAAGGGCTGTCGCATAACACAAAATGGTTGCCACAGGGAAGGAGCAGAAAAAGAGCCAGGAAGAAATAATGCCGTGCCCCCCAATCAGTTTTATTTGACAGGGAATCTCCTTGCATCTCTCTGCTGTTCACAACAGATGGGTCTCCATTTGGAAATAAGTCCTATTGAGTTCAAGAGGGCTTGCTTACTGGTAAACCTGTGTAGGATTACAGTCCAGATTTTCCTGCTTCACTTTTTAAATACAGACAATGAATGCACCACACGGCCACCTCTCTATTTTAAAGGTTGTGTGTGCACGTGCTTTTACTTAAAAAGCATTATTTTTAAGCATCAGTACCTAAGGCTTGATCTTTCCATTTGACAGCAGGATGTACATTTCAATAAAAATCATTTGCCATTTCCATTCCAAAGTTTCTAATTTTCTCCCCAGGATGGTATCTTGAATTTCTTTTCATCTGTCATGTCAGCAGAAGAGCTGACAGCCCCTTGCTGTTCCTTTCAACCTCCCTGTAAACTTTTGCTGCTGCAGCTGCTGTTGTTTGAGAGAGTTTGGTGGCATCTGCCTCAGCCAAGGTTCACTAGCTCATCTCTTTAACTTCATGATGACCCTCAGAAGCACGAGAGGCTGTTATATATGAGGTTATACCATTGGCCTAACTAGCTCAGCATAGTCTACCCCAGGGATCGCTGACTTCTCTGAGTTTGTGAGCACACTTGTGAACTGGAGAAGCTCTGGAGAAACTGGAGAAAATCAGCTTGCAAAAATATGCTAGAAGTGCACACAAAAAGTTGTTATTAGGGAGAAATTTGCACTAAAATGCTGATGAATTTTCATGAAGGTTTTTTTTTTTAAAAAAAAACAAACCCCACAAATTCCTGCAGAACTTTGGAATAATGAATTTAAGATTGGAAAAGTGAGAAACCTCCCCTCACCTCAAAAAGGATATTATTGAGTTGGTAAAGATTCAGAAAAGGGCCACCAAAATGATTGATGGGATGGTGTGACTTCCCTATGAAGAACAGTTGAAGCATTTGGGGCTTTTTAGATTAGAAAAAAGGAGAGTAAGAGGTAAAATGATAGCCTTTTATAAAATTACGTGTGGCATGGAGAAAGCGGATGGGTTTTCCCCTCATCTTTAATAACACCAGAATTCGTGGACATCCAATGAAGCTTCAGGTTGGAAGATTCAGAACAGATTTTTTAGAAAGTACTTATTCACACAGTATATAGTTAAAACTGTGGAACCCACTGCCACAGGAAGCAGTGATGGCCACCAAGGTAGATAGCTTTAAAAGAGAATTAGACAAATTCATTCAGGAGAGTGCTATCAATGGGTAAAGGTAAAGGTAAAGGACCCCTGGATGGTTAAGTCCAGTCAAAGGTGACTATGGGCTTTTGGTGCTCATCTCACTTTCAGGCTGAGGGAGCTGGTGTTTTTCCACAGACGGCTTTCCAGGTCATGTGGCCAGCATGACTAAGCCGCTTCTGGTGCAACGGAACACCATGATGGAAACCAGAGTGCACGGAAGCACAGTTTACCTTCCTGCTGCAGTGGTACCTATTTATCTACTTACACTGGTGTGCTTTTGAGCTGCTAGGTTGGCAGATGTTGGGGCAGAGCAATGGTAGCTCACTCTATCGTGGGGATTAGAACCGCCGACCTTCCAATCGGCAAGCCCAAGAGGCTCAGTGGTTTAGACCACAACGCCACACGTGTCAATGGATCAATGGGTACTAGCCATGATTGCTATTGACTGCCTCCACATGCAACTGGCTGGCCACAGGATGCTGGACTAGACAGGCCTTTGGTCTGATTCAGCAAGCTGTTCTTATGCTAACCAAGAGAACTGAAATTGACAGATCCACCCATCCCTACCTCGGAGAAAGAATAATTACTTCTGAGTAGGATTGTGTTGCATGATGCTTCCACCTGCTGTCGTGTCTCCCTGCTATTCCGAAACACAGAGAAATAAGAGGGGCTCATCAGGCACTCTGCTGACAACCCAGAGATAGGTAATGATAGCAATCTTCCTGATAATGATCTGACATCCATTTAATGTCTCTTGTTCTCAGATCGCTGCAAACGTTGCACAACTTCATCCCTGGGAAAAACCAGCTTCTTTACATAACGTTAGGCAAAATCTATAGAATTTCACAAGGAGAGGACTTTGGACTAGGCTTGATTGAAGAAAGTGTTTTTATTTTAAAGATTTCCAGGCAAAAAGCCCCCACCCCCAAGAAGGGGGTGTTTAAAAAAATAAAACAGAACTACAATCCAGTTTTCAATAAAATACCATAATTTATTACAGTAGTTAGAAAGATCTCAAGAGTCTAACCAAGTGATCCATAAAATTGAATAAGGCTGCAATCCTATTAATGCTTCCATGGGAGAAAGCTGCTGTTGTACACAGTGCAACTTACTAGTGAGTAGGCATGCACTACTCCACAAAACCCCTAACACTTAAAACCAGCATGAAGATAAAAGGTAAAGGTAAAGGGACCCCTGAGCATTAGGTCCAGTTGCTGGCAACTCTGGGGTTGCGGCGCTCATCTTGCTTTACTAGCCGAGGGAGCTGTTGTTTGTCGGCAGACAGGTTCTGGGTCATGTGGCCAGCATGACTAAGCCGCTTCTGGCGAATCAGAGCAGTGCACGGAAACGCCGTTTACCTTCCCGCCAGAGCGGTACCTATTTATCTACTTGCACTTTGATGTGCTTTCGAACTGCTAGGTTGGCAGGAGCAGGGACCGAACAACGGGAGCTCACCCTGTTGCGGGGATTCGAACCTCCGACCTTCTGATCAGCAAGTCCTAGGCTCTGTGGTTTAACCCACAGCGCCACATAGCAGATAATAATTCCAAACCAGGATGTATTACCAAGTCCTATGGTCATGGACTGGTTCGATGCAGAGGAATGGTGAGAGGAAGGTGTTGGGGAACCATCATGGGAAGAAAGTTCAGAGCCAGGTGGGACAACAATGGGTGGTCAGAGGGAGAAGAGGGAGAAGACTGGGAAGAGGAGGTGTCGGAAGCTGAAGAGGTAACGGGGCTTAGTGAGCTGGAAGAGTCTTTGGCAGAGAGAGTGTTGTGACTCACAGAATGCTGTGTGAGATAGTAAGTCTGCAGGCTTGAGTTTGCTAGGTGATGCAACTGGCTGATGCAATCAGCCTGCGATGCTTTCTGTGGAAGTGCTGGGTCAGAATGATTCAGCAGTAATGTGCTGTCAGTTGACTGGCTGTCATTGGTTTAAAAGAGAAACCTGTCCAGCAGTAAGTGGGTGGTGTAGAGGAGTGTGGTCAAAGAGAGAGAGAGTTGGAGATCTTCCTATTTGCCTTAAGGTGCAGCCAGGTACAGTGGTATCTCGGGTTAAGTACTTAATTCGTTCCAGAGGTCCGTTCTTAACCTGAAGCTGTTCTTAACCTGAAGCACCACTTTCGCTAATGGGGCCTCCTGCTGCTGCAGCACCGCCGGAACCCAATTTCTGTTCTTATCCTGAAGCAAAGTTCTTAACCTGAAGCACTATTTCTGGGTTAGCGGAGTGTGTAACCTGAAGCGTATGTAACCTGAAGCATATGTAACCTGAAGCGTATCTAACCCGAGGTACCACTGTACTCTGTTTGGCTGTATGAACTGCTCGCGTATTATAGCCTGTAGATATTTGTATATGCAGTGGTGCCTCGCAAGACGAAATTAATTCGTTCCGCAAGTTTTTTCTTCTTGCGAGTTTTTCGTCTTGCGGAGCACGGTTTCCCATAGGAATGCATTAAAAATCAATTAATGCGTTCCTATGGAGACCGCTTGCCAGGCTGGCGGTGCGGAGAAGGGCTTTTCTCCCCACCGCAAGCCTTCAGGACAGGTACGGGAACAGAGGAGAAGACGCGCAGCGCTTCTCCTCTGTCCCCGGGGCTTGCGGTGGGAGGAGGGTTTTTCCTCCCCACCGCCAACATTCAGAACAGCATTCTGAATGTTGGTGGTGGGAAGGAAAACCCTCCTCCCACCGCAAGTCTTCAGGACAGCCATCCGAAGGCTGACGCGGGGAGAAGGTCTCTCCGCCCCACCGCCAGCCTTCGGAGGAGCCTTCCGAAGGCTGCCGGTGGGAGGAGGTCTCTCCACCCCACTGCCAGCCTTTGGAGCAGCCTTCCGAAGGCTGCCGGTGGGGCAGAGAGACCTCCTCCCACCGCCAGCCTTCGGAGCATCTTTCCGAAGGCTGCCAGTGGGGCAGAGAGACCTCCTCCCGCCGCCAGCCTTCGGAGCAGCCTTCCGAAGGCTGGCGGCGGGAGGAGGTCTCTCCACCCTACCGCCAGCCTTCAGAGGAGCCATCCGAAGGCTGGCGGCGGGAGGTCTCTCCGCCCCACCGCCAGCCTTCGGAGGAGGTCCGAGGACAGTGGGGAAGACGTGCTGCGCTTCCCCGCTGTCCCGGAGATTTCCCTGTGGGCTTTCGTCTTGCGAAGGAAGCCCATAGGGAAATTCGTTTTGCGAAGTGCCTCCAAAACGGAAAACCCTTTCGTCTAGCGGGTTTTCCGTCTTGCGAGGCGTTCGTCTTGCGAGGCACCACTGTATAGCTCACAATAAATATACTGAACTGAAGAACCTGGAACTCTGAGCATTTCTGCTAAAGCACCGCGAAGAATTCGCGACAGAGAGGTCCGGAATCAGAAGCTGAAGCAAGGGAGTGAGAAGAAGGAGGCCGAGAGGCAGAGATGAGTCCTACTGCGAAAGAGGCATAGGTGTCTCCCCCTCTTGCTGCAAAAAGCTCCCCTCATCCATGGTCTCCCAGAACCAGAAGAGGCATGAGAAGGACAAAGGAGAGATTGGCAACACAGCGATCATTTTTATTTTGATGTTTGAAACTGACCTGGAAGTTGTGCTGAAGGGTGGCATATACGTTTTTGAAATAAACATAGCACATGGAATGGCGTACAGTGGTACCTCGGGTTACATACGTTTCCGGTTACATACGCTTCAGGTTACACACTCCGCTAACCCAGAAATAGTGCTTCAGGTTAAGAATTTTGTTTCAGGATAAGAACAGAAATCGGGTTCTGGCAGTGCGGCGGCAGCAGGAGGCCCCATTAGCTAAATTGGTGCTTCAGGTTAAGAACAGTTTCAGGTTAAGAACGGACCTCCAGAACGAATTAAGTACTTAACCTGAGGTACCACTGTACAGCCATACCTTGGTTGTCGAATGCCTTGGTACGTGTACATTTTGGCTCCCGAACGCCGCAAACCCGGAAGTAAGTGTTCCGGTTAGCGAACTTTCTTTGGAAGCTGAACGTCCGACATGACTTCCAAGGCTTCCGATTGACAGCAAGAAGCTCCTGCAGTCAATCAGAAGCTGTGCCTTGCTTTTCGAACATTTTCAGAAGTCGAACGGACCTCCGGATGGATTCTGTTCGAGAACCAAGGTATGACTGTACTCCAGAAGAGCACATGGCAGGCTGGTGGCCACACTGAACAGGAACACTCCATGGTGTATCATTTTGTTACAGGGCCTAATTAAATGCAGCAGTGTGGAGTGTTCCTGTTCAGAATACTCCATCCCATGCCTCCTGATAATCCACTTTTGCCGCCTGATGGTCAGCATTCCATGCCCAATGAGCATGCTCAGTTCTCATTTGAGTATTTTGCAGAGTTGCGGCAGTCTTCTGAGAAACCCTGCCAGATAGGTGGGGTATAAATAATAAAATTCTTCTTCTCCTTCTCCTTCTCCTTCTCCTTCTCCTTCTCCTTCTCCTTCTCCTTCTCCTCCTCCTCCTCCTCCTCCTCCTCCTCCTCCTCTTTGATTCTTTCCCCTTCAGATTATTTTCCCCTTCAGATTTTTTTGTACTTCTGCAATCCTGAGGATCCCTTCTTGTACTTCTCTGTAGTGCCATTTTGGCTACGTAAGGATTCACACTTGGAAAATGAGTTCACTGTTCGTATATACAATATGGCCAGGGCTGGATTTAGGTTTGATGAGGCCCTAAGCTACTGAAAGTAAAGGGGCCCTTTATATGTCCAGCTGTCCTTTGTCAACAAAAAAATTATCACTGTTTTTTGTGTTGAATATATGCTATATAGTACTGTGTTTTTCGCCCCATAGGGCGCACCTAGTTTTTTTTTTTGGGGGGGGGGAAATAAAGGGAAAAAAATTCCCTTTATTTCCCCCCCCCCCAAAACCAGGTCGGGGAATCCAAACCAGGTCGGGGAACAGCAGGATGGTGACGCTGCGCCTCCCCGCTGTCCCCCGAGCTTGTGGGGCTGGCGCTGGGGAGAAGCACGCTGCGCCTCCCTGCTGTCCC
The DNA here is from genome assembly GCF_964106915.1 of Podarcis gaigeae. NCBI lineage: Eukaryota > Metazoa > Chordata > Lepidosauria > Squamata > Lacertidae > Podarcis > Podarcis gaigeae. The sequence continues at coordinate 15,856,871 of NC_139686.1, read as the reverse complement.
CCAAGCTTGTGGGGCTGCCCAATATCTGCATGAAGCCTGGGGCCCGCTGTGCAGCACGCCCCAGGCTTCGGGATGCAGGCTGCTATCCGCAAGCCTTGGGAGCCCGACGGGAACTCCCGCGGAGTTCCCCAGACTTGCGGAGAGCTTCCTGAAGCCTGGAGAGCGAGAGGGGTCAGTGCGTACCGACCCCTCTCGCTCTCCAGGCTTCAGCGAAAGCCTGCATTCGCCCCATAGGACGCACACACATTTCCCCTTCATTTTTGGAGGGGAAAAAGTGTGTCCTATAGGGCGAAAAATACGGTAATTTATGGACCTAATAGGTATCTAAAGTCATTTGCATATATGTATTTTATCAATGTAATTGTTGAACTGAAAGACAATTAAGAAGTATAGTAATAGTGAATTTTTTTGGGGGGGGCCAAAAGAGTGGGGCCCTAAGCTATAGTTTGTTTGCTTATACGTAAATCCGGCACTGGATACAGCGAATGAAAACTAGTAAAAAAAATGCCGCCATTTTTGTACAGTTATGATGTGACATTCTTTCCAATTCATTTCCAATTTAATCATGACTTATTTGACTGTTCATCCTGTCCCCCCCCCCCGTTATCTCAGCCCCAGTTGAACCATCCAAATAGCCGTTTGGTCCCAACGAAGATGCAATTGCATCACTTTTCAGGGGTGGACAGTTCAACAGGGTTTCCATCCCGCCCATGCCCACTCTCCGTGAACTGCGTGTCATGTTTGTTGTAAAAGATGTGGCACTTGGAACTGTCAGTCAACACACTTGTTAAAAACACAAGTGAGCTATGGAAGAATTAATCGGCTTCCTCCTCCCCTCCCTCTGCCTCTCCTCCCCCTCCCACCTAAATATAGTAATAAGTAGAACATTGACCCGGCAAGGCAGCAAGCATGGAAGAAGGTCTAATTCGAAGTAATTAGCAATCCATCATCCCCACCACCGCCCCTGAAATGTTTATATTGACCTTGGGCCAAATGCATCCCAGGTAGAGCAGCTGTTAATCCTGAGTAATGCTCAGGCCATCTCCACCAAGGCTGGTCCTGGGAGAGGGAGGGAATGTTAAAATGAATTTGGAAGAGCTCAGAAGAAGGCAAGAGGGTTTATATGCAGGGCAATGCATTAAAACACACCCATGCAGGGATCCAAATGGCACGAGGTGAGAATTCAGTACAAAGAAAGCTGGATTTTGCAACCTGGATAAATTGCGCAAATGAAGTTTCCAAAGATCAGCTTCGTTTTAATGCTGGATATGGGCTATTGCTGCTTGCAGACCTGGAGGGGAAAACAGAGCTGTGCATAGCATTGAAACCTTGATTCCAACCTGGCTTGTCTGATTTCATTCCTCAGAGGTTTTCAAGTCAGTCCTTGTAGGTCTATAGCAGGCATAGGCAAACTCGGCCCTCCAATATGGAACTACAACTCCCATGATCCCTAGCTAACAGGACCAGTGGTCAGGGATGATGGGAACTGTAGTTCCAAAACATCTGGAGGGCCGAGTTTGCCTATGCCTGATCTATAGAAATATATTTTCCCCTTTTCTTTTTAAAATGTGCCAAAGAGACCGTGCTTGTGGAAAGCCAATGTTTCAGAGGGAAGGCCTTCGAGCAGCCTTTCTCCATGGCAGGGTAGTTTTCTTTGTGCAATAATATTTATAAGTGGTTTTTTTTTAATAAAAGTGGGAAACTCAAACATGGAAAAGGGCCACCTGTATTGCGAGTGGTACATTCCTAGAGGACAGAACCACATTGCTTGCTGCAGATTTGCTCTTGGTCCTTGATATGAGAGTTGTGGTTTATGATTCTGTGCTCCCATATGTAAAAACAAATAAAACCCAACAGCCCACTCTGCACATAGAAATTTAGCATCTATTATCATACACGCAGAGACACACTAATACTAGTTATTAAATATGAAAGATAACCAGAGCAAACCAAGGAACACATGATGATTAAATGGGTTCAATACAGAAATAATATCCCGTTCCGTGCCTGGGAAAACCTTTAGAACAGAGAACATAAATTTTCATTAAATGTAGCAATTAGAGGGAAATGTCATAAGATCATGGCAGGGGGCTATACTCCTGTGGTTGTAATAAATAAAATACATACAAATTATTCAAAGCTTTGTTGGAAATGCAAAAGGGCAAGTAGGTGAATTTATATATATATATGTATCAAAAGGCAAAGGCCAAACGGGGAGAAATTATTGGGAAATGATTAGTAAGATGATAGAGAGAATAATGGGGTAAACTTTATTCCTTTCAACCCTCTTATTTAATAAGTTATGTAGAATGGTTTGTTAGATGCAAACTTAAGTGCACATGTTACCTTCAACAGAGGTACAATCTGTGCTCCTGTGTGCACAAATAGTTGAGCTGCACACTCGTAAAGTTATTCACATGCTATGTTCAACATGTGTAGAGCCTGTGTACATGTGTACACAGCAGCTGAGCTGTACAAAACAATGTGTGCAGCCTTGCACACAGATAGCTGTGCATGTACAGAGAATGTTCAGAGTAACAAGGCAACAGAGAGTAATGCTACTAGTATGATCTATTTGTGTAAAAAACTGAAGGTCAAATAGGCTGCCTTTGATAAAGGACTGGTTTGACAAATTATAAAATTATGCTTTGATGGCAAAATTAACATATTAAAGGAAGGCAGAGTCAGAACAGATCATTGGGAATGTTTTACTGAGCGCTACTGATGTACATCAGTGCATCTAAATATACATTTTGTTTCTCTTTAATTTAGATGGGTTATTAATAGATTGCATGGCGACAAAGCAATGCGTTCCTCTGATCCGAAGAGCCGATATGCTTTTGAAAGAAAATATTTGCGCTATTAAAAAAAGAAACATAGCCTGCCAGGTTAAGCCACTGAAGTGGGTGCAGGGTAAACTCTTCAGTGAGCACCTCCGTAATGGAACTGCACAAGCCAAATTCAGAGGGGAAATTTGCACTAAAATACTGGTAGATTTTTATGGAGACTTTGAAAAAAAAGGGTTATGGGGGGGGAGTGAAAAAGTGGAGATTGTGAGGGGATTGGCAGAGGGAAGAACATTTAAGACATTATAGGTATGAAAATCTGTGTGTGTTTTTTTTTGTCACCTTGAACATTCATCTTGAGGATGAATTCTGTGCAACTTGCAACCTGCACCATCAGCACTGAATGGGTCCTAATAAGGCTTTTACATTCCTGACCATGTAAATTTTTTTCTAAGGAACAGACACAGCTGCCTGATTTTCATAAACTTATTGCACACTGTTATCGTAGCATACATGAAGAACTTTGCAGCCATTCAACCTGCTGTTACAATCAACCAGCCTCAAGACCACACCTTACAGCATGGAAGTATTGGTTGTTGAAGTCCCTCTTCCCTGAAATTTCCCTCTTGAAAATATGGATGGGTCAATCAATCAATCAATCAATCAATCTCAATTTCTCATTTTCCCCATCTTAAATTCAGTTGATGACAGGTATTTTGCGGATCTTTCTTCCATTTGTAAGAACATTTCAATTTCTGCAGAGTTAGCATCAACTGCAAGCAGGATTGGGTGAATTTTTGTTTCTCTCCGTTTCTCAGTTTGCCTCATTTCCATATCAGCCTGTGGTTTATTTATTTTTAAAGGCCTCATGGAAATTCATCATAGAATTTATCCTAATATTTGTATGCATTTTGTACCGATATATGTACACATTATCAAGCAATTATCCCTAATACAATGTATTTTTGTATGTTATTTTTACTAATTAAGACATACGTTTTAATGCACATGGAACCCTAGTTTATGCATTTGTGCCCGCATGGCTTGTCTGGAGAATTCAGAAAAGTGAGAATTGTTTCGGGAAATATGAATTTGGCAAGTTCACCTTGAAATGCAAACTGAATTGAATTCCTGCCCACCCCAGTTGCAAGACAGCAAGAACTTTCACACCAAGGTCCAGCACCTAAGAATAGACTTCTGCTGAGAAAGCGACTTAGCTCTATTTGCCTATTTGCCTTGTTTGAGTTTCCCAACCAAAAACTTTGACCCCTTGCTATTTATCCTGATAACTCACCTCCGCCCCATATAGGGCAAAGATATCTCCGCAGTGAGAATAGAGGGCTTCAGGAATCATTATTATCCTGTAGTTATAACGGAATCCGTTCTGGAAGTCAGTTCGACTTCCAAAACGTTCAGAAACAAAAGCGTGACTTCCGATTGGCTGCAGGAAGCTGTTGCAGCCAATCAGAAGCCCCATCAGGTGTTCAGCTTCCAAAAATAGTTCACAAACTGGAACAATCACTTCCGGGTTTGCGGAGTTCAGGAGCCAAAACATTCGAGGACTAAGCTGTTCGAAAACCAAGGTACGAATGTATTGTTGTTCAAATGTGTTACTTAAAATGTGGAATAATAATAATTATTGATAAAATGAGCTGTGGAGAATTGTGTGTACTGTGGAAGGATATTTTCAGGGGGATAAATAGCTGGCTCATTCCAGTGAACCAGAGCTTTCCACTCTGTTCCAAAAATGTTAATAGCTTAGGAATGACCAACTGTTTGGCACCAATGTTCTGCCCTCTTTATGTTGGTAACAGCCTGTGCCAAATGCTAAACAGATCCATTTATACTTTTTCACAAACTCCCTCTCTCAGTTTCCCTGCCTCCTTGCATCATATATGGCCTCTCCCCACCCATTCGCAATGATGCACATTTTCCTGCTATACAAATGAGGGAGGGAACGCGAACTGCTTTTATTCATCTTTCCTCAGCTTGCGTCATGTAGCCTGGGGCCTCTCTGCCAAGGATTCTTGTTATCACTCAGCCAGAGGTTTGCTATAGAGAGTTTTCTGTCCCAGATTTGAAGACAGGAGCAAACTGTCCCCGGAAACCAGTGTCCGGGGCTGAAGATTCGTCACCACCACTTGTCCTGTGGCATTGGCTCTCCTCTTGGTGACTACTGACCACTCAGAACAACCCTATGAAGTTTTGCAGGGTGGCATAAGCAAAAATAAAAGGTCCCTGATCTCAAGAGGCCCTGTACGGTATTTGAACCCACAACCTATGGATGCATTTTTTTTAAGGAAAGTGCTCTGACGATGTCTGCTAAGCCACCCTGGGTTTGATTGATGAAGGATGGAATACAGGTGTACATAAGTCCTACCACTGTTGTACATGGGGGGGGTGTGTGAGAGAGAGAGAGAAGGAGAGAGAGAGAGAGAGAGAGAGAGAGAGAGAGAGAGAGAGAGATTCTTGCTCAGCATTCATGCAGTTCTTCAGAATACAGCCTCTCCCTACACAATGCTTCTTTTGAAATAATTGTCCCAGGCGGCTATTAATGTCTAGCAGAGTCCCGTAAAATCATTAGGAACAATCGTGCACCGCAGCAGAAAATCCTTGCCTAAAGAGTCGACCCTGTAGAACGTTATTGCCTTCGGTAGAGGACGGCTGCTCCTGCAAGCCAGCAGAAAAGTTCAGGGTGACAAGGAACTTGCCGCAAGAAGTGGGGGGACAGAGGGGGGAGTAGAGGAGGTAGGATCTCTCACTTTTTAAGCTGCCTCTGCCTTTGCTGGCTAAGCAGATTCTGATTATTATGACGACTTTAAATTGGTTAAGCAGATCCCTAGCCCTTTGAGGAGGAGGTGGATAAAGCTCCACAAGGGATGAATGAATTCCGCGTTAATAGCTGTCTGGGATAAATCTTCCGCCTTTTCTTCCTATTCAGTTTCTCCTGATCTTTAAAGCGACATCCGCACATTTTGTAGAGGAGCCATTTTAATGCACTTGAAAGAAATGCAACCAGGATGTGAGGAATAGTTCCTAATTTTCCTATGGCTTTATATATAATACACACCATCTTTGCACCATCGTGGAGCCCAAGGGGGAGAGCCAGTGTGGAGCGACAGCCAGAATACTGGGCTTGCATGTGGGAAACTCAGGCTCAAGTCTCTCATCTGTGTGTCTGTGTCACTTTGGACAAGTCAACCTGCCCTATCGAACAAAGTTGTTTTGAGGCCACTATGGTGCTTTGGCGCCACTGGAGGAAACATTTCTTCCAGCAAAAATTTCAGGAGAAGGTACACTAAGTTACCACCTATGGCTTAGGGAACTGCAGGACATGGACTGACTTAGGAAGAACCCTAGCTTTTAATGATGATGATGATGATGATGATGATGATGATTGATTTATACCCTACCCATCTGGTCTGGCTTCCCCAGCAACTCTGGGCAGCTCCTAACAGAATATTAAAAACCCGATAAAACATCAAACAATTTGATGAAACAAGTCTGAAGATGGTAAAAAAAATGTTAGGATTTTGAAGGTTTCTGATGGGATTGATAGAGTTGATCATTTATATGCTGCTTTCCTGCCTTGCCAATGCTCCTCATATAACAGTTTAAGAACCACTAAACTATTGTTGTTGTTGTTTAGTCGTTTAGTCGTGTCCGACTCTTCGTGACCCCATGGACCAGAGCACACCAGGCACTCCTGTCTTCCACTGCCTCCCGCAGTTTGGTCAGACTTATGTTTGTAGCTTCGAGAACACTGTCCAACCGTCTCGTCCTCTGTCGTCCCCTTCTCCTTGTGCCCTCTATCTTTCCCAACATCAGGGTCTTTTCCAGGGAGTCTACTCTTCTCATGAGGTGGCCAAAGTATTGGAGCCTCAGCTTCACGCTCTGTCCTTCCAGTGAGCACTCAGGGCTAATTTTCTTAAGAATGGATAGATCTTCTTGCAGTCCATGGGACTCTCAAGAGTGTCCTCCAGACCATAATTCAAAAACTATACAATCCAACATCCAGTTAAGAAAGAAAGGAGGAAACGCTGACTACTCATCGAAAAAGTTGAGAGAAAGAACCCATGGCTTGGGGAGGGGAGGAGGTGGAGCTGCAGAGCAGGTGCACCACCACTAACAAGGCCCTGTCCGGCATACCGACCAATTTAGGCTCAGACAGAGGCAAGACCTGGCACAGATTAGTGAAGCCTCTCCTTTTATTAAAACTCAACTACATTAGTATCACTATTCTTGCGAGTGGAATTTGTTTTAAACTGTTTTTAATATTGCATTTTTAAATTGTTATAACCTTGCAGTGAAGGATGGGTGCAAAATAACAGCAGCAGTAATATTGGTATGTTCAAGGGAGTTTTCAAAGAGTTTGTTTCTTTGAAGAACAGTACATTGGCGACTTTTGCAGTATGTGTAATAATGTATTCCTTCACAGGTGTACAAGCTTAGCAGGTGCAACAACAGGCACACAGGACATGGTAGCAATGATAGGATCTATTTATCCTTGCCTGGTGCAATTAGAGGAGAGGAAAAGTTTTTCGGATCCCATTTATTACAGGTGCATTTCAGGTGAAGATCCCAGATCATCTGGAAGGGGGGCAGGGAATGAGACTCTCATTGCTGACATCCATCAGAGGGTGACACCTTAGTTTCATGAAAAAACCCCAGAACAAAGAGCTGGGAGTGTTACAATAGAAGTGACAGTTGGCTTTCTGAGGACTTCTAATTAAGACTGCACTTCTTCATGGCTGCACAGCACAGAAACTAGTTAATCACTGGTACATCACCTCAAATCCGTTGCTACTGTAAGCAGATGTACGCAGATCTCGATAGTGCTATCAGCACCGAACACCCTTTCGCAAGGGACACTGCCTATTAAATTCCAATTAGAAAGCCCCCGTCATAATCTTTGAGAAATGATTTTGATTAGTCATGCTGATTACTTAATTAATGGGCCTAGCAAGGGATTGTGGAGTGGGGAGGGGAGGGATCATTGTGATGGTCGGGGAGAAGAAGACCCCCCCCCCAACCTGGTTATTTTCTCAACTGGACCTGCACTGTGAGACAGGTGGCAGCAACAGAAATGGGGAGCCGCCAACTTTTGGGAGGCCTGTGAGCACATTTGCAAAGAGGAGAAATTTCTGTGGGAACTACATGCCACTGGGTAGTGAACAGGCATACACTACAGTGTGTATGAGAGCCAGTGTGGTGTAGTGGTTAAGAGCGATAGACTTGTAATCTGGGGAACTGGGTTCACATCTCCGCTCCTCAACATGCAGCTGCTAGGTGACCTTGGGCCAGCCACACTTCTCTGAAGTCTCTCAGCCCCACTCACCCCACAGAGTGTTTGTTGTGGGGGAGGAAGGGAAAGGAGAATGCTAGTCACTTTGAGACTCCTGAAGGGGAGTGAAAGGCGGGATATCAAATCCAAACTCTTCTTCTTCTTCTACAGCTGATTCTGTTGAACACAGTAGAATGCTTATTTCTTTTAAGTATTTTTTTTTTTTTATTAAAAAGATTTATACAGTTTATACAGCAGTGCTAAAGGCCTGGAAGATGCAGTGGCCCAGTCCCACCAGTATCCGTTCTGTCTCATATTCACACATCACTAGCCTAACATACTGCTTGACTGTCAAAAAGAAAAGAAAAGAAACCCTCAAAGCAGTTTTTCATGGAGGAAAATGTTACCAGCGGCTGCTAGCCATGATGGTTATGTTCGTCCTCCTCTATCAGAGACATTTATCTCTCTGAATACCAGTTGCTGAAAATCGCAGGTGTCCAAAGTTCCTTTCTCTGCTGTGTGTACTTTGCCTGGACACTCCCTGATATCGATCTTGGTCTGTTGCCTGATTTGGTCTCTGGGCCACATTTGGGCCTGAACTGACTATCTGCGCTAGACCTTGTTTTGTTGACTCTGTGCTGCACCTGCAACCCTGCCTTCATTGGCAAGCTCTTTGGTGAAGGCTGAGATCTCCTGTTAACTTGGCCTTTAGCCCTCAAGGACAATGTCTGCAGCATCACTGGGCCTGGTTAATCCATACCTCCTTAGAAATTGGGAATTTGCAGACATACTCTAAGATCACTGTTAGGCCTGAGGCTGCTGCAAATTGCCGCCCCCTTCAGTCCTGTGACTTTTATGCAGTTAGGAGCAAGTACAGCAGTACCTCGGGTTAAGTACCGGTACTTAATTCTTTCCGGAGGTCCGTTCTTAACCTGAAACTGTTCTTAACCTGAAGCACCACTTTAGCTAATGGGGCCTGCTGCTGCTGCCATGCTGCCGGAGCACGATTTCTGTTCTCATCCTGAAGCAAAGTTCTTAACCCGAGGTACTATTTCTGGGTTAGTGGAGTCTGTAACCTGAAGCGTATGTAACCTGAAGCGTATGTAACCTGAAACTTATGTAACCCAAGGTACCGCAGCAGCAGGAGGCCCCATTAGCTAAAGTGGTGCTTCAGGTTAAGAATAGTATCAGGTTAAGAACAGACCTTCGGAACGAATTAAGTACTTAACCTGAGGCACCACTGTACACTGGAATCTGGCATAGAGATGCCATCCACCTCAAATGCATACCTTTCAACATTTCTCTAATGAAAGTAGGCATGATGATGATTATGATTATGATGATGATGATGATAATAATAATAATAATAATAATAATAATAATAATAATAATGCCCCACCCATCTAACTGGAATGCCAACTGACTGGTTTCCGACATATATAAAAACATAATAAATCATTAAAGAATTTACCTCTACAGGACTGCCTTCAGATGTCTTCTAAAGGTTGTATAGTTATGTATCTCCTTGACTTGGGGGGTCGCACAACCCCATACCCTCCAACATTTCTCCGATGAAAATAGGGACATCCTAAGGAAAAATGGGGCATTCCGGGAATAATAATAATAATAATAATAATAATAATAATAATAATAATAATAATAATTTATTACTTATACCCTGCCCATCTGGCTGGGTTTCCCCAGCCACTCTGGGGGGCTCCCAACAGAATATTAAAAACACCATGAAACATCAAACATTAAAAAGCTTCCCTAAACCAAAAACAAAACAAGCAAACAAACTTCCCTAAACAGGGCTGCTTTCAGATGTCTTCTAAAAGTCAGATATTGTCAGATATTGTTTATTTCCTTGACATCTGATGGGAGGGCACTCCACAGGGCGGGAGCTACTACCGAGAAGGCCCTCTGCCTGGTTCCCTGTAACCTCACTTCTTGCAGGGAGGGAACCGCCAGAAGGCCCTCAGAGCTGGACCTCAGTGTCCGGGCAGAATGATGGGGGTGGAGCTTCTGTAAACCCAGGACTGTCCCTGTAAAATAGGGACATTTGAGGAGTCTGCAAATGCCATACTGATCTGAGCACTGGTGCCTCTAACTGATCTCCACAGATGAGGCAGCAATTCTTCTGAATGTCAGTTGCTGGAAACCACAAGTGGGGAGAGGGCTCTTGTGCTAGAGATGGATTTAGGGGAGTGCAACCACAGGGGGCACTGCAACTATGATGTAGAATAGAAGGTCAGAGGGGGATGGGTGGGTGAGTGGCACCAAATGTTGGCATCGCCAGCGTGCCCCTGAAATTTGAGATCCCCAGGTCCACCAGTGCTTGTACTCTAATCCTGCTTGTGATTTCTGGCTGGCCACTGTGAGAACAGCAAGCTGCCCTAGATCCACCAGGCTCTTATGCTATCAAGAAAGCCATGTTCTGCATTCCAGAAGCTCTATTATTCCCGTTTTAGAACACAGATGGAGAACTTGTGCAGCCTGCATCCAAAATTAGCAGGACTAATGAATCATCAGAATGCGCTGCACTTTCCTGGAATCCATGCTGACTCATAAATGGATGGATGTTACGACTGAGAGGGCAGTCTGTAGCTTTAGAGTGCCTGTTGTGGCTGAAAAATATGCATATATAGCACTCTGAAGCCAGATAAGTACTATTATTATTTGGTGTAGTTGCTTTATTCTCTCTCTGTGTGTTTCTCTCTCTCTTTCTCTCTCTCTCTCTCACACACACAGTTTTAAATTGTAGGTTGTACTGTAAATCCATATTTTATATTTGTGTCAAAATCTCTCTCTCTCTCTCTCTCTCTCTCTCTCTCTCTCTCTCTCTCTCTGTGTGTGTGTGTGTAAAACAAACCACTGAGGAAAGCTTGAGGGTCAAAACATGTTTCCAGAGCTGGTCCAAGACATTTTGGCACCTGTTTATATTGGTTACATAAAATTCTTTCATAATATTATACTACCACTACTAATATCCCAGTTTGTTCACATACATCGCTAAACAGTCGTTTGAAAAGCACAGACCTAACTTTACGTGTTTGTTCGTAGTCCTACCTAAGGACCATGGAGAATCTTCATGCGTAGCGCTTGGGGTCTGTAATCCTTGGAGATCTCCTTCACTTAACTGGATGGTGCTGGGTGGTGCTGAGGCTGCATTCTGGACTTCCCATTAAAGCCAGGAGGCCTATTCACTGCAGTCGAGGCTTCAAGAACGAGCCCCTTGAGAGCAACTATCGTCCCCCAATTGCTTGTCTTAATTTTCATTTATGCCAGAAGAGTTTCTAACCACTGGCTAAGCAGCGTGCGTCGCTGCTTAACTTCTAAAAGGAAGCGTAAGGTGGAAATTCTTCAACCGTCATTTGGAAAAGTCTGGGCATTTGAATGTAAATTTAATGTATGAGCTCAGAAAGTACAGAATCTGGCATTTGATGCAGAAACAGACATTGCGAGAACCTTTTTTTGTGTCACATTTGTGTGACACGCTGCCAGCGTGGTGTGGCGGTTAGAGTGTCAGATGTGGGAGAGCAGGGTTCAAATCCTCACTTGGCCTTGAAGCTCACTGGGTCTGTCAGTGCCTCTCAGCCGAATGAACCTCAAAGGGTTGTTGTGGGAATTAAATGAGCAAGGGGAGAACTATGTAGAGCACTTTGAGCTTGTTGGAAGAAAAGGCGGGGTATAAATGCAAAAAAATAAATAAACAAAATGTGATATACCATCCTGTTTATTTATATATAAATATTTTTATTAAGCAATTTCAACATAACAAATTATCAAATCATATAACCACATACATTATTTTCCCCCACCCCTCTTCCACCCCCTCCACCCCCACCAGGGACTTCCCTCAGCTCCTGTCTCTGATTTCTCTGCACATATTATTCTCTGCATGTTATAAAATTATAGATATCCTTGCGTTGTCTATCTATCATGTTATCAACCAATAAATTTGTGTATGTTTATTCAAAACCTGCCAAGGAGTCCAGTTCATTTTGTTGTCTTTTTAGATAATTTGTAAAAAGTTCCCATTCTTCCTTAAAGTCACAGTTGTCCTTGACCCACAGTTTGTATGTCAATTTAGCCAGTTCTGCATAGCTCATCAATTTTTCTTGCCACTGTTCTTTCGTTGGGATTTCCTCATTCTTCCATCCTTGTGCTAGCAAGACTCTTGCCATGATATACCATCGTGTTTAACCCACCCTCCTAACTTGCCCACTATTTGTGTGAGTTAGCCCTGTGTGGGGTTGCCCTGTGTGGGGTTGCCCCCTTCGTCCTCCACTACAAAACAGCCAGACAAACCAAATGCCCAAAGAAACACGATGGCTGTTTCTCTCTCTCTCCCCGCTGTAACATTCTATTAAAGCTTTTTTATAATACAATAAGAAACTAAATAAAAACAAAAATGGAGAAAGAGAAAAGAAACACAGAGTCCTCTCTCAAAGGTACTTCCTGTGAAGGGGAAGAAATGGAGGCAGTGAGAGATTTTACTTTCTTGGGCTCCATGATCACTGCAGATGGTGACAGCAGTCATGAAATTAAAAGACGCCTGCTTCTTGGGAGAAAAGCAATGACAAACCTAGACAGCATCTTAAAAAGCAGAGACATCACCTTGCCAACAAAGGTCCATATAGTTAAAGATATGGTTTTCCCAGCAGTGATGTATGGAAGTGAGAGCTGGACCATAAAGAAGGCTGATTGCCGAAGAATTGGTGCTTTTGAATTATGGTGCTGGAGGAGACTCTTGAGAGTCCCGTGGACTGCAAGAAGATCAAACCTCTCCATTCTGAAGGAAATCAGCCCTGAGTGCTCACTAGAAGGACAAATCCTGAAGCCGAGGCTCCAATACTTTGGCCACCTCATGAGAAGAGAAGACACCCTGGAAAAGACCCTGATGCTGGGAAAGATTGAGGGCACAAGGAGAAGTGGACGACAGAGGACGAGATGGCTGGACAGTGTTCTCGAAGCTACCAGCATGAGTTTGACCAAACTGTGGGAGGCAGTGGAAGACAGAAGTGCCTGGTGTGCTCTGGTCCATGGGGTCATGAAGAGTCGGACACGACTAAACGACTAAACAACAACAACAACACTTGTCATGCACAGAAAGTGATGGATCCTCCCAGCTCTCACCTGGGACAGCTTTCCTTTCTTTCCCCAACATCTCAGCTGGGAGATGTTCATTTCCCTGCCTAGAAGAGAAGAGACTTCAATTTTTCTGCCCATCAATTGCCTAAAAATGATTGCTGCCTGTGTTATTTTCCTCTTTCCTCTAAGATGCCCTGTTTAAGCAGGAATGGGACGCACAAAGTACATGGCTTCTCTGAAAGAATCCTGGGAACCGTAGTTTACCTATGCAGAGGTGCTCTTCCAGGACCCTTGACAAACTCCACATCCTAGGATTCTTCACCATGTGCTTTAAATGTATGGTGTGTACGCAGGCCCTCTGCACACATTCAAAGGCACCCGAGGAGCATTTCTGCATTCTGGTTAGTTTCACCACATTTTGGTTCAAGGATTGCGGCGGTGGGGGGAGTGCAATCGAAGCACGAGGCCTTGGGCAGTAGGGAGGCAGGGAAAAGCAGAGCAAAGGCTAATGAGCACATTGCAACGGACTGTGCCTGTGAGTTAGAAAAGCTGTACAACAGCCAAGTGGGAGGGCCAGGGAAGGAGCTCGTTGGGGCTGGAGGGCGTGTGAGGCAAGCTGCAGAGCAGGAGAAGCTGGGAGACTCCATTAGGGGAGGGTTGAGGGAGGAGAGTGAAGTGAGCAGAAAAGGCAGGGAGCAGTGTCTGTTGAAGAGAGATTAAAACAGCAGCAGGAGAATCTTGCTTCCCCAAAACGGTGGTGTTGTGTGGATCCGGAAAAAGACAAAGGTGCGTTGGTTTTAACGCTTTGCAGAGCGTTTTCCCTTGCAGCAAAAGATTTTGCAGGAACAACAACAACGAAAGAGCACAGTGTGCGTGGCTGGGCTTTCGCTTTCTGTGTTTTGCTTGTGCAACTTCTGACAAAGGCTTTCTGGTTCACAGACCAGTGTGGGAAGTTGGAGGTGGGGAGACTGAAGTTGCAACCGGATAGATAGACGGGTAGAGAGACAGACAAACGTTTGCCTAGGAGTAAGTCCCACAGAACTCACTGTGGCCTTCTCCTGAGCTGATGTCTGTAGCATTTCACAGGGCAGGTGCAATGCATACTGGAAATGTTCAGGCCCTTTTGGGATCTTGGAATGAAATCTAAAATCATCTCATTGGCCTCACCTCCTACATTTTCTACATTGTCAAACTTAGCATGCTCACTCTCTCGAGGAAAATATCACCTTATGGTTTGCTAGACCAAGAAGCAGGGGAGAGGTTGGTGAGCGAGAGAGCATGCGAATAGGTGCTAGTGGAGCCACTAAAGCATTTCTAGGTCTCCAGTTGCACAATTTATTTCTGGGCTTTCCTAATTTATTTAGTTAATGCAGTTGCCCATCTTAACTTCCCAGTTTTTGAAGAGTGTTATTATTATTATTATTATTATTATAGATTTATTATTTTAAGTATAGGATTTACCTGAAGCTAGAGGAACACAGGCCCTGGTTTTACTGAGAAGGCAAACCACTATGTGAGAGGGAAAATGCCAGACTGTAAGTCACATGACTGAATGCTCCGTGATACAGATATATACAGTGGCGTAGCGTGGGTTGTCAGCACCCGGGGCAAGGCAAGTAATTTGCGCCCCCTAACCCATGGATTTGCCTAACCCGTGGATTTGTGCACCCTAACCCTAACCCCCAGATGTTGCGCCCGGTGCGGCGCTGGCCCCCCTGCTCCCCCCACGCTACGCCACTGGATGGATATATATATATATATATATTTGCTTTCGTAGATTTTCACGGGTACAGGAATGCAGGTTTTGGTGTCCTCGGGTGTCTTCCCGTGTAAAAGTTGGGGTGTCTAGGCGACGTTTCGACGAGGTCTCACTCGTCATCTTCAGGCTGGTGCTTTCGGCTTCTTGTTACTGGAACAGAGCGGGATCTCAATGTTTGAGTTCCTATAAATACTGTAGAGGGGGTGTGGTGTCTAGCCTCCAATGTTCTGGGCAGAGAGGAAGTTCCCAGGCTAGTGTGCCTTTTCTTCTTTTGTTCCTTAATTACTTGAGAGATACCTTGAGTGATTTCTTGAGTGATATCCTGAGTACCACTTAGGTGGGTCATTAGGTGTGGATTAGTTGCTAAAGTCTTTGTGTCTTGACCTCAAACCCAGACCCAAACCCAGACCCTCTCCACAGATGAATTACTGACACCATCCAGTAGCCAATCCATGGTGGCACCTCCGGATGCTGCACCCCCCTGCAATCCCTACACAGATCTGGCTGACACAAGCCACAAAACCACAGCTCGCCCCTATACACGAAGCCAAGCCAAAGCACAACTAAGTGCAATACAGCCATCTTCTCAGGAAAACTCTTCACAAAGTTCAAGAGGTCAAGACACAAAGACTTTAGCAACTAATCCACACCTAATGACCCACCTAAGTGGTACTCAGGATATCACTCAAGAAATCACTCAAGGTATCTCTCAAGTAATTAAGGAACAAAAGAAGAAAAGGCACACTAGCCTGGGAACTTCCTCTCTGCCCAGAACATTGGAGGCTAGACACCACACCCCCTCTACAGTATTTATAGGAACTCAAACATTGAGATCCCGCTCTGTTCCAGTAACAAGAAGCCGAAAGCACCAGCCTGAAGATGACGAGTGAGACCTCGTCGAAACGTCGCCTAGACACCCCAACTTTTACACGGGAAGACACCCGAGGACACCAAAACCTGCATATATATATATATATATAAACCTGCATATATATATATATATATATATATATATATATATTATATATATATATATAATCCCTGCACATAGAAAAATCAGCAGGGAGAATGTGGCTTGCTGGTGCAGGCGAGTTTTTAATTCTTGGGTGGAGGAGCCTTTAGTCATGTGAACTTCCCCTTGCCTCACTGACACAGGTTTTCCACCAATGAAAATTAGCCTTCTTGAACAAGAGGAGCCGCTGCTCCTCTGTGTTTCCCTGTGGGGTTCTAGAAAGCAAAGATTCAAGCAGGTAATTTCTTCAGCATCTGCAGGCATTTATTTATTTTTTGCTCTGATTTTCTATCTGCAAGGGGGAACTGCAACATAATGTTGCAGCGTGGTGTACACCTCCTCACTGTTCCAGAAAAGATAGGCATGCACTCCTCCAGGATATTGTACTCTGCTCTCGCCCTGCTTTTCATCCTCCTCACCCCTACCAAAAATCTTAGCATCCTGTAGTCACTGTGCATGTGCCTTCCTGGGGCTGTTTTTACCTTCCATTCCATGTTAGGGTTGCCTCCTTCCATCACATGTTTTGTAAACCTTGGTTTTCCCCAAGGCTGCGGACATGTCCCTAGTCTGCCTGCCTGGTGCCATGTTGGCTACAAAGAGTAGAAGCTGATCTATCAGGGCAAGTGGACCACAGCCTCTCCTGCTCCTACCTGCCCGCCTTCTTACTTACAGCCAGCCCAGGGGCTGTCGGATTCCTGTTCCTTAATGCCTGTAGAACTTGGCATAGAGTTCTAGAATCAGTTGGCTCTGCTTGTCAGTGGCTCTGGCTCCCCCTACTGTCAGCCTCCCTGCCTTTCACCCTACCAGCCTCTATGGGCCCCAGCCATCCCTAGCTACCTAAGTGATGACACTCACATATGTACATTGGAAACAGAGGGGCTAATTTTATCAACTGCCAAATGTTTCTGGTTCTTCAAGTTCCTTTACTAAACTTTCCCTCTTGGCACTGATAAGATAAGACAGGTTCTCCCGCTTGAAATGTCCGTAGACCACGTAGTGGGTGTTGTTGTTTTTTATAAAAAAATGTGGATATATTCAAGATGCCTGCCATTGGTTATTAAAATATAATAATCCACATCTCTGCATAGTAGCAAATGATTGACTTATGAAGTGCTTAAGGACTCATTACTTTCTTTCAAAACGAATTGCTTTGAACAGCAAATGCAGTTAATCTTTTTTGTGTCTATTTCAGATATATTTGCAGGAGGGGGGAGAGGGGGAGAAGGAGAAATCTCTCCACTTTTCGATGCGAGTAGGATTGAGTGAATTGCACTTATTTTTATAAGCACACTTCAATCAAGCCCAACTAAATGCAAATTATTTGGCCTATCCTCCCCCGTGCCTCACTTCTTCTGGAACTGCTGCCAGTGCAACTCCCCTGCAGTTGCTTGGAGAAACTGGCAGATTAAAAAAGTTTTTTTGCTAGTCTGAAAGGCTGCCTCCGCCACTGTGGCCATTAGTGAATGAACAGGTGCATTTGCAAGGATGTGCTATGCAAGTAACTACACAAAAGCACATTCCTATGCAGGCAAATACAGCATGTGGGGACGCAGTGGCTAACTGTCCTGGTTTCTCACTGCTTTGCAATGCACACTAGCATAGTCATTGCAATCTTGGGCACAGACTTTGATCTCTCACCTTGTTGCTGGTGCAACATTAGCCCAGGAAGTGTGATCTCTCCAAAGCATTCCTGCCAAAACCTGCAACACAAAGGTTACTCCCCACGCCCATGCCAGTGGCTCAGTTGTTCACCTCAAGGTTCATTCTCCTTCTGCTTTGCCTTTGCAATGTGGTAAAACCTGTTGCTTTTAAATTCTCTCTCAAGGATCAATCTAAGCTGGGTTTTGATTACCAGAGCTCCAGGCAGTTTATTCTTTCCTCCCTTCCAAACATCCATTTCCCACCTTATAGAAAGGGGAGAAGAGGAGGGGCAGGGAACTCTAAACTTGAGAGTATATTGTGTATTGGAATGTTTATTTCAGGGATGGGGAACATCAGACCCAGCCAGGGACTGAAGGAAGTCCTTCAAGCAGTAGTGCAGTGGCAAATCCAGAAATGCAGGGTCCCTTTATGAGAGTCACTGCTGCGCTGCTTAGTTAAGTCCCGTCGCAAACAACTCTGGGGTTGCGGTGCTCATCTCGCTTTACAGACCAAGGGAGCTGGCATTTGTCCACAGGCAGTTTTTCTGGGTCATGTGGGCAGCATGACTAAGCTGCTTCTGGCGCAATGGAACACTGAAACCAGAGCAGCGCATGGAAACACTGTTTACCTTCCTGCTGGAGCGGTACCTATTTATCCAAAGGCTTTTGCAACCATTCTGTGAGTATTGCCACTGTTAGCAACGAGTTGGATGCGAAAGACACAGCTTTAGGCAGTAGTCATTGGCACATCGTCTGGCAATCCACCGGGCACCGCTCCTCGCCTTTCTCAGTGTAGCAAGTGTCTTTTCGCTCACAAGAGCCTTATGCTATGCGACAATAGCAGGCTCTGTGTCCTTTATGCTGGCCTCAAACCAGTCAAGGATCTGCTGCTGAAGGAGGACATAAGCTGTTGGAAACACGCCCGGGAAGGCTGCCAACTTCCCAGGTATTCGAGGCGTCTCTCCGGTGGTCCTCTCTGGCCGTAAATCTCCCTCAGTCCAGGGAGACCGGTGATAAGCGACCCCTCTCTCCTGAGAAGAGCACGCTAGTCTTCTGGCTTCTCATAGCAGAAGAAAGACTCAATCAGTAGTTCTAAACTACTTTATTTGTTGTTGTTGTTTAGTCGTTTAGTCGTGTACGACTCTTCATGACCCCATGGTCCAGAGCACGCCAGGCACTTCTGTCTTCCACTGCCTCCCGCAGTTTGGTCAAACTCATGCTGGTAGCTTCGAGAACACTATCCAACCATCTCGTCCTCTGTCGTCCCCTTCTCTTTGAGCCCTACATCTTTCCCAACATCAGGGTCTTTTCCAGGGAGTCTTCTCGTCTCATGAGGTGGCCAAAGTAGCAGGCGTCTTTTAATAAATAAACTACTTTATTTACAGTCTTATAATACAGAGACTCCATCAGTACGTCTGTGCTCTTTGGAGACCGGTACAGAACTGAGTTACATACAGCAGTGAAACTAACTTCCAAAAGTACTCAGACTTCCTGTCTCACGTTTTCTCAGATACTCACATGATGTATACAAAACATAGTACAATAGTACCACTCGGATAGATAGCTCGGATAGATAAAAATCCTAACAATAGCTGTGTTGTAGGTTGTCTCTTTGGTGTGGTTCCACCTTGTTTTGACACTAACTCTGGGGCAGTTCAGTAGAGCTTGTTCAATAGAATGAGAGAAGTATTCACACGGTTGAGGTACGACTCTTGGTTAGAGTGTGGTGCTGATGATGCTAAGGTTGCAGGTTCGATCCCCAATATGGGGCAGCTGCATATTCCTGCATTGCAGAGGGTTGGACCTCTGGGTCCCTTCCAACACTACAATTCTATGACTCTTCTGGCAATGTTGATTTTAGAGCTGGGCAATATATTGATAAATTGTCTGGTGTTCTGATTGCAATACCAGTTTCAGACAATTTGAGCTGGCAATACATTGCGCCAGCTCGAATTGCCTTCAGACAGCAACGGCGCAGGCAGGCAGGTAGACAGAACATAAGAAGGTTCTGGGCAAGCACTTTCTTGGGCCCCATCTGCCTGCATGCCTGCGCCTTTGAGGAAGCTCCCTGCTCCTCCAGCTTGCTCGAACTGGAGCAGTACGGGGCTTGCTGAGGTGAGGGGCTGGTGGCTTCCCACCCCCCAGCTGATCAGTTCCACTACGCCTCAGTGCCCCTTCCAGCTTGCATGACAGCTGGAGAGGTATCGGGGCTTGCTCACTGTAGTGCTGAGCAATGTATCTGGGCTGCTTCTTCCTCCCCTAAGGTGAGGAAGCAGTAGCAACCGAGAGACATTCCAGACACTGTGCTACATCAGCATATCATGGTGTTTAGCTGCTGATATATCATGATGCTGATATATCACGATGCTGAAAACCAGGTACCACCCAGCTGTATCTGATTGGAGACCACACTTTCTGCTTTGGGCTATGGACCCTCTTTGCCTAGAGATGTATCTTGCTCAACACCAGGGAGTGATCGGTGTCACAGTCCACTCCCGTGTGACAAAAACACACTTAATAATAATAATAATAATAATAATAATAATAATAATAATTTTTATTTATACCCTGCCCTCCCCAGCCAAGTCTGGGCTCAGGGTGGCTAACACCAGGAATAAAAAAATAAAATGCAACTTAAAAACAAGATTAAAATACAACATTAAAATGCAGCCTCATTTTAGTAGAAACTCAAATCAAAAACTTTTTGGGGGATGAAAACGTCAAATCTTCACCAAGGCCAGCTATCCAGACTGGTTCTACATGGGCCAGAAAAAAGTCAGGGAAGTCCCCAAATAGGAGTTCCAGCACAGAAGGAGAAAGGAAAACGGAAAGAGGGGGAGGGGATCGAGTTGATTCCAAGCCAAAGGCCAGGTGGAACAACTCTGTCTTACAGGCCCTGCAGAAAGAAATCAGATCCTGCAGGGCCCTGGTCTCATGAGACAGAGCATTCGGTGCTGATTGCCTGATAAATTGTGGTATATAAATTATTTTAACAAGATAAAATGACTTCACTTACTGCAAACTACAGTCCTGCTTAGTTTGGACACTCTCCTTATTCAGTAAAAGTAGAAGGGCTATAGCTCAGCGGTAGAGCATCTCCTCTGCACGTAGAAGGTCCCAGTTACCATCTGTCTCTAGGTAGGGCTGGAAAAGGACTCCTGCTTGAAGTCCTGGAGATTTGCTGCCAGTGTGGAGAGTATTGAGCTAGCTGGACCAATGATGCGATGGCTTACTGCTTGTTCCTATTCTGCTGAGTGAGGCCCTGGATTTCTGCCTTCAAGTCCTACCTTATTGACACCCACCCCATACTTGTTCCCTCGCGCTTCGTTTCACATGTCGGGAATGCTGATGTCACACCATGAATGTAACGTTAAATAACATTCTCACTCTCAATTT
This sequence comes from Podarcis gaigeae, assembly GCF_964106915.1. NCBI lineage: Eukaryota > Metazoa > Chordata > Lepidosauria > Squamata > Lacertidae > Podarcis > Podarcis gaigeae. Next base: position 15,835,900 of record NC_139686.1, on the reverse strand, counting down.
CCATCCCAGGTCTCCAGAGGATACGGTCCAAAATGACTAAACTTAATGAAATAGTAGACTTGGACGTGGTGAAGGCCTACACTTTTTATGCAGTCATTATCATCATAAAAATGATGCTGTTGAGCCCTCTAACAGGATACTTAAGACTGAAGAAGCAGGTGAGAAAATATATGTGTTTGGAAATGGAAAGCCCAATGGTGTTTTTCAAAAGGCGGAAACCCACTAATGTGTGCAAAGGGACAGGATCTAGAACTGTTTCTTGGAAACCGGCTGATATTCTGCACACACAGCTCTCAAAATCTTTATTTACGGTTCATTCACACCATACATTTAAAGCAGTGGTTTTTCAACCCTGGGATGCCTTGAATGATGGTTGGGGTGCTGCGAGCAAAACTGACCTCTGTCCCTCTTTCCTTCCTTCCCTCTTATGATGCCCTCTTGCGTCTCTGCCTCCCAAAGGCTTGCACAGCTATTTGTTGCAGCAGACCTGGGTACAAGCTCCTCAGGCAAATGGTGCCTTTGGGGCTGGCCAGGGGGTGCTTCTCAGACCCCTCTTTTTGGAGCAGGGGGGCGCAGCTCAAAGATCACCCTATTTTTGTGGTTGTAAGTTGTTCTAAATGTTGTGGGACCTAACAACAACAATAATGCATTTATTCCTCATGCCCTCGAACAGGCATTCGCCAACCCTGAAGATGCAGCTGCACTGGGTAAAGGAGAGGCTGGGAAAAAGGCTCTCAGGACTGATCCGTATGTGGAGCGTGTGCGAAGGTAGCTGAGGGGACGTTTATGAAAACAAGAGTATTTTATTGGTTTTAATTGAAAGCTTTCTATCCTGCTCTTCAGAAGAAGGAAAAAGTTGCATGAAGTAACAATTTACATATGTAGAAGATGTAGCGTGCATTGTATCTGTTGTGGGTATTCTGTATCTATCAGTGTACCCCTTAAATCTATTCTGGGGCTTTCCCAAAGCAGATTTTGGGAAGATGCAGAAAGAGGAGCGGTAAAGTTCTACTGCAAATCCTTGCACTCAAAAAATGGGTTGAGGTACAACATGCTGCCCACCAGATGATGTTGAGCTACAGCTTACATCAGCTGAAGGCAGCCTGACCAGTGATCAGGGATGATGACTGTTGTGGATCAGAAACATCTGGACGGTGCTATGTTGGCTATACATCATCTACGGAGTTGCTTTGATTGGCAGCAAACAGCCAGAAGAGCTCCTTTGACGCTGACTCATACTTTCCTTCTTTCCCCAGACTCCATCTCAACGACCTTGAGAACATCATTCCATACCTCTTCATTGCATTCTTCTATACTTTCACAGGCGTTTCTGAAACCACAGCCTTGATTCACTACAGACTATTTACTGCGGCTCGACTCTTCCACACCATTGCCTACCTGGTGCCCCTTCCGCAGCCCTGCAGGGGTCTGGGTTTTGGGGTCGGCGTGTTTGTGACCTTTTCAATGATATTCCAGCTTCTGTGGAACGGCCTGAATCTGTTATAGAAAAGAAGCCTGCCCTCGTTACCACCATAATGGCCATTCTATGGTAGTTTTCAGATTTTTGCCTTTGGGGCATCTTTTCCACACCTTCTGCCTAGGGACAACGCCCTCCCCCCCCCCCCCCGCCCGGCCATCGCAACCTGCCTGCTACAGAACTCCCCAATGCATGACAGAGCATCCCAGGGCATATTCTAGGGCAGGGTTGGGGAACTTGTGATCCACCTGACATTGTTGGACCACAATTCCCACCATCCATGACCACTGTCCTGTCCTGGCAGGGACTCATGGGAGTTTGAGTCTACTGGAGGACAGGAGGTTATTCCCCACCCCACCCTTGCTCAGTTAATGTGAGAACAAAACCATACACTTGCAGATGCACATTACAGGGGAAGATTCATAAGTCTTCCAGGGAAATGTGCTTGCTCTCCTGGTTTACATGGAGAAGGCCTGATGTTCAACCCCTGGCATTTCCAGTACAAAGGATAAAAGCAGAAAACAGTTAATGGGGAAATATCTTTGCCTGAAACCCTACACATTTAAAAGGCTGTAGAATATTAGAGGAATGTTTTCGCCTGGTGCCCATGTAATGAATGCCCTGGGGAGAGCATTCCACAAATGGGGAGCCACTGCAGAAAAGGCCCTTTCTTGTTTGCCACTCTCTGGGCCCCTTATGGAGGAGGCACACTGAGAAGGGCCAAAGATGATGATCTCAGGGCTTGGGTCAGTTCATATTAGGCGATGTGGTCCCCCATATACATTGTCTAGCAGTGGCTGTCCAAGGTCTTGCAGGAGTCTTTTCTAGCTAGTTGGAGATGCCAGGGATTGAACCCAAGACTTTCTGCATGCAGGCAGGTACTCTACCACTGAACCACACCCCCTCTCTAACAAAGTTCAGACCATTGCCTCGTCAGCTGCACGATCATTGCTTTAGTTCACCAATTTTTATGTGTATGGGGTCATAAGGTAGCTGAGCTCACATGTAAATGTAAAAACCTGCATTTACTTTGGAATATCAGAAGCTAGGAACCGAAAGTAAGTATCGCTTGCATTGTTATGTCCCGCTTCTGAAGGTCTAGATGACTTTGGTTGGCCAATATTGGAACAGAAACAGGGGATGGGTGGATACTTGGTCTGGTCCAGCAAGGCCATATTTAAGTTTGTTCACACAGTTGAGTTGTCCCAGTCATGGGCATACTTTTGTGGTGGTCTTGTTCCTCCAATTCCAGATTCCCCAGAAATTAATTCAGGTATGTTTTGAACTACAGCTGCCATCAGCAAGTGTAGCCAATGGTCAAGGGTGATGGGAGCTGTAGCCCAAAGCATTTAGAGGACACCAGGCATGGTGAAGAGGAGAAGATATAGGCACTACCAGGAGCCAGCAGCCACGCTGTAAGTCCTCCATAAATCATAGGCTAGCTCACCATGATAGGATGAAGGCCCTACTCAGGTCTGCTACAAAATAATGGCAGAATATTCATGTTTTCCTACTTGCAAATAATTTCATGTTTTCAGTTGTCCACACTTTTGCTTGTCCCATACTTTCTTGGCATGGTTGCGAGAGGTTTTTTGTTTGCCCTGCTTCTTTCCCCGAGAAAACCCACTGTTTACCACTGCAAACCTATTGATATTTGCTCCGGTTCAGCAGTAAACAGAGAGTTTCTCCTGGGGGGAAGCAGCAGGTCAAGTGGGACTGTGGATGAGCCTTAAATGCAGTGCCTCTGCCACAAATGTACAAATGTGAAGCATGATATGTAAAATTAGATGTAGCAACAGAAACAATCAGGCACTTGTTACACACAGTAACAGGTCTTGAGATTTGGAAGCAACAATGGATCTGAATACCAGTTGCTGGAAACCACAGGGAGAAGGCTCTTGTGTTCAGTTCCTGCTTGCAGGTTTCCCACAAGCATTTGGTTCTGTGAGAACAGGATGCTGCCCTGAATGGGCCATTGGCCTGATCCAGCAGATTCTTCTTATGTTCTTTGCTAGCGGATATTGGTGGGCAAACAGGGTTCCCGATGGATACAACACATGGCCTCCACCCCATGCTCCACATCATTCCTTCGCTACAACCATCTAGTAGAGCTCAAGACCACGTTTGTCGAGCGCATTATGCCCAAGCTGATGGATGCACATCAAACCCATTTTATAAGTTCCGTCTGTGTAGATCTACGCCTTGAGGTCATCACAAAAGGTTGTCCTAGTGGTTATAAATTGGTAAAAAGAATTTGCACGTTCAGCTGCCCATTTGGAGAGGTTTGACTCCAGTCATCATTCCTTGAGTACCAGTCAGCATTCTGGGCAATGTTGTCAACATAATATAAGCTGCAAGGTTGCTGTATTCTATAGAGTGGGTTTTTTTTTATTACAGTATATGGTAGCTGATTCTGGGTATTGTGAACAACTTTTTCAATGCCCGCAGATAATCTTTGTCCTCCTTTCTCTTTCGCACACTGTCTCAACCTCAGAATGATTGGAATGACTTATACAAGCTTTAGGATTTGTTAATGTGTAACAACTCTATTGACGGCATGTACGTATGGTAATTTTCTACAGATGCTATTTTGGGATGTATCTTTTTGAAGCGTAAATAATAAAGACAACAGCAAAAAAAGGGGGGAAGTCTTTGCATTTGGGGGGCTATTTTCGTTCCCTCGACTTCTCCAACTGCAGTCAGCAAATAGGATGTCACAAAGAATAAGAGATTCAAATCAGGGAGTTCTTTGAAGATTATTTACCTTAATAATAAGATATTGCAAAGCAACGCCAAGCCTTGTTGTAAAGGAGACTTTGATGCAAATAGGTGTTTGTAACCAAGCGCTGAAATAAACACAGGGAGCAGAATTTTCTTAGCCTACCGTATCCCTTAAGAGAAAAGAATGTTTTGAGTGTCTTCTACCAGAGTTTCAGCCGTAAAGACTTTGAAGCAATTTCTTTGCCTATAAAAATAGAGCTGGTATTATGAGACCCTTCATTATGCAAATCCGATTGCTGACCAGACTTGATGTGTGTCCAACAGCTATTCCAGACACTATTGCACATAAATGTTACACCGTATTCTTCTTCCAGTTGCACAGGTAGCTGCTCATTGACGAAGCATACAAATGCAAGCCTACCAAACTTCAGAATTATTATTAATAAATATTGTATTTTACCATCTATAAGATGCCCCCATGTATAAGACACCCCCTATTTTTCAGGACTCTGATGTAAGAAAATGGGGGAAGATGGCCTCCATGTATAAGATGCCCCCACATTTTTCATGTTATTTTAAAGGAAAAAACATAGTCATATACACGGTAAATTTACTAACCCACCTTCACCAGTAGGTCCCAGTGTGGGTTGCAACAATTTAAAATTTGTAATTAAAAATGGTTAAAACATAGTCACAGGAATAGGGTGGGCCCTGAAAGCACACATCTCAGGCATCGAAGGTCAGGGTGAAGAGGCATGTCTTCAGCATTTGCCCAAAGGTGAGTGGTGAAGAAGCCAGATGTACTTCTGTGGTAGGGAGTTTCACAACTTGGGAGTTGCCACGGAGAATGCCCTCTTATTACCCTGAACTTCTGAGGGAGGTGGTTGACCCTAACGCTTGGGGAGGTCTGTAGGGAAGAAGGGGATCTTTCCAGAACAGGGTCATTTGTTTTCAGACTCTTCTTGGGGCAGGGAGACTAGTCTGCAGATTGCAAGATCAGAAGGGGGAACTTACTTAAGTTACACAACCCTCCCGTGGAATCATCTCAGACCTGGGGAGGCCAAGAAACAGAAACAGCAGGCCACGTATTCCCCTTGGACAGATACAGTTGCAGTGAATGATTCAGTAGGCTTCAACTTTTTTTTTACACCACCTTTCACCTATGCTGCATTGTTTTTAACATTCAATTGGGAGCCACCCAGAGTGGCTGGGGAAACTCAGTTAGATGGGCGGGATATAAATAAATAATTATTATTATTATTAGTGTTGTGTCAATAATTTCTCCTGCTCCTGCCTGCCCCCCCGACTATTTCCCACCAATTAATGAGGGGAAAAAATTCAGTGAAAAGTCTCAAAAGATCTGCACGGTGCAAGGTTTTCATTGCACTATGGAAGGAGCTACTGGCTGCTGCCTGTGCCATCGCCAATACATTGCTGCCTCCAATTTTGTAGCTTTAAAAAAGTGCATAAATATTTGGTAAGACTGACATGCATAGAAATAAATGTGCAAGTGCTGCATATATATATCTTTCTATATAAAAACTCTTTCGTCTTGCGAGTTTTTCGTCTTACGAGGCATTCGTCTTGCGAGGTACCACTGTATATATATAATATCAGACAGACAGGGACCTGAGAGAGACGGTTCAAATCCTCATTAGCCATGAAGCTCTCTGGTGAGCTCAGGCCTCTCACTCTAGCCTTCCTCACAGAACTGTTGCTGTCAGGATAAAATAAAGAGCGCTATGTACTTTGCCTTGGGCTCCTTGGAGGTAATACTAAACAAATAAATGGGAAATATTGAGTTTGTTGGACCTCCTGTCTGGTTTTCATACAGTACCTCAAACTTTGCTTAATCTATTCTAAATCATTTGTCTTCTGAGCACGGCTACAGAAATAGCCATAATATGAGTCCAAATAGCGGCCACAAATCCTTCTCCCCCACCCCCACCTCCGCTTCACATGTGGTGTTAAGTTGACTCATTAATTTGTCATTGTTAGCTTTCATTATCACCGTGTTCAAATATTGCATGTTATTGTATTTTATTATTCATAGACGTGGAAGGAAGTGAGGCACCCCCACCCAGGCCGTCTAAAATGCTGTTTTTTGTTCATACAAATGATTTGGAACCACCACTAGATGTCCCTCTTTGGCTTTTCTTTTCCTTCGGGGAGGGGAGGCATTGCTTCCAAACTTGTTTTGTGCACAGCAAAAGAGGTGTTGGTTTTTCCTGATCGAGAGAAGTTTTTCTCCTCCTTTCACAGTTCAAGAAGCTAGGGCACTCCGTGAAGCTGAATGAGTGACAAATGAGAACAAGGAAGTACTTCTTCATACAGAGCATAGTTAAACCGGATTTCTTTTGGACAAGCTTCTTAAGCAGCTGACCGAGAGCCAGGAGGTCAGAAGTCTAAAGTCAGGAGACACAAGGCTGGAATGTGAATCTGGGAATTGGACGTGTCACCCAGGCATAGTCCCAGCCCTTATGGCAGGAATGGAGAACCCGTGGTTCTCCAGATGGTCTCAGACACCAACTCCCATCATGCCCAGCTGGCGTGAGGAATAGTGGGGGATGATGGGAGTTATGGTCCAACATCATTGGATTGGGTTGGATTAGCCAACCCTTGCAACTGTGCAACTGTGCAATTCTATGATTGTATGATCATGTGATGAACCACAAGGCTCCCATCTCTTCTCTGTAGTCTTTCCACATCAGGGGACATTGCCAGCGACTGTCTTGGGAATGCAGAGTTGCTGAGAAACCCAGGGAACACTCTAACCTGCCATAAAAGTAATATAGTGGTGCCTCGGGTTAAGAACTTAATTCGTTCTGGAGGTCTGTTCTTAACCTTAAGATGCCAACATCTTCATGGCAGATTTAGAACAACGTTTCCTAAACTCCTACCCACTCAAACCTCTCTTGTACCTGCGATACATTGACGATATTTTTATCATCTGGACACATGGTCAACAGACCCTGGACACCTTCCACCAGAAATTCAATGATTTTCACCCCACAATCAACCTAACAATGAATCAATCTATGCAAGAAATACATTTTTTGGACACTACTATAAAAATACAGGATGGGCGCATAGACACCACCTTATACCTTAAACCAACTGACCAACAAACATATCTACATGCCTCTAGCTACCATCCCAAACATACCAAACAGTCCATTGTATATAGCCAGGCACTACGTTACAGCCGTATCTGTTCCAATTCTACAGACAGAGACTCTCACCTAAGAGATCTACAGCAAACCTTTTTAGAACTAAAATACCCAGCAGATGAAGTTAGACAACAGATCAACAGAGCCAGACTGATACCCAGAGAGAACTTGCTGCAAGACAGACCCAAAAAAGAAAATAACAGAACACCTCTAGTCATCACATACAGCTCCCAAGTTAAAACAGTACAACGCATCATCAGAGATCTACAACCTCTCCTGGACAATGACAGTTCTCTTTCTCAAGCTCTGGGAGGAAGACCTTTCATTGCCTACAGACAGCCACCCAATCTTAAACAACTTCTAACCCACAATAATACTACAACCAGACTTAACACGGACACTGGCACCAGAGCCTGCAATAAACCCAGATGCCAACTTTGCTGCCACATACACCCGGACAACACCATTACTGGCCCCAACAACATCACACATACCATCTTGGGACTATTTAATTGCTCATCGTCTAACATTGTGTATGCCATCAAATGCCAACAGTGTCCTTCAGCTCTCTATATTGGACAAACAGGCCAAACCTTACGCCAAAGAATAAACGGACATAAATCTGACATCAGGAACCACAAGACAGAGAAACCTGTAGGAGAACACTTCAATCTCCCAGGACATTCTATACAAGATCTCAAAGTAGCTGTTTTACTACAAAGGAATTTCAGAAATAGACTGGAAAGAGAAGCTGCTGAATTGCAACTTATTACTAAACTTAAAACCATGGAGAGACCTGGTCTGAACAAAGACATTGGATTCTTATCTCATTATACATGACAAAGCCATTTTTCACCTTCTCACCCCTTGCTTTTTCCTGTAAGACCTATTGCAGTCGTTAAGAGTCGTCAACAGGCTCATCACAGCTATCTGCCAATCACCCATTCCCACCACCCTTCTGAGTAATACCCCTCCCCACCTTCTCACTATATAGAAGGGTCTGGTAACTTCTGTTTCAGTGTATCTGAAGAAGTGTGCATGCACACGAAAGCTCATACCAAGAACTAACTTAGTTGGTCTTTAAGGTGCTACTGGAAGGAATTTTTTTTGTTTTGTTCTTAACCTGAAACTGTTCTTAACCTGAAGCACCACTTTAGCTAATGGGGCCTCCTGCTGCTGCCGTGCCGCCGGAGCATGATTTCTGTTCTCATCCTGAAGCAAAGTTCTTAACCTGAAGCACAATTTCTGGGTTAGCGGAGTCTGTAACCTGAAGTGTATGTAACCTGAAGCGTATGTAACCCGAGGTACCACTGTATATGATTATAGTGTGGCTGGACCTAAGGGGACACCAGGTTCTTCAGGAATTTCCGCTGCTGCTTTCCTTGCAACTTTAGGGACCAGCTGATGGGGATGCACACTGAAGGTGACATGCAGTCCCTCCATCAGTGAAGACTGGTCCATTTGGGTGCATGGGACACAGTCCCACCAATCTCTTTCTGTTCCTCTTACTTACAACCAGTCCAGTGGGGAGCATGGCCTGTCAGCTCTAGCTTCACCTACTGTTTGGGTTCCCTGCCTTCTGCCCTATCAGTCCACATAGATGCCAGCTCCCACTGCCCTGGGCCTTAGTTTAAGAACCACTGGAGTAAACAACCGAGACTCCATTGCACAGTCTGGTGATGGAATGGCTAATGATGCAGCCCCTTTTAAAGTCATGTTTCTCATTTGGACACCGCATGGCATCCTTATTTGTATTTCATCTCCTTTCCTGGCTACTTTATCTATGTCCTCTCTGGTTGAGTTGCAGCCCAGGGGACATTGTTTTAATCATTTGCTGTTCCTACCTGAACTTCCTTGTATGTATTTAGTATCACTTTGCTTTGAGACAGGAACATATAGAAAAGGTATTTTTAATTCTCACGGCGGGGCTTGATTACTTAAAAGGCATTTTGTTCCCTTCTGCTTGAAAGAAAACATTCAAAATCTCCTACATTTTCTCTGCAGAAGAAAAACCATGCAACTATTTGTTTGGGCTTTCTAAAACTTTTCTTATCTGAATAGATTTTCACCCAACGAAGCCAGAAAAAAAAAGAGTGACATATCTAAATGAGCAATAGCCTTTATTTATGTTACATTTTGATCTCACCCTTTCTCCAAAGAGCTCAGGGTAACTTATATTTAACTTCACAACAACCCTGTAAAGCAGGTTAGCCTGAGAAATACTATTGGCACAGCATCTCCCAGTACTCTCCAGGGGGATTTTAACCCAAATACATCCAGTCTGAATCCAACACTGAGTAGTTACCCAGTAATGTGTTTCTTGCACCAACAAGGGGATAGGCTGGGTGACCTCTGAGATCTTTCACAGTTCTTTGATTCTCTACTAGATCACAGTGGCTCTACCAAGGTTGCAATAGTAATAAGTTTTGGATTGTGTTATACTTTTGCCATAATCCTGTTTCCAAAACATTTGAAAGAACTGGGGGAATGTTTAGCAGGAAAACACGACTGGTCAAAATGTGACACGGCTCTCTTCAATGTGGACTAGCTGGATGAAAAAATGTTTTGATTTGATAGATGATAGATAGATGATAGATAGATAGATAGATAGATAGATAGATAGATAGATAATGATGATGATATAGATAGATAGATAGATAGATAGATAGATAGATAGATAGATGATGATAGATAGATAGATAGATAGATAGATAGATAGATAGATAGATAGATGATAGATGATAGATGATAGATAGATAGATGATAGAGATAGATAGAGATAGAGATAGAGATAGAGATTAGAGATTAGAGATAGAGATAGAGATAGAGATGATAGAGATAGAGATAGAGATGATAGAGATAGAGATAGAGACAGAGATAGAGAAACATATGAATGATTTATTAAAAAAAAATTTAAAGGTTATTTTTTTAAAAAAAAACAAACACAAAATAAAACTGGCAGTAAATAGCAGGTTCAGGAGTTGGAGATTTTTGTAAGGATTGCTGCATGTATGTACGGAGGATCAAACCCTTTCTGGTGTGCTTTTATTTCTTTTTCACAGAACCATTCATGCAAACTGCGCTCACACATTTTTTATGTGATCTGCTTTGGCTGGGTGTGTGTGTGTAGAGAGAGAATCACAAAATGATCACCTTTTGAGCTTCACAGAGCAATAGGATCAGTAAAAACTGACTCCTCTTGGAATAAACATTGTCCAGACCAAAATATGGTTTCAAAGCTTTACTAACAGAACTTTCTTCAGACAGACAGAAAAAACAAACCATGATATATGCAAATAGTTTCATACCACCATGTGCTTGTCCAGGTCACAGGTTCAGCTTCTTGCAAATATGAAATAACTCCAAACATACCTGAAATCAAAGGTCTGTCTCTCTCCACAGCCTCCATTGCAGCCTGGAGTGGTTTCCTCTTCAAGAGACACATCAGCCTACCTTTATCTTGGGTGGCGTGAGAACAAATGACTCACGCCTAACAGAGATTTGCAAACGAATGCCATGTGATCTAAGTTAGGCATGTGACAGAGCCAGCAGAGATGCATCGACAGTTAATTATCAACCTGGTGGCACTTAGAGAGCTCTAGGTTAGCTCAGTAGAATTTTCCAATGCAATGCGCATTCAGAGCCATTTTCCATTTTGATGTGCAATTAAACCATTATACTTAACATGAGGAATGGTGGAAGTTCCTTCTGCAAGACATAGGCACCAGAGGGCACCTTTTGCAAAGGACTACAGGGAAAAGAGGGATGCGGGTGGCGCTATTGGTTAAACCACAGAGCCTAGGACTTGCCGATCAGAAGGTCGGCGGTTCGAATCCCTGCAATGGGGTGAGCTCCCTTTGCTTGGTCCCAGCTCCTGCCAACCTAGCAGTTTGAAAGCACATCAAAGAGCAAGTAGATAAATAGGTACTGCTCTGGTGGGAAGGCAAACGGTGTTTCCGTGCACTGCTCTGGCTCGCCAGAAGTGGCTTGGTCATGCTGGCCACATGACCCAGAAGCTGTACGCCGATTCCTCGGCCACTAAAGTGAGATGAACACCACAACCCCAGAGTCGGCCACGACTGGACCTAATGGTCAGGGGTCCCTTTACCTTTATAGGGAAAAGGCTATGGCAGAGTGGTAAAGGTTTCTGTGCATTCAATTCCTGGCATCTCCAGGCAAGCTCTGCATGAATCCTGGGAAAGCAAGTGCCGATCAGTTTATACCATACTGAGCAAGATGGACTAATGCAGCTTCCCATGACTGTATGACCTCAGGTTGCACCCCACAATGGTGGGCCAAGGAAGCAACATTCGCCCTCTGCTTGTTAAGATAGCAGCCAGCGGTTATTCAATTGTTCCTGCTGACAGTATTATGTTCCTGCTTATATAACAACATGCATGGAGTAACGTATTTGATTTCCTCCCCTCCCGGTAAAAATCCATTTTCAACATATTCTATATATCTATAGCAATAAATGCACAGCAATAAATAACATCCTCGAGACTTAAACATTTTGATATTTACCAGGCGAGGGAAAATTTGCTTTTAACACAAAATCAGTACATAGTTTAAAGCAGTGCTGATTGTTTTGTTTATCACTTTAAAAATGCACAGTTTGGGAGGTGGGGGGAGAGGGGGAGGGGAGAAGATCCATTTTAAACACAGAATGAATTGCTCTGAGTGGCAGGTCTGTTGGATTATTACCTTTGCTTGCATCCCAAAGTCATTTTCATTTATTAATTGTTTGGGTTATTCTAGGTTCTTTTTCTTTCTCCACCCCACCCCCCCCCCTTCTCAAAAATCTACTTGGTATTTACTGTCTCCAGGTTTGAGGAAGTGCTGTTAAATGATTCGATGGCTTGTTTAATCCCTAGACTATTTCAACACACACACACACAGACACACTGCTTAATTTAACTACAGTATTCTTTCACTTTCTCCTTCACTTCCTCCTCCTCCTTTGTTCTTAATTGTTTTCAGAGTGCTCGACTTCCATTGGGGACTCACTCAGCAAGCCAGACTTCAAAGAACTGTTACAGCAGAACAATTTGGCAATATGCTAATTGGGGTTTCTCTCTCATGAAAAAAGAAAACAACTTTTTCAATGTTGTTTTACAAGGGCCATGTTGGACACAAGGCAGAGAAAGTGGCCTTCTGGTCTTGAACCACATCCGCACTGTACATTTAAAGTGATATCATGCCACTTTAAACAGTCACTCCTTCTCCTCCCAGCAAAGAATCATGGAAACTGTAGTTTGCTGGGAGTTTTTAGGAGACCCCTATTCCTCTTGCAGAGAGACAATTCCCAGAGTGGTTTAATAACCCCTCTTCCCAGGGAATGCTGGGAATTAGGGGCTGCATAACAAGTCTTTAACAAATTAGTTTCCAGGATTCGGGGGGGGGGGAGCCACGCCTGGAAGAAGAAGAAGAAGAAGAAGAAGAAGAAGAAGAGGAGGAGGAGGAGGAGGAGGAGGAGGAGTTGTTGTTGTTTAGATTTGATATCCCTATCACTATCCTAAGGAGTCTCAAAGCGGCTAACAATATCCTTTTCCCTTCCTCCCCCACAACAAACACTCTGTGAGGTGAGTGAGGCTGAGAGACTTCAGAGAAGTGTGACTAGCGCATAGTCACCCAGCAGCTGCATGTGGAGGAGCGGGGAAGCGAACCAGATTCACCAGATTACAAGTCTACTGCTCTTAACCATTACACCACACAGGCTTAATAGTGATTTAAATGCATGGTGCTGGCAGGTGGGGGGGCAGCTTGGATACCTGACTCCCCCCAGCTCTTTGGCCAGGGTTGGTGGTGCAAGAGAATACTACTGAATTGAGGAATGATGGTGCTAGTCAGTCCACAGTGACCTAAGACCTATTCAAGTGGGCTGCTGGCATGTAAACACTGCATGAGAGTAGGGATGGGCCGTGCCCTTGGACTGGTTCATGGGACCTGGGATCCCTGTTGATGCCACTTGTTGAAGAAATGCTGGACCTGGGCAGGGGAACTGCCTCTCCTGCACGGAAGTTAAGAGGAACTGTTTGGGTAGGCCACAGCTCTTGCTGAGATGAAGGCCAGAATTGGGGTTGAGGTAGCTTGAAGAGAAAGGAGCACGGTGTTGCCAAGGGAGGGTCAAATCTGTCAATTTTGGTTTCTCTCGGTTACTCATTTTCCCTTTCGTAAGTCCCGTTCTCCGCACTAGTTTGCTTAAAAAGAAAAAAAGACATAATGAAAGTTCATCAGTATTTTTGCATGAGTTTGTCCTTAGATACATGCTCCTTTGCAATTTTGCCCAATATACACATTTCTGCAAAGCAAATTTCTCCAGTACAATACATTTTTTGTATGGAATTTTCATCAATGTAGGTTTTTCAATGCACATGTCCCCCTAGTGTATGCATTTCAGTCCACATTATTCAGCTGGAGAACAGTATTGCAGAATTCGTAGAAGTGCGAATTTCAGAGGATGGCTGAGTTTTGACTGGCATATTGTTTCGGGAAGCATGAATTAGGGAAGTCCGCCTTCAGATGCAAACGGTACTGAATTTCTCCCCTCAATCCCTAGTCTTCCTTGAGAAAAGAAACTCCATTCCCACGAAAGGGATGGCCTCCTCCTAGAGCAGAGGGGCATGTTTGCTTCAGAAATGGTGATCCTTAAACTCCTCTGCAGTCTTCTGCCTCCTCGCTCCCTGGGTCTGCCATCTTGGCAGTTACCGCTGTTGCCAGATATCTGAGATGTGCTTAAACGCTTTGATGAATGGCCCCAGCTTCCTCTTTTATTCCTCGCTTTGAGTATTGGTGACACATATGCTCCTTTACAAGCCCACCCTTGTGGTAATTTCCTTAATGAGAACGGCAATTGGAAGGAACATCTTCTACAAGAAAGAAAATGACACACAAGCTCACTTCTCCCCACCACCACCTCTCTCCCCTTCTCCAGTTATTCATTATTCACAATCAAAAGGAAGAATTAGCTTTCAGAATGATCTCTCCAAAAAGGGGTTATCAGTTTGAAGGAGGCACTTCTGGTACTAGGGGAAAGAGAGAGAGGGAGAAAACTTCAGAAATGAATTGAGTGGCTTACAGGGTAGTTGTCGGAGGCTTATGAGCAGCGGACAGGAATTACATTATGAAGAATTATTAACAGACAAGTCTTGTGGATAACGTATAATTTTATCAGAACAGACATGGAGAATTTGTCCTCAGCGCAAAAAGCTCTGATTTGTTTAAGGCTTTGAGTTGGGGCGCTGCTGGGTGGTGAGAGCGGCTGGGGCAACCCGGTCAGGTGGGTGGGGTACAATGAATTAATTATTATACTATTACCATGATGTGTGTGCCCCCATTCCTCCGAGAATAATGTATCCTGAATATGATTGCAGTGCATAGGAAATGGCCATTGTCCTGGCTCCTACCCAGCACATTTTGGGAGTAATCCATGACTCCTAAGAGTGAAAAATAACTAACTGATAAGATGCAAGTAGACATTTGTGCACAGCAAAAAAACCTTGAGTTGAGTAAGTTTTTTCAAGGACTATGGTTGGATGAGGAGATGGTGAGGTGCTGGGGTGGCAGAAGGTGGGAGAAAGTGGTTAGCTAGAGAATAAATAGCCAAGGAGACATGGCTTTTGCTGCATAGGGTTAGTAGATTTTTATTTTATTTTATTTATTGACTTTATATATCACCCTATACCCACAGGATATGCTCTTACAGACTCTTTTGGACTCTGTTCAGTGATCATTACATCTGACTAATTGACAACCTTGTTTGAGCCTCCGTATTGAACCCCCAAAGGGAATTTTCTCCCCCAAAGGACACAGACATAGGCTCTTACCTAGACGTAAAAAAGAGATCTTTATTCAGGCAAATAGCAGGCTCGACAGCAGGAATTTAGGAGCAGGGCAAGAACTGGATAGAAGCGATGAAGATGTCCCAACAAGTTTTCCCACCCCTTCTGCCAAGCTTTTAAAGACAAGGCATGGCGTGCTCGTTCACGAGACTCACTCACTTTGTGGGGATATCGGGATTGCAAGCGCACACTTGGTCTGGGAGGGTGGGTCTGCTCCCATTTGTGAAGATGGCACCTGTTTCTAGGAGGCAAGACTGAGACCTCCTGTTCAGCTACTGTTAGTCTCTCCCACCTCCTACCATGGCCCTCCCCAACACCAACCTGCCTGCCATCTTACCTGAGGACCATCTACTGTTGGCCTCCCTGCCTTTCACCCTACCTATCCCAATGAACACCAGCAACCCTATTTTTATTTTTTTTGCAGGCCTAACTGGGAATCTGTCTAATGGGGACATGGTTCAAGCATGTGAACTAAGTAAAAATGATGATGAAGAAGAAGAGTTTGGATTTGATATCCCGCTTTATCACTACCTGAAGGAGTCTCAAAGTGGCTAACATTCTCCTTTCCCTTCCTCCCCCACAACAAACACTCTGTGAGATGAGTGGGGCTGAGAGACTTCAAGAAGTGTGACTAGCCCAAGGTCACCCAGCAGCTGCATGTGGAGGAGCGGGGAAGCGAACCCGGTTCACCAGATTACAGATCTACCACTCTTAACCACTGCACCACACTGGCCCTCAGATGCTGATATTAGTTCAAGCCCTCTGACATCCACTAACTCAGAGTTCTGGCTTCTATACAAAGGATGCTAGTGTCTGACCCAGTGGCAAAAACATTGGCCAGGCTGTTTTCCCCCCATCAAATTGGTGAGCAACCAACTTCATGGTGCATGTGAGAAACTGAACAGTCTGCAGTTGAGCTACTAGTGCGAACTGAACAGCCACACTGAAGCTCGACTTCTGTTCTGAAGTGCAGCGGTAAGTTAAATCCAAAGTGGTTACACTGCAAATAGTCTTAACTTTCTTTAGCATTGTTGAGATTCGAGGCTGCCTCCTAGTATCAGCGTTTCAATCACAGCCGAGGAGACTGATAACTTATGCACAGTTCTTTAAGAGCAGTCAGGTAATGTTTGCATTTTATGGATAAATGGATTAGGGATTTGTCAGGCCAATTTTGCAGGTTTCTTTCAAGAATATCACAAATCTATAAATTGTCATATTGCTTTTAAACTCAAAAATGCCATAAATATTTATCTCGGGGAGAGGAGGCATGTTATTTGCAGCTTTGCCTAATCGTTTAAGTATTTCAAATATTCAAAACCACTTGTTATTCAAAAAGAGACAGCTGTAGTGAGAGAGAGGGGGGGGGGGTCGGGCTAGGTTTCATTTGGGTCTGAGCATTTCCAGGCAACCCAATGCTGAGTGCCAGAATTTGCATGATGGTCTTGTTAAGGGGGCAATGTCATGGAAAATAGTTCAGTTTCTACAATTTTGCCTGGAACAAAATTCCCAGGTGAATCTGGAGGTTCCAACTAGGGCAAATTGTTTGAGGAAAGGTGAGGGAAGTGAAATGAGTCTTGATAAAACTAGAAAAAATGTATTGGAGGCTAGTAAACAACATCCTTGGGGGGGTATGTGAGGACTCATGCCACATTGTCCTGAATTCTCATCTTCCTTCTATTCCAAAACAGGAACTCCAGCAGGCCATTTTATGAGCCTGCATTGTGATTGGTTGCACACAAGCCGGGCAGGCTTGCACAACATATTTGTGGTATCCATATTTAGCAAAGAGGGGTTCGCCAGTGCAGCACCACCAGTGGAAACTGCTGCACCAGCATAAAGTCCTGATTTCTGCCCTCCTGCTAGTTATGGTAGTCATGCATCCTGTTCCCCCATTAAAGAACTTGACCTCACCTTGGTTTAAAACCTTGTATGCTAAAATGGCCTGCACAATTTTGATCTTGGCTTTCCTGCAAGATTGAGGGCTAGATGCATTTTCTGTGAGAGAGAGAGAGAGAGAGAGAGAGAGAGAGAGTGAGAGAGTCACATTTCATGCTTTATAACGCTATTGCTAATCTGCAAATTTTGGCCGCATCTGGGATCGTTTGTGAACACAGATCCACTGGGCTCTCCAAGTTAACTGCTCACCGGAGTCCAAACACACCATGCAGAAACTCTTAGGTGGCCGCACATTAGTTACTGTATGTTTCCCGAGAAAACAAGATGTTTTATTGCTTCATTATTTGTTATTTATAAAGCTGGGCAGGTCCCTTCCCATGATTCATGCAAGATTATTGTCCGTCTGGCTCTGGCAGCTCCCCCATTACACTATGTTAACATATTTCAATAAGTAATCAATTTGGCTTGCCGTATGCTATCGGAACGCAAGTCCCATTACTTGCACCATATTTATTTTGGTTGATAGGTTGTCCGTCTTAGTCTCAGGCTACCCTTTTTGCATTTGCCATTTTAGGATAAAATACTTAAAAGATTTGCATTTAAAAAATGAACTCAAGGATTGGACCGCCTCCAGACAAAAACAAGTAATTATGTCATTTGTATTGCAAAGCAAGAGCGGCTGTAAAACATCAGCATACTTGGAGGGAAAAAAGAGAGAGAGAAGATTGATACTCTCAAGCACTCCTACATTACATGTGAAATAAGAGGCACAGCAAGGGGAATAAACTTGCTAGGTAGGTTGGCATATGAGTTCCTTGCAATCAGGAGTACAGAGAAGGGCAGTTTTGTGGTTGTCCATAGCATAATCAAGAACACAGGATGGAATTCACTGTTGTGCTATGGAGATCGCTGCATCAGAGCAAGCATTTCTGCTCGTCAGATGGAACAATTGCCCCTCCTCTCATCTCACACACTGCATTGAAGGTCCTCAAACAATGTCCGAGCGGAAATCACTGAAACGTATCTGGACGTTGGCAGCGTCGACAACTTTGCTCAACAATTTTCTGTCCTGGATTTTCACTATTTGAAATACGGCAACCCTGGGTTCCCCTGACCCTTCTGAGAGCAGATTTGGGGGAGGTGTGTGGAGGTGCAGAGGTGAAGGGGGGAGTCCCATTCTGCAAGCCAACACAACAACTTTGCTGAGTGTGGCCTGTGGATTTTAAACTTGGCTCTTACCAATTCAGTTTGAACAAGGAGATAGTCTTGTAGGGCTAAGAGAGACTCCTTTCTAAAACTCTGGAGAGCTGCTCCCATTCAGTGTAAACACTACAGAGTCTGTGTAAACACTACCAAGGGTCTGACTCAGTAGAAGACAGCTTCTTGTGTTCTTAATAACTCTAATGCATAATAATAATAATAATAATAATAATAATAATAATAATAATAATAATAATAATTCCTGCCAACCTAGCAGTTCAAAAGCACGTCAAGTGCAAGTAGATAAATAGGTACCGCTCTGGTAGGATGGTAAACGGCATTTCCGTGCGCTGCTCTGGTTCACCAGAAGCAACTTATTCATGCTGGCCACATGACCTGGAAGCTGTACGCCAGCTCCCTCGGCCAGTAAAGTGAGATGAGCTCTGCAACCGCAGAGTTGGTCACGACTGGACCTAATGGTCAGTGGTCCCGTTACCTTTACCTAATATAATTTGACTAATGCCAATAAAGAAGCAGAAGGCACCTCCAGATTCCATGCACTTGCATTCAAGTTCCGATTAGAGTAGTGGCATCAAACTCTACTGTAGGGTACTGCAAACACCCAATGAAAAGTCCTCAGTGGTGAATCTAAAGGCAGGGTTTGGACCTCATTGCTCAGCACATGCCTGAATATCCTGCTTTTTGGCCTGGCACTCTGGCGCGAGGACTTGTGTCAGAGCACCAGACCAAAAGACCCTCACTCTGGTGCCTGACCTGGATTAGGAGCTCAAAAAGTTGGACGGTATGCCTTGGTACCTAGTAGTGCACACCTCCTAGCATGGAACTGATAACAGGCACCAGTCACAAACCTGGCCATGGCATTCTGCAGCAGCTGTATAACCTCCAGACCAGACACAAGGGAAGTGCAACATTCAAGGGCATTATCATAGTCTAGGTTCCTGGTGCTGTCAGCTCTGGGCACTAGTGAATTCTAGCAGGGAAAGTAGTTTGTGATGCAGCGCCTCTGCTGCTGTTCAAATTATTCTTAGAAGTCCACACCAGTGAACACATACAGATCTCCCCGTTGTGCTTTTCAAAATCATACCCACCCACCCAATAATCAGGACCATTGTGTTAATTTGGTTTGCTTCTTCTCCTGGTAAATTGTGGTCTCATCACATGATAATGCCGACCAATCAGGGTTAGTATTCTGGTGCCTTTCAGCTCGGCATCTGGTTCTTTTGTTTTGGTGTTTGCCAAGGGTGGGTGGGAGCTGTTCAGTTTGCTCAGCCTGGAAAACTTCTCTCAACGCAGCTGAAGAATCAGAAAGAGGTTCCTATCTGGGTGGAGACACATCTGATTGCTACTTGCCGGAGTCATTTTAAAATGGGAGCAAAATGAATCAGACAGACAAGACACCCTGTGGAAAATGAAAAGTTGCATTTATATTATAATTCAAATTGGGGTTTTTTGTGTGAATCTGCAATGTTTTCACGCCGCACCCATAAGGAATCCAAATGCACAGGAATAACCAGTTACAGAAACTAAGGGGA
The DNA here is from genome assembly GCF_964106915.1 of Podarcis gaigeae. Taxonomy (NCBI): domain Eukaryota; kingdom Metazoa; phylum Chordata; class Lepidosauria; order Squamata; family Lacertidae; genus Podarcis; species Podarcis gaigeae. Next base: position 15,816,042 of record NC_139686.1, on the reverse strand, counting down.
AAGTAACTTGGCACTTTTATTAATGAAAATATTCAGAAAATCAATTTTTCAACAATTCACAGCCAAGTCTAATCTTGAATAAGGAGGACTTTAGGATTTAGCCAACAGTTTTAAATTGCAGAAGGCCCTGCTCTGTTTGCCAAAGGTCTTGCGTGAATATGAATAACTGTGATTCAATCCCATTCCTGTCTAACGATTTTATTGATATTTGTCTTGCCTCCATCTCCTTTAAATTAAGGTTTGGGGCCCTTTCTCCTGGCCACAAAGTTTGCATTTGGGAGGGGCAGGCTGTTCTCCTATTGGCATAAGGAGATTTCCATTGATCATTTCCTTTAATGCATTCAGTCTTCCCCCCTCCCCTTCCCACACCTCCCACATTAAACCTTGTGCAACATCACCAAAGATTTATTGTCAATGATTTATTAAAATGTAATCTGCAGGTTAGTCTGTATCATAAAATGAAATCTGTGGGCTATCTTGGTATAAACGTGCAACCTACTTTGTCAGAGAAAACAAATGATTAAATCTTCATTAGTATGGGCAGAATTTGATAATGAATTTTTTTAAAAGTCTATTATGATCCCTCCCAAAAAACCCTCCAAAGTATTAGGATACTTATAGAGTAAAGCAATACACTGGTTAATTATCATTTGGGAGGTGCAATTCTCCTTAATGGTTACTTCTCTCCATTCCCACCCCCCCCTCCAATCCTATACTTTAATTTGAATTAGCCAATCTTGTTTAATTTTTCCCTAGGAAAGGTTTCCGCTTGCCCTAGCAATATTATAGTTGCTAATTCAATTACACTGAAATAGTTTAATAGAAAATATAATTGCTGATTCATACAGAATACCCATTAAGGAAGTGCAAAGGCTTTTACCTCCGGGTAACTGCATATTAGTACTTTGGGGACTGAGGCAGGAACACTGGGTAGGAGAAGGTGCTGGCTGATCTCTAATTGTTCATCACCTGCCTCCCAAATAATATGAATGGACCCAAACTAAATGACCACTCATTACAAGTTTCAATTTAGGAGCTTGGCTGGGGTCAGCAGATTGCTTATGCTGATCGCAATGATTTGAAGTTGTGATTACCATAAGCAATTTAAATTTTATTGATCCAACCTTCTGAAAGTTGTAATTGAGCATAGATGTTGGGCCTGTGGCTCTCCAAACTAAATTGTACTCTGAAGCCCTTGCTGGATTACTGGAAGAATCAATAAGCAGTCAGTCACGTTAACAATGAAATAGCTCCATTAACATACAGCACTATTGGTGAAACTTTATTTAGGAAGGGTGTTGCGCTCACTTCATTGTTTTATCAATGAATCTCCGTTGTCGGGAGCTAAAGTATTGCTTTTGTTTGTCTAATGAATTTGTGTTTTGCTCCTCCTACTCACTAACTATCATCCGCAAATCCAACATTATATTGCAAAGATTTCCCCTTTTTTTGGGTGCATATCAAATAGCCCCCATTGCTTGGAATTGTGGTTCGCCCCTTGTATTGCCTTGGAAATAATTCAGGACTTTCAGTGTAAACTATACTATTAAAGTTTTCTCTAATTCAGCTTTCTCCTCTGCAGGACCATTGATTGCACCGGGGCTGCAATTTATGTGATTTTCGGCAAGCCAATAGTGGACTGGTGGCTCATAGATCATTTCGCAGGCCTGCTGCCTCTGCACATCTATGACTTCGCCAAAGATGCTGTCCTGACCATAAGAGGAGACTCCCAGTCTTGTACCATTACGGGGTCCTTTGACTTGAGCTTGGAGCAGGGGATAGAAAGAGGAGAACTGAAAGTTTCCAGTTTGTTGAATGAAGTACAGTGGTACCTTGGTTTACAACCATAATCCGTTCCAGAGGTCCATTTGTAAACCAAAACAGGTTGTTCGTAATCCAAAAAAGAAAAGAAAAAGGGTTGTAATTCAAAAAAAGCTTGCAAACTGGGACACACACTTCTGGGTTTGACGTGTTTGTAATCCAAAACATATGCAAACCAAGACGTATGCAAACCAAGGTACCACTGTACTTCAGTTACATTAAGTAATGATGGAAAACATACCAATTAAAATAGGGACGTCCCATTCCATAATGACCATTTTACTATTCATACCCCACACATCTTACTGGGTTTCCCCAGCCACTCTAGGCAACATACAGTGGTGCCTCGGGTTAAGAACTTAATTCATTCTGGAGGTCCGTTCTTAACCTGAAACTGTTCGTAACCTGAGGTACCACTTTAGCTAACGGGGCCTCCCACTGCCACCATGCGATTTCTGTTCTCATCCTGAAGCAAAGTTCTTAACCCGAGGTACTATTTCTGGGTTAGCGGAGTCTGTAACCTGAAGCGTATGTAACCCGAGATACCACTGTATATAAAAACATAATAAAACATTAAACGTTTCTAAAAAATACTTCCCTATACAGGATTGCGTTCAGACGGCTTGGGGGTCAGATAACTCCATACCCTTCAACATTTCTCCAATGAAAATAAAGACATCCTAAGGAAAAGCGGGACATTCCGGGATGAAATCTTCTGAGGTGGCTTCTCTAAATCAGGGATGTTCCTGGAAAATAGGGACACATGGAGGGTCTGGGATAACCTGCATCTGGCTGGGGTTAGTGGCATCCCTGGACAAGAAAAGCAAGGTCTGTGAGCCAGGCTATGCACAGAATCAGATCTACATTCCTGTCTACCTTTCCTGTACTGTGCAACAGGAACATTGGAAGCTGCTAATACTCAGCCAAACTGTTGATTCATCAAGGGGCTGTGTGTTCTACGGTATTATCTACACTGACAGACATTAGCCCAGCCTCAGGCATGATATTCACTCACCTCGTCTCCCCAGGTTCCTTAGATTTCAGTGTACATTGCTGACATAGTTTCAAGAATGTTGCCACACTCATAAGGACTAGAAACTCTTTTTTCCCCTAAAAAATACAAAAAAATTCTAAAAAAAAAAAATACAAGCTCAGATTTCTCAGGAAGTGTATGTGTGCACCCCTACATTCTGTGCCTTTTCTGAAATGTGGAATTATGGCATGCAGAAAGTGCTCAGCAGATTGAACTAAACCCAGCAAAGTACTTCCTTGTGAATTCTGTGGGATGTGATATGTAAGTAGCAGTTAAGTACAACGTTCCTTGTTTTCCTAGAGTGGACATGCGGGGGAATGTTTGGTTCAGCCAGTCAAAAACTTCCTGTTTCCTCCTGGTTGGGACATACTTCCTTTGCATGTAACTAGAGGTGGGTGTGACCTTACCTGTCCAGGTTACAAAAGGGTCAAGGCACGCAGCACTCTCTCTCTTTTTGACTTCCTCCATCATTGGAGCAGCTTTTCACTAGAGATGCTCTGTTGGCTTCTAGCCAACACTGGGATTATCCCCATATGGGATAGCTCCATATGTATATACTTTGTAACTAAGTCTGCCTTCAGGGATCCATCTGTGAACTGAATGTGAATAAGCTACTTTTATATACTTTACACAAGATCGTGGTGTTTTATTCTTTAAGAGGGATGTCAGGACTGCCTCTAGGTCCCAGCTCACAGAGGACCAACGCCCGGTTGATGTAATGTACAAAAGTCTTTATTGAAGTTTAGTTTCCATTTCAAACCCCAGAGCGCGCAGCCCTACGTCTTGACTCTAGATCGGCGAAGTCCCCTCTGAGTCACTATCCCTTCCGCACCCGTTTAAGATCCTAGCCCGGCTCCACCTCCTGCGCTGTTCCTTCCTCCTCTGGGTCCTTCTGCCCCCTGGGGTTTCCTCCCTCCTGGACTCTTCTGATGCTGACCCCCCTGAGTCTTGTCCTTCCTTCCGGCGGGCTTTAGGACCTGGCTCCCTATCCGGGCTCCCTGCTGTGCCGCTCGCCTGTACATTTGAACTTGGCGCGCGCGCCCAGCCGGTAACCTTCCTCCTGACCGTTTCCCCGCTCTCCGATGTGGGCGTGGTCAAACCTGACTCATCTCCTCTCGCTGGTGGTGAGAACACTGGTCCCGATTCCTGGGACTCCCCCTCCCTACTGCGCTCTGGTGGGGAAGCTGGTCCTGATTTCCAACTGCTGCTCTGGGAGTCCCCGCTGGCCCCTTCCTCCTGGGGTTTGCCCCCTGGAGCCCCCCTTGCCCTGGCCATCGGCGCTCCCTTCTGTGAATCTTCCGATTTGCTGGAGAGGCTCGTGGAATGACTCTGGCCACTGTCACTGCCTCCACCCCACTCGGATTCCTCCTCCTCGCTCTCCATTTGCTCCCCCTCCTGTGTCTCTGCTCCTGAACCCCTGACAAGGGATATAAGGGATCTTAAAGGTAAAAGTACCCCTGCCCGTAGGGGCCAGTCTTGACAGACTCTAGGGTTGTGTGCTCATCTTACTCTATAGGCCGGGAGCCAGCGCTGTCCGCAGACACTTCCAGGTCATGTGGCCAGCATGACAAGCTGCATCTGGTGAGCCAGCGCAGCACACGGAACGCCATTTACCTTCCCGCTGATAAGCGGTCCCTATTTATCTACTTGCACCCGGGGGTGCTTTCGAACTGCTAGGTTGGCAGGCACTGGGACCAAACGACGGGAGCGCACCCCGCCGCAGGGATTCGAACCGCCAACCATGCGATTGGCAAGTCCTAGGCGCTGAGGTTTTACCCACAGCGCCACCCGCGTCCTTCATAAGGGATCTTACCAGGAACCTAATAGTGAGAAGCTTACACAAGCCTGCAACTAGCTACCTGCTGTGCATTTAAAAGGGGGATGTTAAACTCTGCTACGTAAAGGAACATGTTAGCACAAGTTAGGAAGGATATTAATAAACAATATATCCTCTCCTGCCTCCCTGAACATTCCCACAAATTCATGAGACTTCCACACCCAGAGTGTGAAGTTTTTAGGTCATTTCTAAAAGGAACTGTAACCAAATGGAGTGGGGGAGGTGGAAACGAACCAAAAAAGAAAAGAAAAGAAAAGCTTTTATTGGGAGCCCTTTTACACTAAAAACAATTAAGTTTTGAGATCCATTTAATTTTTACTTGTTTTAAGCACCGTCATAAACATCTGCCATCTGGTGCAAAAATTGCTTCATATGGCAGGTGGAGATTTATTTTAAAGTTCTTTGTCTTTCATACTTTTCCCGGCTGCATTTTCCATCAGGATAATTTCAACTTGCAGGTATTTAAATAGCCATTATTCGCTATAATGGAAGAGGCACAGTTAAAAGGATACACTCTGGATAACTGCTTTCATTTCACCATCGGAACACGTTGCTTTCAGTAATGGTGTGAAGCAGGTATCTGTGGTTTCCTGGCCTTCCGCCTCCAACTACGGCCGGGGTTGTGATTTTAAAAGGCACAGTAAAACTGCAGTGACAAGTGGTGTCGTGGAAACCTTTTGTTCCAACCCACTGTCGTCCAGATTATAGCACAACACGAAAAGAAAACAGGAGCAAAACTGAGTGATCTGCAGATCAATGGGGAAGTCGTAAGACGATAATATTTTTGATTGCCCATTTTGGTAGAAATGCTTAATGGGCTTCTTCCTCCAATCAACAGGACATAGTTCAAATACAAACAAGTCACGGAGCAAGATCTAAGCCTTGGTTTTGTTGGTAACTGGCACATAAATGGAGAGTATGCGCTTGAAGGCTTTTTAATGTGATTTAATCCCTAATATGTTCTGCAAGACCTTCGCTGTCTGCAGACTCTTTTCCAGTATCTGTTGGGCCAATGATGCAACAAGGCAACACTTGTTAAGCCCAGCATCAGTGAATGCCTTTGGGCAAGCTGCTAGAGGTCCATTGCCATTTAAATTTCCCACAATTCTCCCAGTGACATGACAATGCTGAGTGACATGGACATGCTGAGCAGGGCCATCCTGTCCATGTCACAGGAGCATGACGGTCAGTAATCACACAGCTAACTCTTTGTTAGCAAAATCACGATCCCAACAGATTTGGTTTAGTGATCATCACAGACTTGGCTGAGGCCTAATAAGCAGTTCATTTCTGGTGGTCTTAGTCCATGAAAATCAGTTGCCAAAACTGAAAGTCCCCACTTCCTCACAGCTGCCTAAGTCCTCTACTCTCCAGGGCTTTTTCCAAGCAATCAGAGATTGGGCCTGCATGCAGCTAACCTCTCCTCCACCCTTTTCATGCCTCTTCTGGTTCTGGGAGACCAGGGGGCAAGAAGTGTTTCCTGAGGTACTTCTAGCGGTATAACAGACATAGGGGGTCTGGTTTGGGATTCTTCTCTTCCTAGAAGAATATTCCCCTCCTGACTGAAATGGGACCCAACCCACAGCTCTACTTCTCACTCAAACTCAGCCCTCCAGTTAACCTCTTCCTGAATACTCTCACAAGACACTAAAAACTGTCTTCCTATCTAAGCTAAGAGACTCCTTTCCCTATGTTATGTACTGAAGTTCTCACCCTGGACCAGCAGGGGGATACTGTAGATAGTTATGCAAAAAGGGATCGAAAGTGACGTTCAGTGATTGGATAGTTTTAGAAAATTGTTACAGTTACGTTGTACTGGAGCTCTATATAAGCAGGCTGACTGAACCCTTCAGTTCAGTTCTGTTCTGGCCTGTGAATAAACAAGAGCTGTTTGAAGAATCGCTGTGTCGTGTGATATGTTCACCCACAACTTAACACCCTAGTTTTAGATACCCTCAGAGTGGATGCTATACACACAGATCAGAACGAATGGTCTCTCTTCCCCCCAACCCTCCCTCCTCAAAGCTTTCTTAAACCATCTCTTCAACTATCTCCCCAAAACTATCTCCTAAACCAGGTTTCCCCAACCTTCAGCCTTCCAGATGTTTTGGACTACAATTTCCATCATCCCTGACCACTGGTCCTGTTAGCTAGGGATCATGGGAGTTATAGGCCAAAGCATCTGGAGGGCCACAGGTTGGGGATGCCTGTCCTAAACCATCTGAACGCTCTTTTAGAAACTGCTCCTTTTATCCCTCCCCCAAAGTGCTGTCTCCACCCCTCTCTGGCTTGGTAGCCAATCAGAGAGCAGCTCCAGCACTCTGGTGGAATTCCAAGGTACTGCATCACCAGACTCTGGTCCATCACAGCATCACTCAGCAGGTAGAGGCCAGAGGCAGTCAGCTGGGCAGAGGGTTTATCTCCACCCAAGTCAACCCCAGCCCAGCCTGACCTGGCAGAGAGTGGGTTTGGATTGCACCCTTAGTCTCTCTCTTTCTTGCTTGCAGGGTTGGTATCAGAGCTGCTGATTGAGGAAGTTGAAAGGAAGATTTTCCAGTCCCCTTTAATAACCTTATTCAGGAAATCAGCCAGAATTTCCCTTTCAATCAAGGCAATAGACTTGTCAGGATAATATATTGTGCACGTGAATTCTTTTGGCTGAGTAAAGCTGCATGAAGAAGCTGCTCTAATTTGCACTGTTTTTGTTGCCCTTTGATGTGGAGTGACCATGCTCTCCAAGGCGAGAGTCAAAGGAAGGGGATGATGGGGGGAAGAGAGGGAAGCTGATTAGTTTTCACTGTGCCTTTTATGCATCTGAATACCTTAATCAAGTCCCTTCTAACTTTTCTTCAGTTGGGTTTTGCTGTCTCTCAACATGCTTTATGTGACATGAATAAAGTACAAATTGCAACACAATCTTGGCACTTATGCATTCTCTTTTTTTTCTCCCCCTGGGAAAAAAAAATACAAATAAAATCATCCCCTTCGCCTTCACTTGCATTCCTTTTGTGTTTGTTTTCTGCACTGATTCCCGTGATTGTGTTTACTGGCATTGAATGTCGAAGCGAAAAAGCGGAGGAATATTCTCAGAAAGCAAATGGGAATTTGTTAATGTAAGTATTCGTGAGGGGCTGGAGAGAACCCAACAGCAACCTTGACTCTTGCATTTCCATCCACTCATTGAATCGCGGACAAGGAACATTCGCATAACCTTGCAAATCAGAAAAAGCAGCTTGAGCTTCTTCAATCAAACCTGTAAAGATTGCAGATATACAATACAGCTCGTTCCATCTAGTAGGGCTTCCTGGGGTAATAGGTACTTCTGCCTCTTGTGCTTAAGACCTGGCATGTGACTCAGTTTATCTGATTTATTTCTTTAACATATACTGTGCCACCCCATCTGAATTCTGTCAAGATGGAGGCATAGTGGGTGGGTCTCAAGCCTGGATAACTAGTCAATTACCTGCTTTGGGTATACTTCTTCTGAAAGGGCTGATTCATAATCTGGGGGTGTTCCTGAATCAATTTTTGGCACTAGAGGCCCAGATGACTTCAGTGGCTAGGAATGTCTTCAGCTTCCAGACAATGATAGTCTGACCAATGTTGCCCATTCACTGGTAACAATTTTAATAATCCTCATGCATTTGTCGTGACAGTTTATTCTATCATGTAGTTTGCCACCCTTCACAAAGCATCTTCCATAAGCCCCTTGAGGCTTTGTAACCTCTTGTGTCACATGATGCTGGAGAGAAGCAGAAAGAAAGAAAGAAAGAAAGAAAGAAAGAAAGAAAGAAAGAAAGAAAGAATTCTGCATTTGTGCCATAATCTTGCGGGTGCATGAAATGCGCCCAGAGCGATGGTATTCTTAATGTGCGCTTATGCTAATCTGCCAAACCATCAGTATATGTTGTTTTATAAATAGTTACCTTTGAAATGGAGCATTGTTTAAAGCCAGATGGTTGGCTTGAAGATTCATTCTTCATTTTTTGCTTCTGTGGTGAATATGCAGATTTACAAGTTGCTTTCTGTTTTCCCACAGCTCCATCTAATATTTACATTCAGATAATGCTGATAAGGGGGCTGGAGAGGCCAGACGTTAAAGAGAAAAGAAAAGAATGTAATATAGGGCATAGTGTTTGCTTCAGAAGTGAGCGTGTGAGGCAATAAAGGTGTACTAATGGGGTGTTAATCTTGTGTTCCTCCCTCCCTCTACTTTTCCTGTTACATGAAAGCCACTGTGATTAGAATAGGGGTGAAATGAACATAAGTATGATAAATGATAACTTTCTCATGGGAGTAAATATATGAGAGAGAGAGCGAGAGAGCGGTTTGCTAATCAAGCCGGGCAGCGAGGGTGAACATACTCTGAGAACACCCATCTGGAAACGAGTCTAGATTCAAAAACAGTTTGCTGGAGTTGCTACTGTAAATGGAAAACAAAGAGTACCACAATATGAGCTGGTTGGATCGCAGGAGCAAAAGGAGCTTCAGAGACCATGGTTTGTTTTTATTTATTTTTCAAATGATGGTACAAATGGACTAGGAATGGTGGTCGAATCTTACATCCCGCCTTATTTCCAGAAATGGAACTCAAGGCGGCTAACGAAACAGCAGTCATGCAACAATTGAAAACAGTGAATTGCACTTTGTTCCAAAAGACAACAGAAGCCATAAAACCCGGGTGTTAACATGTTAATCCAACGACAACAGCAGTTAAAATGTACATGGAATGGGGTTTGAAGAGCCAAGTTTCTCCCAACTGTCTTAAATGAGAGAGTGGGCACAACGACAGCAAATGGTAGGCCCCCTCGCCCAGCTTGTCCGGAGTTTTGGGCTGGGTTGCCATCAGTATGCTGATGACACCCAACTCTATCTGTTGATGGATGGCCATCCTGACTCGGCCCCAGACACACTGACCAGATGTCTGGAAGCTGTGGCTGGATGGTTACGTGGGAGCCGGTTGAAGTTAAATCCTTCGAAGACAGAGGTCCTCTGGCTGGGGCGGGACGATATGGGATTGAGGGGGCAACTCCCATCTCTTGCGGGGGGTGCAACTAGTGCCAGCACCGTCCGTTAAGAGTTTGGGTGTAATCTTCGATACCTCCCTCTCTATGGAGGCGCAGATTACAGTTATCTCTGCCAAGCTAAGCAGCTGGCCCCTTATCTCTCTCGCCCTGACCTAGCCACTGTGATCCATGCGACGGTCACCTCCAGACTGGATTATTGTAACTCGCTCTACGTGGGGCTGCCCTTGAGACTGACCCAGAAACTCCAGCGGGTGCAGAATGCCGCGACGAGCCTCATTATGGGGTCTTCGCTGCGAGATCACATTCATCCGGTACTATACCAGCTGCACTGGCTCCCGGTGGAGTACAGGATCAGGTTTAAGGTGCTGGTTTTAACCTTTAAAGCCCTATACGGCCTAGGACCCTCGTACCTACGGGACCGCCTCTCCTGGTATGCCCCACAGAGAAACCTACGGTCTGCAAATAATAACATCCTCAAGGTCCCAGGCCTCAGAGAGGTTAGGCTGGCCTCAACTAGAGCCAGGGCCTTCTCGGCTGCGGCTCCAATCTGGTGGAACGCTCTGTCACAAGAGACTAGGGCCCTGCGGGACCTGACATCTTTCCTCAGGGCCTGCAAGACAGAGTTGTTCCACCAGGCCTTTGGTCAGGGCGCAGCCTGACTCCCTCCTCTGGCAACCTGCACAAAATTTTGCTTAATCAGTTGCCATCAATTTGATTTTAATTAATTTTTATAATGAAATATTTTTAGAATGTGTGATTATTTGACTGTTTGATTATTTGATTGTTGTTAGCCGCCCTGAGCCCGGCTTCGGCTGGGGAGGGCGGGATATAAATAAAATTTATTATTATTATTATTATTATTATTATTATTATTATTATTATTATTCTCCTCGGGGTTGAGGGATCTGGAATAGTGCCTCATGAGGAGAAGGGGAGAAGAGGCTGACTGGGGCAGGCCAAAAGTCCATCTAGTTCTCACAGTGGCCAACCAGGTGCCTGTAGGAAGACCACAAGAGGAATCTGAGTACAAAAGGAATGATACCCAGCAACTGGTGCACAGAGGCACACTGCCTTCAGCAGTGGAGAAAGAAGATAGCTGGCTAGTAGCCACTGAGAGCTTTTTCTTCAGAAATTGGTCTAATCCTCTTTTAAAGCCATCCAGTACAGCGTACACCAGAATGGTTGAAGCATGCACTGTGTGAGGAAGCTTTTCATTTTGTTTATCGCAAATATCCCAACATTCGGCTTCACTGGATGGTCCCCAGATTCTAGTACTATGAGATGTGGCCGTTTCCATTTCAAGAACAAGCTCTTGTTTTCAGAAAAACAAGCATTTTTAGTGTGTTTTTTTAATAGTCGCAGCGGAGACCCTGCTTCCTGGCTCTACCTGGCTTTCTTGGCTCTGCCCACCCAAGATCCCCTCTGCCTTACAATGGAGTTTTGATGGTCATCATCACACTTACTGTGGAACTATGGTTCTAGGGCGAGAAAATGCCCTTTAGATACCATGATCATAGCTGGCAGATGAAAAATTGGAAGTCCTTTTTATTTTTCTTTATTATTCCTTTCCCCCTTTTCTTTTTCTGTTCTCTTTCCTCCTCTTTCTTCCTGCTTTCTTCCCCCTTCCCCCTTCTTTCTTCGTCAGCTTCCTCCACCTGGGCACAAGGATTGTACACTCATGTAGGTAGTAAAGGGACCCTGGGGAGAAGTCCACCCCTCTTACTTCACCTTGCCATCCTACAGGGTGGAACTGCAGTCTAAACCACTGAGCCTCTTGGGCTTGCTGATTGGAAGGTTGGCGGTTCGAATCTGTGCGATGGGGTGAACTCCTAGCAGTTTGAAAGCATGCCAGTGCAAATAGATAAATAGGTACCGCTGCGACTGGAAGGTAAACAGCATTTCCATGTGCTCTGGCTTCCGTCACGGTGTCTCATTGCACCAGAAGTGATTTAGTCATGCTGGCCACTTGACCTGGAAAGCTGTCTGTGGACAAATGCTGGCTCCCTCAGTCTGAAAGTGAAATGATAGCCACAACCCCAAAGTTGCCTTTGACTGCACTTAACAGTCCAGGGGGACTTTACCTTTAAGCTCACTGGATGACCTTGGGCCAATCATTCTATTATCAATCTATATCTATCATCTATCTATCTATCTATCTATCTATCTATCTATCTATCTATCTATCTATCTATCATCTATCTATCTATCTATCTATCTATCTATCATCTATCTATCTATCTATCTATCATCTATCTATCTATCATCTATCTATCTATCTATCTATCTATCTATCTATCTATCTATCTATCTATCTATCTATCATCTATCTATCTATCATCTATCTATCTATCTATCTATCTATCTATCATCTATCTATCATCTATCTATCTATCATCTATCTATCATCTATCTATCTATCTATCATCTATCATCTATCATCTATCTATATCTATCTATCTATCTATCTATCTATCTATCTATCTATCATCTATCTATCTATCTATCTATCTATCTATCTATCCATCTATCTATCATCTATCTATCATCTATCTATATCTATCTATCTATCATCTATCTATCATCATCTATCTATCATCTATCTATCCTCTATTTGGGATGCGGGTGGCGCTGTGAGTTAAACCACAGAGCCTAGGACTTGCAGATCAGAAGGTCAGCAATTTGAATCCCCATGACAGGGTGAGCTCCTGTTGCTCAGTCCCTGCTCCTGCCAACCTAGCAGTTTGAAAGCATGTCAAAGTGCAAGTAGATAAATAGGTACCGCTCCGTCGGGAAGCTAAACAGCGTTTCCGTGCACTGCTCTGGTTCACCAGAAGCTGCTTAGTCATGCTGGCCACATGACCCGGAAGCTGTACGCCGGCTCCCTTGGCCAATAAAGCGAGATGAGCGCTGCAACCCCAGAGTCGGTCATGACTGGACCTAATGGTCAGGGGTCCCTTTACCTTACCCTGCCTTTCCACTCCAGAACCAAGTGCCCAAGGAGGCTAAAGAATAACCTTCACTGTTTCTGGTTAAACTCTGTTTCACGCTCGTGCCTTTATCTATGTATTTATAAATCTAATGGTTTTAATTTTCACTTGTAAATCATCCAGGGAACTTTTATTGCTGGGCAGCATATAAATATTGCCAATGCAATGAAACCGAGATCGGAATGCCAGCATTCACCATCCTAAGTCCTGTGGAATGTCCTTAAGAACAAGAATACAGATCACCATTACTCCGTACATGCTCCCAAGCACAGAGATCCATTACACCTAAATATTGCGACACTGTCTTCGGGCTTTGTGTATTACAGCCAGGGAGAGCATCTGTCCTGTGCCTGGTGATTACATCATGCCGTAAGATACTTAGTCAAAGGGAGTGCAATCTGGCAGCTCACAGCTCCACATTAGAGTAGTTTATATGATAGCAGTCAAAGTCAATTGGTGTATTGTTTGACCTCTCCTCCTCGCCAAAGCAATATGGTGCCATCTGCGCATCTTGTATTCACATCATATTATGCATTAATATGGCTTTTTCGATGCACAGTTTGCTTTGTGCTTTGGTGTATAAATATTTTAATATTTGCATTCGTTTGGATCGTATCCCCCAAGGTATACTCAGAAAAATAAAACCACTAGGATGCTACATACCTTCATTCTGTAAAGCAGAGCAGCAGACTTAAGTCTTTATTTCTTCACTCTATTAAGAAACAACAGCAGCCTCTGAGAAGGTGGGTTTAGCTTCCTGGTAAGATTGCTGATGGCTCAGGTTTAGCAAAGTTTCATTTTACTTCTCTTGCAGCAGATGTCTTGCAAGGAGCTGGGCTTGTTCAGGTTTCCCAAAGCTCTTGCCCATGAGCATACCCTAGAACTATCATCTTGCAATGGGCTTCGCTTTAGATGTAGGAGCCACAGCTCTCAAACTAGGTTTGTTTCATTGCCAATAACATTATTTAGGTTCTAAAGTTTGAGAAGTCCCAGCGGTGGAATAGGGATTTAGTACTGTAGCAGAACAAGCTAAGGCAAAGCCTGGTTCTTAAAATTGCCACTGGTCTTTAAACTGATCATCAGGGTACCAGTTGTGGATAAGAAGGAGGGTACCAATACAATGATGAAGCCTCATGGAAGGCATCTTCCATATGCTCCAAAGGTTTGCCAGAGACATGCCATATTTTTGGTGCCTATCTGTGTCCCTAGCTTGCTCCTGGGTTGATAGATAGAGGTGCCTTTTAAAAAGCCTTTCAGCATGTGCACACCAAGGGCAATATTTGCTGCGGAACCTGGATGTAGCCAGCACATCTGCAGCTGTGGCAGGATCTGTCCGTTCTAGGAAAGGTTACAGCTGGCACAACAGCCAAAGCTGTGCAAAAATTACTCTGGCCCAGAGGAAGCAGGTCCAATACACTGTCCCACCAGTCTCCATCTCTCTGACTCAGGGAGCGGCTCTGCCTGTGATTGACTCTGGCTCCACCAATGGGTACCAGCCACCCCTGATGGAGCCACAGCAGCCACCTGCCTATCCAGGAGCAATGCAGGGGCCAAGGTACACTCCCACGCCAGGGAGGTCCTCATTAAGGAGGATTTTATCTCACTCTGGAGCAGACAGAATACCTGCTTAGGACCATAGCTCAGTGGTTAAAGTTTCTGCCTTGCATGCAGAAAGTCTGCACTTCAATCCCTGGGATCTCCAGGTAAGACTGTGAAACACTGAGACCCTGGAAAGCCACTGCCAGGCAGTAGACAATACTAAGTTGTGCTACATTTTTAATTTTATTTACACTCTATGCTGAGAGAATACAAACATGCATCTTGCCTCTGCGAGAGCAGAGAAGCAACTCCTCTCAGAAACAAAGAACACCGAGAGAACAGTGAAAAACAGGAAACCAGTGCACGTCACATCCAGTCTCCCATTCCCGTGGGAATCCAACAGTAACTCTGACTGTGGAATGCAAAACAATGTCTTGTGACTGCAGTTGCTGCTCAGTGAGGGAAATAGAAACCAACAATATGGACCAGTGATCCGACTCAGTATAAGGTAGCTTCCTATGTTCCGTCCAAGTTCCTTCATCATTTGTGTTTTAAAAAACTTCTCTTGAGACTCTGACATTCTCAAACTTACCTCCCCGCACTACCTTCTCCATCCACTCGTTGTCCCCTGTAGCTGCCATGAATGTGAGATTGTCCCTGCAAATCAGAAAATCAATCAGAAAAAAAGGATAGCTGTCAACAAATCCGAGCTAACTGTACGGATGGCAGCAGAACACCGCGCAATGCCTACTCAAATAGTGGGTAAGTGAGCATTTTTAGCTGCCCCCCACATGAAATAATTCAGCGTCTCTGCTTCGCATCAGGGCCATGTTTTATTCCAGCGTCGCAGCATTCATTCGATTTGTCTTTCCACAGATCAAGTGGGAAAATGAAACTTCTTCGAGTCATGGCTGAGATAGGATTCAGCTAAATGAGCTTAGCAGAAAGTGCTCTCCTGGCAGAGGAAGGAGAAAGGGGAACAGAAACGTCCACAAATCAAATTGTAACAGATAAAAATAAGAAAATATATAAGTAAAGTAACCCCAAACTCACACCCACCCATTCGCTTTACACGGTTGTAAGTGTCTAACTGGTTTCGGTTTGTAAAAAAAAGGAAAAGGAGCATCTGAAACGAAAGGGGCTGTTTATGGAACCTTTAGATATTTTGTTGAAGTTTCGCTTCTTTACTTTTATGGCCAGTAGCAAAAAGATAAATAAAAAAGAGTCGTTGTGTCAGAAAAATAAATTTGATCTTCTCTCCTTTTTAGATACTCTACAACTTTGGCAATTTCCCCCCTCCCCCCTCTCTCTCCCAGGTACTGTAGTTTGAACCTTTAAAAAAAGAAGGGAGGGGGAGAGGGGGAAAAAAACCTTCAGAAACTGCGAGCCCTTTCATTTTTCTGTTTGAAAAGATCTATCTGAGTCATTGGTAAGAGGAAGGATTAGACAGACGACTCTTTCTAGCTTTTCATTTTAACTTTATCTAATAGATGCCTTTCCGCTATGCAGTGACTCGGGTCACTTTTTAAGAATGGCTTTAATTTTTGTAGCAAAGGGGAAGATAGCATCAGTTATCCCTGATAAAAGGAATTAATATATGAACCCTGCTGTATAGAAAATGAAATAAAAAAAATAAGGGGGGGGGGGGGAATCAAATCGAGGCATTTAAGAGAAGCTTTTTATTCCTGCAAGGAAAGCATTTGCTAGCCACCCCTGCCCCCACCCTGAACCACCACAAGATCCATTAAAAGTATTTATGGATAATAAATAGCTCCTAAGGAAATCTCAGTAGATTGTTGGGAGAGGTGGCTGTGCAGGGGACAACCACGTTGACCAGGGATGGGGAACCTATGGCTTTTCCAGATGTTGCTGGACTGCAACTTCCGTCACCCCTGAACTTTGGCTAAACTGACTGGGATTAATGGTGGTCCAAGAACATCTCAAGGACACCAGGCTGAGGAAGTCTGGCTTGGTGGAATGAATGCTTCAAGGCATACATTTAATTCCCAATTGGGTTTGTGTGTGAAGGAATCCTTCTATGCATTTCAGGCTTTCTTCATTTCAGGGAATGGGGAAACTTTGGCTGATGGACTGCAAATCCCACCATCCTTGATCACTGGCCATGCTGGTTGGGGACAACAGCTGGCACCAGGTTCTCACCCCTGTTGCAGACCATGCTGATTTCAGTGGGCTTTGGGGGGGAGAGGAGGTATACAATCATAGAATTGTAGAGTTGGAAGGGACCCCGAGGGTCATCTAATCCAACCCTCTGCAATGCAGGAATCTCAGCTAAAGCATCCATGACAGATGGCCTCTGCTTACAAGATGGCCATCCAACCTCTGCTTACAAGCCTCAAAGGAAGTTCACAACCCCCTGAAGGAGACCGTTCCACTGCTGAACAGCTCTTACTGTCAGAAAGATTTTCCTGATGTTTAGTCAACATCTCCTTTGTTGTCACTTGGTTTGATTCAGACCAGACACTCTTAATGTACTTTCCCCCCATTCCATAAACTCTCACTGGGCTTGCCACCATTACTGCCAGGTGTGCACTCACCAAGGTCAGCAAAGCAAGAGGCATCAGCTCATAATTGCAATCGCTACCAGTCACTTGTTCATGCTTTCTTGGCCAGAGAGTGGGTGAGCAGCAGGTGGCAGCTAGGGGCGCCTGAGGAACTTGGCCTTCACAAATTCCAATGCGGACTGATCTGATCCACACTGGTGCAGCTCAGAACACAGGAACCCGCCAGCTTCCTCACTTCCCGAGAGTTCAAGAGACAGTTCTTGGTTCAAAAGAAAACATATCAAAATACATTTAGAGATGCATAGTTTGAGAGAGAACACATTTGGAAATGTAAGTTTAAAATGTGAATTTTCACACTTTTTAAAAAAATTACAGGTTAATGAAACTGGAAGAGAAATGACTTAAGGGTAAACATGAGCAAAAACTACTCAGTCTGAGAATAAAAATGTTATGCCATTCCTGGTGGTATAAAGCTGCAGCAGAGCCAGGGGCCTCATGGTGGTTGCCCCCAGGTGGGGAATGAGACTCAGCAGGTGCCCAACCATTCTAACCCCTGATGCTCGCCTTATATAGATGGAAAAGGTCTAGTGGTGGATGACACATTCTGGTTGGGGCAGATGGGAGCTGGGTCTCGACAGCACTTGGGCAGCCTTCCACCCCATCATAGACCTGAAATGTACCAACCAGATTTTCTCTGGGGAGATGCTTCTTATTCTCTTTCTGCACCCCCAGATTGGCTCATCCAGGTGAAAACTGGATTGGAAGGGTCCAATCCAGGGCTCAGCGAAACCTTCCCAAACCTGATGCTCTTCAAATGTTGGTACCCAACGTTTGTGTCTGCTTGTGTTGCTGTAGATGCACCATAGCATTTCTTCTCTCTGCAGTTCTTCCAGCAGTCATTCCTCCTCTGGTCACTGCTCTGGATACGAGACCTGTGTGTCTCCAGGCACTGTGGTTATCGGCAAGGGTTTCTCACATGGTGAGGTTGCCAACATTTATAGATACCTTTGCAGAGCAGAGTTGGTCTGCCAACAGGCTGGTGCCTGCAGCCGGCTCCCTAAAGAGCACATCCTTGGAGATCCTGCCATCTTCCATTCTGTGGACATGACCAAGCCAGTGTAGATATTCTGAGCCTGGAGTGTGACCATACTGGAAATGTGGGCTTGGGAGAGCACATCCTTGTTTGAGACTCTGTCCTACTATGAGAGGCCCCACATCTTCCTGACGCAGCAAATGTGGTGGCATTGAGGCATCACTTCTGATGGTAGTAAGTTGCCCATGACTCACTTTCCTACAGCAGCGAGCACAACATGCAAATCTGGTAGACCTTCATCCTGGTATTGGTCATTAGCACCATATTCTCCCACATCCTTTAGGAGAGGCAAGCCATTGCTATAGCTGTCTTGCTAATGTTTTCTCCTAAGAGACTAGATACTCACAAGAAAGCCCCATACTCACTGTCTTATTAGGCTCATCCCACTTTGATGTAAACTAGGGATGCAGAGCCTGTGGTCTTCCAGATGTTTTTGGACCACAGCTCCCATCAGCCCCATCCTGCATGGCCAATGATCATGGATTAGGAGAGCTGTAGTCCAGCAAGATCTGGAGAGCTATGGGTTCCCCACCCCAAGTGTAAGCAAATCCTTATTTAGGGCTTGATATGGCAATAAGTTTGCCAAGTGGTTATTTCTCCTGAGACATTTGAATACAAAAGAAAAAGAAAAATAGAATTGTTGTTGTTGTTTAGTCGTTTAGTTGTGTCCGACTCTTCAGGACCCCATGGACCAGAGCACGCCAGGCACTCCTGTCTTCCACTGCCTCCCGCAGTTTGGCCAAACTCATGTTAGTAGCTTCAAGAACACTGTGCAACCAACTCATCCTCTGTCGTCCCCTTCTCCTTATGCCCTCAATCTTTCCCAACATCAGGGTCTTTTCCAGGCAGTCTTCTCTTCTCATGAGGGGGCCAAAGTATTGGAGCTTCAGCTTCAGGATCTGTCCTTCCAGTGAGCACTTAGGGCTGATTTCCTTCAGAATGGATAGGTTTGAACTTCTTGCAGTCCATGGGACTCTCAAGAGTCTCCTCCAGCACCACAATTCAAAAGCATCAATTCTTCGGCGATCAGCCTTCTTTATGGCCCATATTTTAAAATAATTTTTAGTCACCAATAAATTTCTGAGATTTGGTCAGTTTATCCTAAAACTATTGGTTCATCTACAGCCTGCTACATTCTAAAATCCACTTATGCCTTCTCTCTCTCTCTCTCTCTCTCTCTCTCTCTCTCTCTCTCTCAAAGGGGGGAAAAACAGTGAAAACAATTAAGATTATGTCAGTGCTGAAGATAATAAAAGAGTCTTAGGTCTGCCTTCCGCTTTTCACCTGTCTTTCAAAGATGATCGGGTCAAGGGAGTTAATGGCTAATATTTGACTTTGAGGTAATTCTGCAGAAAGAACTTAATGCGATGCTACGACCCCCGCCTGCATTTCCTTGGTATCACTTTGAGCAGTATTTCAAAGTACTTCACAGGTCAGACACAACTGGGAGATGGATAGCTTAAGAGGCAAAAAGCAGACTATTTGGTATTAGCCTGTGACCCAGCTGATTTGACAATTAGGTCCATTCTAAACATAGATGATTTATCAATGGTCTGCTTACCGGAGGAGGAATATATATATATACATATATCTGTGCACTCGCTGGTAGCTGAGCTGAAGAAATAAAACACAAGAAGCTGCTTCTAATTTAAATGAGGTTGCTAATGGTATTATAAAGAATCTGCTTGCAAGTGTGGAGAGAAATTTTAGAGTCTCTTCACACACAATATTATTACTATTGTTGAGCAGGGATAATGTACACTGTGATATAAGGGTGGGTAAATCTATTAATTTCAGTTTCAGATCCTCATTTTTCCTAACTTAATTCCTACATCAGTTTACAATTAAAAAAAATCCTCATGAAAATTCATCAACATTTTTGTGTGAATTTCACCTAACTTCTTCATCTTCCCCTTTACACCTTTTTGTATATAATTTTAGATGATATGCACATATTTCACTTACAATGCATTCTGTATGCTTTGTGATTTTTTTTTTCATGAATGCTCTATCCCAGTATATATATGTCTTGTTGTGAACCACCCTGAGACCTCTGGCTATAGGGTGGTGTATAAGGTGAATTAACAACAACTTGGATAGAGAACTACATTGCAAAATTCAGAGAACTGCAAATTTCAAAGGATGGTTACGCTTCCCTTTTTGTACTCTTCTGGAAACTGCAAATCGGGTACATCCACCTTTAAATGTGAACTAAATTGGTTTTATCTCCCATCCCTACTATAATATGGGGAATTATATGTTTGGTTTGCATTTATTCCTGCACTTGGGGCACCTCAAGATCTGACAGCACCCTCAGCAAAACACCTGATTCCCTCTGGCACCATGGAAATTTGCCGGATGATTCTTTTTTTCTTTTCTTTTTCCAGAGTTCACTCTGGGATAGAAAAAAATATGCTTGCATTTTCAAGGTAGAGAGGGTGCTTTTGGATCACTTCCTCTGTTTATTTATTATTCCCTTACACCCATAACCTGCATTTCTCCCATTATGGAACCCAAAGCAGTGCATATGTGATCACCTATCCAGACACTGACCAGACCCAGATTTCCAGAGCACCTGTCTTCATCTTGTACGTGTATCACAGAAAAACACGGTCATGGCTCAGAATTTTATGCATCGAGGACTGTTAGGATGTGTTGCATTTTTAGCAATGTTTGGGTTACTAAGTGGAAGGGGAGGGGGGATCCCTTTGTTGAGGAAGGGATGGTTAATCTAACTGCTGAGTATTCTGCATTCACACACACACACACACACACACACACACACATCGCCCCCAGAAACAACCTCACAGCAGACAATTCACAGCTCCCTCTTTCACAATAAAGATTTTATTATTATTATTATTTTATTTCAGTGGTTTCCATAAGACAACTTCAATGAAAGTGGCTGTCATGAGATAATCACACCTCTGGGGGATTATAGGCATCTGGCTATGATTTATAAGATCCCAAAAGGATTGATTTCCCCTCCCCCCACTTAGAGATAAACCACACTCCCCGCTGTGTTTTATGATTTGGAAAATATAAGCCCTGCCGTTACTGCGTACAAATACCATTTAAACTCGGGGCTTTAGTTTGCTCCAGCATCTCGTAAGTTTTAACTAACAAGTGGAACGCTGGGTCTAGGGATTAAAGAGAGAGCAATTGCCAACAATGTAAGGGGAGAAGTGTGTCATTGTCACTCGTTCCTCAGTGACCCAGTTTGTTTCCTCCACTCCACCCCCCAAAAAAATTAATGAGATATTGTGTGTGTGTGTGTGTGTGTGTGTGAGAGAGAGAGAGAGAGAGAGAGAGAGAGAGATTTAAAAGCTGTCTGTCCAGAAACCTTATTGAAATGGAGTTTTTGCGATATTCTTATGGCATGATCATAGAATAAGAGAGTTGCCAGGAATCATCCCTGCCTCCTTTTGGGCATCTCCTGAAAACTGTATTATTCAGACAGGCTTGTTGAGATGTGAATTTCTTTAACCAATGTTTTTATTGACACTTCTATTGACCTTATTGTGACATTGTCTTCTTATGCATACCACCTCGCTGTATTTTTCGTTAAGGTGCAGGTCTGTAAATTTTTAAATAAATAACACCCCATAATCCTTACTGGAAAAATCATAGTGGCTAGTTATGATGGGGCTATAGCTCAGTGACCACAATCCCAGGGCGAAGGAGATATCCGTATCAAGGATGGGGAACCTGTGGCCATCTTTATGTTGTAGGCCAAAAGGTCTGGGTTGATGGGAGCTGCAGTTCAACAACATCTGAAAGACAGCAGGTTCTCCACCCCTCAAGGGCTGGAAAGACCTTTGCTCCGGAAAGAAGCAAGTCTGATGGAAGGAGAAAGAGGCTCCCCTCTCCAAGGGGTCACTGCCTGCCTAGCCTTCAAGGGAAGCAATTGCCTTTGGAATGGGCTGATAGGAGGGGAGAGAGCTCTTGTGCTTGACTCCTGGTTGCCAGTTTCCCACAGGTATCTAGTTGGCCACTGTGAGAACAGGATGCTGGACTAGATGGGCCATATATCTGAAGGAGCATCTCCACCCCAATCCTTCAGCACGGACACTGAAGTCCAGTTCCGAGGGCCTTCTGGCGGTTCCCTCACTGCGAGAAGTGAGGTTACAGGGAACCAGGCAGAGGGCCTTCTCGGTGGTGGCGCCTTCCCTGTGGAACGCCCTCCCATCAGATAAGGAAATAAACAACTATCTGACTTTTAGAAGACATCTGAAGGTAGCCCTGTTTAGGGAAGCTTTTTAATGTTTGATGTTTTGTTGTGTTTTTAATATTCTGTTGGGAGCTGCCCAGAGTGGCTGGGGAAACCCAGCCAGATGGGCAAGGTATAAATAAATTGTTGTTAGCCTGATCCCACCAGGCCAAGAGAAAAAATGGCTGGAGAGGAATTAGGTCCCCTGCATTGGCCTACTTGAAACTCCAATCACTCTCAAGGGTATTTCAGTATTTGGTGGGCTGTTCTCTGTGGCCTTTACTGGCTCTCTTTGGCCACAGTTCTACTTCTCATAAGGAGCCACTGGCTTTTTATGTTTGATGGGTTATTTTGAGCCATATTAATTGGAGACTGTTACTGCTTGCTCCCAAATGGCTTCCAAAGAAGGACCCCTGTAAATGTGAATATATCAGGCTACAGTATGCTCTGAAGGCGCATGATGAAAATAAGCAGGCCTAGGTCTGGCCAGCACCTGGAACCACTTGGGTTCCATGATGGAAGATAGAAATGTAAGGAAATGAATAAATTATAAAAAGGTAAAGGACCCCTGGCAATTAAGTCCAGTCGCGAACGACTCTGGGGTTGCGGTGCTCATCTTACTTTACTGGCCGAGGGAGCCGACGTTTGTCCACAGACAGTTTTTCCAGGTCATGTGACCAGCATGACTAAGCCAGTTCTGGCGAACCAGAGCAGCTCATGGAAACACCATTTACCTTCCCGCTGGAGCGGTACCTATTTATCTACTTTTTAGGCGTGCTTTCGAACTGCTAGGTTAGGTTATAAATAAATTATACATTACCATTATTTACAACTGAGTGTTTGTGTATGTTGAGGATGAAATTCTCACCTCCCCACTTTGTGTGTGTGTGTGTGTGTGTGTGTGTGTGTGTGTGAATTTTTAAAATTTTTTTAAAGCGCTCCTTAACCCAAGCCAAGACCTATTTTAACTGAGGGAATTTAGCAGAGCTGGTATAGCAAGTGTTGCTCAAGGCAAAACAAGTGTGTGTTTTTATTAAATGTATTTTGTACTTTGAATTTAATGACTGGCCTCCCTGTTTCAGTCTATGAAAGTTTTAAATGGCTATTAAGAAACAAAACAAAACCCCACACAACCAAAACCAAAACTATCCTAATGGCTGGGTGGGCAGTTCTCTCTTTATCACACTGTTTGGAACAGTATATATGGATTTTCAAACCTCCCAGCCGCCCACCATCCTTGCTCAAACCAGGCTCTCGTTTGAAAATAAAACCAAAACAGCTTGCGACTGCAGCAACACAATATTGTATAAATCTGGTTATAGGTGCATACAGAAGAAAGAGAGGAAATATACAGAAGGTTGCAGGGATATGATTTATTTGGAGCTCTGTATGTATGATTATCACCTGCCCTGGCAATTCCCTAACAAGGTGTGCGAAACCAGTCGAAGAACCATATTATCAAGAGACACCTTTGAACTGATCTGTCCTGAAGAATAACCTCCAGGAAGCTAAGCAGCGTAAAACAGAGGTGGGGGGCAGAGAGAGGAGAGAGAGCGAGCGAGCGAGCGAGAGAACACCCAACTTTTTCATGTTTGCTGGGCACGCAGTACATCTCTGACTTCTGAAACATTTCCCCCCCAATTATTTTTGTAAAGTATTGATTGCAATTTAATTTTGCAGTCCCAACATGAGAAGCGCTTCCAGCCGAGGTGTCTCACAGGAGATTGTAATCAGGGTCTAGCCTGAAGGTGAAGCACGAACGCAGTGTGTGTGTGTGTGTGTGTGTGTGTGTGTGTGTACATATATATTTATCCCTCTATTCCTCCACTCTCCATCAGTACCGCGATTGGAGCAGAGGGCATTCTCAAGCAGATTAATTTTTGACGATGGGATCGATGGAAGATGCTCCCCCCCCCTTCCCCTACCTCCTGACATTGAGCCATCTAATTTGCTGTTTATCTTTGGCTTATTGAGTTTTGAGCATTGTTAAATCATACCTTTCAGCTGTTTAATTTTGGAGGTGAATTCTGCTCTCCCTTCCTGTGCCTCGGCATAACTCTTGCCCCCCCCCCACCGCTAAAAATGAACAGGGTGATGGGCTTCCTCCCGGCCCCCACTACTCTCTTCTGACACCAGGTTACTGCTTCTGAGTCTGTTAAGCGCTGCAAGGTAGCATTATAGCACTTTCTGGCCTCTTTTTCTGTGCTTTTGGCCATAGATCAGATCATCTCTAGGGAAATCACGACTTGCCATTATTATTATCCCGAGCACCTTCATCTATTCTCCCTTGTTTCCTGACTCCATCGCTTGATGAACTGCCTAGAAGTGACGACACCTTTAACTTTAGGGGCTTGCCATTAACCCTTTCAGGGCCGCAAGGCTCCCTCTCCTCCTCCTCCTCCTCTTCTCTTTGATAACTCATTGGCTACGTGTCTGGCTTTCAAAGCTGCTTCTTCTTCTTTTTAAACGCAGTCCTCAGCGATAGAATGCAGCATTGCCTCCGTGAGCTGTGCAAACAGCACATTTTAAATAAGAGCAATACAAGACAGACACATGGAAGTAGGCATGAACCAGACGTCCTAACTGCAAAAGTCCATGGCTTGAATTACGAATGGCGTTCCCCGGCCCTGCCTGTGCAAAGTGATTATTTTTTGGAAACAATTTTTATTGTTATTTATCTGAAGGGTTTCTCTCCCCCTCCCCCCCCCCAGTTACAAAAAAAGCAATGCACTAACCGGCATGCCATTAACCAACATTACATTCTACATTCATTTCAAACATAACCACCAATTTTCACTTCTATATTCTGTTTCTGGAGTCACAAGAGATCAAATATACTGAAATTATAACATAAAATCTCCCTCTCTCTCTTTACACAGACACACACACGGGGGGGGGGGGGGGGGCTGAATTTAGCAGGCCTTTTATATATCCTTTTTTATAGTCAATAAGAAATGAGTAACATTTCCCCCGTAAATCATCTTTGAAATGAGGGTGCAAAGCAGCCCTAATTTACATAGATATTTTGTCCATTATAAGCAATCCCCATATTTTGTCAAACCACCCTTTGATAGGTGGTGCCTGGGGGCATTTCTACTGCGAAGCCTGTTGAAATTTGGCCGCTTTTAACAAAAGGCCTATTAATTCACATTGTGTACCAGGAATACTGTGTTTCTCTAAGTAACCCAACAGAATGGCTAAGTGGGTTCAAGGGGATTGTAAACCCTGTAATGGACTTTATATAGCTAATGATCCAATCCAGCAAAAGAATTAATTGCAAGATGGGGAATTAAGTGCAATGTAGACATCGTAGGCTGTGCAGTGTTCACATCGTAGGCTGTGTGGTTGTAGATGAACCTTCCCGTTTTTCCGGATTGGAATGGGCACCACATGGCAGGTGTGGTGAACCTTTGACCCTCCAGATTTGCTAAACTACAACTCCCATCATCCCTAATAAGGAAGACCAATGGACAGGGATGATGGGAGATGCAGTTCAGCAACATCCAGAAAGCCAGAATTTCCCCACACCCTGAAGCACTGGGTCATTTTTTATTGCTGTGTGCACACTTCTAGCCAGTGGTGTCATCAGGACAGGGCTTTGGGAAATGGAAATCTGGGGCCCCCAAATGCTGCAAGCCTGGCTTACCACATTTTGAAGGTCCTCAAGGTGCCACACAAGTTTCTATTCCCCCAAATTTATCTTCACAACAACTGTGTGAAGCAGGTGAGCTGAGAGACAGTGACATGGCCAAGTTCAACGGCTGAATGAGGATTTGAAATCTGGTCTCCCAGAACCTAGTCCAATGAGGGAATAATTTATTTAACCTCAGCTTAGAACTGAGATGGTGTAACAGGCTAGATGTTACTGGACCTCAGGGTCCCATCTGCACTATTTGATTTAAAGCAGTATCATACCACTTCAAATCAACATGGTTTCTTCCAGAGACTTCTGGGGACTGTAGTTTGTTAAGTATTGTTAGGAGGCTGTCAGATGGCAATGGTGGTTGCTCGTGAGGACTCCGACCTGTCTTTTACAGGTTTTATTTTGGTGCAAAACTATTTACAGTGCAGAACCACAAGTTCATGACTGCCTCAATCGCTAGCAGAATCCGGGAGTGGTTGTTTCCGGGTCCTCCCCCAACATAAGAGCTTTATTATTATTATTATTTACTTTTTATTGAAATTTTCCACAGAAAACAAAAGGCATATAGCAAAATAAAAAGAAGAAAGAAAAAAGACAAACAAAAAAGGAAAAATAAACACTCTTATCAATCAATGTTAAGTATCATCCACTTATTTACATTGCATTAACACACATCTTGACCTCCCTCCTATCCTGCTACGGTTTTCTTACATTTTTTCTTCTCCTGAAGTTTCTATGTCTGAAATTTACACATAACAAGGTTTATGTTAGACCTACTGTAGTTTTTAATATGCTACAATTACTTTCAATATACGTCACAAATTTACTCCACTCTTCAATAAACTTTGTTTCTTTTTGATATCTGATTTTGTTTGTCATTCTTGCAAATTCTGCATATTCAAATAATTTTGTTTGCCAATCCGTGATCGTGGGAATCTCGACTGATTTCCATTTTTGAGCTATCAATATCCTAGCTGCCGTTGTCGCGTACTGAAATAAATTCTGGTCTTTTCTTTTAATTTCATCCCCAATTATTCCTAAGAGTAATGCCTCTGGTTTTTTTAAGAAGGTGTACCTAAAGATTTTTTTAAAATTCATTATATATGAGCTCCCAATTTTTTTTAATTTTGTCACACGCCCACCACATGTGGTAAAAATCCCCCTCCTTCTGCTTACATCTCCAGCACACTTTATTTCCACTTTTATACATTTTATCCAATTTTACCGGTGTGATGTACCAACGATACATCATTTTCTCTAAATTTTCCCTTAGTGTGACACACGCTGTAAATTTCATTCCTCTATTCCATAACCTCTCATAAGAGCAACATAAGAGCTTAGTCACCCCCAGCCTTTTCCTTCCTTATTTGCATTTTACACCTGGGCACAAGGTGGGCGACGGAAGAGGCCTGCTTCCTTCCTGGCCGGCTTGGCCAGGAGCGATGCTGAGGCTCCCAGCAGTATCCTCTGGTCCTTTCCCCTCTTCTCCACTGGAGGTGTGGCTTTCCCCACCGCAGGAAGAGGAACTGCTTCTCAAGATTTTCGGAGGTTCCTTGTATCCCAACTGCCCCTCTGCCTCCCTTCCCTGTTCCGATGGCAGTCCCCTTACAGAGGCCCTCTCTTCTTCTTACAGACCTACAGTTCTCAGTGTGGTTCAGCAATCAATCCCTCTTCCTGGGGAACTCTGGGAACTATAGCTCAGTGAAAGGAATAGGGATCTCCTACCAATTTTCTCTTCTCTCTCTCTCTCTCTCTCTCTCTCTCTCTCTCTCTCTCTCATTTTTATCGGTTTTACATTTTACATCATATAACCACATCATTGTTATCTGCTTTACTTTTTCGCTCTATTAGAGCTCATCACCTTCCCTCCCTCCCACCACATGGTTTTCCAAGTTAATATTTATATCTTAGCATTTGTACCTTTTTCAATCCATCTTTCAGACATTACAACGATCTCTTATTTTAGTAATTATGAATAGATTAATACTGTTTTCTTTACAAATCTTCCAGCAACCCTGCTAGTGATGTTAATTGCTTACAATAGTCCTTCAAATAATGCCAAAATTTATTCCAGTCTTTTTGAAATGCTTGATCACGCTGGTTTTGGATTTTTCCAGTCAGCCTTGCCAGCTCCACAAAGTCCATCATCTTCACCTGCCACTCTGCCTTTGTTGGTACCTCTTCCTGCTTCCATTTTTGGGCTAAAAGAATTCTTACCGCAGTTGTTGCATTCAGAAACAATTTTTTTATCTCCCCTTGGTATCTCTTCCCTCACTATACCCAGTAAAATAGCTTCTGGTTTTTTAAAACAAAGGTGTAATTAAACATTTTCTTTAATTCATTATATATCATTTCCCAGTAAGCTTTTACTTCCTTACAACTCCACCACATATGACAGAAGATACCTTCCTTTTCCTTACATTTCCAACATTCCTTATTTTTTGTCCTGTAAATTTTAGCAAGTTTAAGGTAAAGGGAACCCTGACCATTAGGTCCAGTCATGACCGACTCTGGGGTTGCGTGCTCATCTCGCTCTATAGGCCGGGGGAGCCAGCATTTGTCTGCAGACAGCTTCCGGGTCATGTGGCCAGCATGACTAAGCCACTTATGGCGAACCAGAGCAGCACACGGAAACGCTGTTTACTTTCCCGCCGCAGCGGTCCCTATTTATTTACTTGCACATGACATACTTTCAAACTGCTAAGTTTGCAGGAGCAGGGACCGAGCAACGGGAGCTCACCCTGTCACGGGGATTCGAACCGCCAACCTTCTGATCGGCAAATCCTAGGCTCTGTGGTTTAACCCACAGTGCCACCCGCGTCCCATTTTAGCAAGTTTAGTTGGAGTTAAATACCACCTGTACAACATTTTCATCACATTCTCTTTCAATACACTGCAAGCAGTGAAATTTATACCTTCATTCCATAACTTTCCACAAGATTCTAGTTGAATATTATAACCAAAATCTTTAGCTCATTGCATTGTTTCTACTTTAACCTCTCCCTCTCCTACCAATTCTCAGCACCCTCAACAAACTATGTTTACAAGGATTCTTTGGGGAAAACCATGACTGCTTAAAATGTATCAAAGTGCTTTAAATGTACAGTGTGGATAGATCTCACTACCCCCAATAATTGGCTGTGCAGTTTGGCGCTTCCAGAGGTTCCCTACCCCTGACTTAGAGCTTGTTATATTATGACACCATTTTTGAACGTTCAGTCCTCTTTTTTCCTGGGCTGATTCTGATGTAGCCATCCCCTGCTCTCTGAAACATTCCCATTGGCGATCCCTAATTTAGCTGTGGTCTTGCGCCTTAACTTTTGTGTTAAAACAAACCCATCCCTGGTCACTTCTGCATTCTGTAGAAGACCAGAATGTTCTTGACACTTGATAAATATTAAACAGTTGTAGTATTCATAGGGGGAAAGCAGGGGAGGTGAAGTCCCTCGTTTTCACACACACACACAAAAGAGATTCACTGATTTTCTCTAATTGGCAGCTTCAGCCACCTGAATGAGGTGGAATCATAACTCTGTGAAAAGTGGATGGCCTTGTGGAGGCAATTGTTTAAATATGGAAAGTCCTGGCCATTAATTCATGAGTAAGGCAGCAGAGAGAGAAGCATATCACCATGTTCTGAGGCTCATTGCCTCGGGGCCAGCAGAAGCAAATGTGTCTTTCGGCTGCCAGAGAGCAAAATGAGGGCGCAGTAGCTGGATCAGGCATGCTGTGGGGTGAATCTAAATCCTATTTGCACTAATAAATCTAAATTCCATTTAAAGCACGGTTGACCGTAGGATGTGTTCCTGACCCCCAGCATAGCCTAAGATCTAACTGATCCTAACTGTCCCGTGGCCAGAATTTGGGCCTTGAGGACATCAATGACATCCATTAATATCAAGGAAACCGAGGTGAAGATTCACTCTCTTTAAGAGAAAGAGTGGAAAACTGAAACGAAGAGATCAAAAAGGGCAGCTGAAAGTTCCTAATAATCTTCAAAGGCAGCCATACACAGAGCACATTGCAATAGCGTTGCCTGGATATAAACACAACATGGATAATGGCATACTCTCCAGCATTTCTCCAATGAAAATAGGGATGTCCTGTTCAATTATTATTATTATTATTATTATTATTATTATTATTATTATTATTATTATTTATACCCCACCCATCTGACTGGGTTGCTTCGGCCACTCTGGGCAGCTTCCAACATGTATAAAAACATAATAAAACATCAAACATTAAAAAACTACCCTAGACAGGGCTGCCTTCAGATTCCTTCTAAAGGTTGTATAGTTACTTATTTCCTTGACTCGGGGGTTGCATAACTCCATACCTGTCAACATTTCTCCAATGAAAATAGGGATGTCCTAAGGAAAAGCAGGACATTCTGGGATCAAATCAGAAACCAGTAAATCTGGGACTGTCCCTGGAAAATAGGGACCCCTGGAGGGTCTGCCATGGTTGATAACTGCTGACATATCTTACAGAGAGTATTAGCTAGCATAGAGGCAAATGCCTCTGTTTGACTAAGCCGCAACCACCTGCCCTGTACCTGACCTCATTGATCAACTGATCATCTAGGTTTGCAAAGAAAGCATGGTGCAATGGACTTTGCAAGACCCAATGGTAGCCAATTTCCTTCTTCTCTCTAAGCACTAGAGCTCAGGGACAGACAATGAAGCTGAATGTGGAGGATTCAAGACCGACAAAGGAAAGTACAGTGGTACTTCGGGTTACAGATGCTTCAGGTTACAGATGCTTCAGGTTACAGACTCTGCTCACCCAGAAATAGTACCTCAGGTTAAGAACTTTGCTTCAGAATGAGAACAGAAATTGCGTGGCGGTAGCGGGAGGCCCCATTAGCTAAAGTGGTACCTCAGGTTAAAAACAGTTTCAGGTTAAGAACGGACCTCCAGAACGAATTATGTTCTTAACCTGAGGTACCACTGTACTACTTCACGCAGCACATGGCTGTGAAATACATTCCAACAAGAGGCAGTGATGGACACCAGTTTGGATGAGGATTATAGAAATTCGTTGAGGAGAAGGCTATTGGTGGCTACTAACCTGGTGGTGAGGGACGCAGGTGGCACTGTGGGTTAAACCACAGAGCCTAGGACTTGCCGATCAGAAGGCCAGCGGTTCAAATCCTTGTGACGGGGTGAGCTCCCATTGCTTGGTCCCTGCTCCTGCCAACCTAGCAGTTCAAAAGCACATCAAAGTGCAAGTAGATAAATAGGGACTGCTCCAGTGGGAAGGTAAACGGCGTTTCCGTGTGATGCTCTGGTTCTCCAGAAGTAGCTTAGTCATGCTGGTCACATGACCCGGAAGCTGTACGCCGGCTCCCTCGGCCAATAAAGCAAAAGGAGCGCCGCAACCCCAGAGTCGGCCACGACTGGACCTAAGTCAGGGGTCCCTTTAACTTTACCTTTACCCTGGTGGTTATGTTCTGCCTCCACAGTTGGAACTGATATGCTTCTGAATGCCTGGTGCTGGGAACCAGAGGGATGGGAAGTGCTTTTGTGCTCAAATCCTGCTCAGATCCAGCCACCGGTATCTCGCTGGTGACTATGAGAGCAGGATTCTGAGCCAGATGGGCAGTTGGTTCCTATGTTCCTAAAAGCATCTGGCTCTATAGTGGTTAAGTGGATGCTGTACTAGATGGAACCTTGGTCTGATTGAGCAGAGTTCTCATTGTGTTCTTAATGTTTAAATATCAAAATTGCAGGTGTCAGACACCTATATTAACTTAAACATGAATAATAAAGGTCAGTGCGGCACCATGGTGCAGGTATAGGAAATTCAAAAACCCAAGTGTAAGTGTTTCTCTCTCAAAAGGAACTGTAGAGTAGAGTCCTTGGTTTGCAAATTAATACTTGCATTGTTGCTGTCTGCTTTCCCAGTCTGGCTATTGTATTTGCTCCTGAAGTGCATTCATTCTGTTTGCACTCAAATATTTTTGCTCGGCTATTCGGTGATCAGATGAACTGTACAGATTCTACCAAGCCTCATGCTGGAATACAAATTGGTTGTGGGTTTTAGATGAAAGCGTAAATGAACTACACTGAATCACAATGCCAGCTGGATTGCGGCGAACTGGCATCTTCCGTAAAACATACTTTTCTAATTTCTTCTGATTTCTTCTCCCCCTCTTCCCATTTCTGTAGGAAAACCTCACACAAACCTTTATCTAAGTTTGCATATTACATTATGTGGAGACACGCTGACAAGAGTGTGTTTGGACTTAGCATGCCCCGCTTTTCAGACAACAGAATTCTTTTTAATTAAAACCATTTTTTTTTTGTTAAAAAAAATCAGTATGTGTAATTGCTAACACCTGCTATGTGTTACTAACAGATGTTTCTTACTTACCTAAGGGAACTGTTATAATTACACTATAAGCTTTGTGGAATGGCATTTAACCAAGGTAGTGTAGGAACTTCAGGTGGTGACTTTGTGTTCTTTTATTAGGATTTTCTCTCGGGGGTTGAAGGGAGAAAACGTGAGGTAACAAGGAGCTTTGCAAAAAATCTGTTCCTAGCCACCATATTTTGCAATCTGTGGCTGTAGAATCTGCTGCCAAACAGATACTGACTGCAGTGGGTTTTCTAGCAATGACAAGCGATCTGGAAACACCTCGTTATTTTAATAATAATAATAATAATGTGACCCTGCATCAAGAGATACAGACAATTTTAGACCCTAGACATAATGGTTTTACTGGGCATGCCCTCTTTTAGAGGGTTTGTATATTATGTTGTTGTGTAGGGCAAAGCAGATGCTCTAGCACTGTGATATAGTCCTTACCTTACTCATTGTCTTCAATCCAACCCTGAAAGACAGGAGCAAGCTGGCAGTAAATTACACTTAAGTTGGACTTAACTCTTTCTTAGCCAGAACAGGAGTGCCAGGCCTAATGAGCACAGCAACTCGTCTCTGGCAGGTATTGTTCTCATGAAGAAGTTTCTGAGCCTGAAGGTCCCCACTCCCTCACAGCTACCTAAGTCCCCTCCTCTCCAGAGTTTTCCCCAAGCATTCTGAGACTATGCCTACATGAAGCTTCTCCTCCACCCTCTTCACACCTCTCCTGGTTCTGGGAGACCAGGTGGGAGGGGAGCTTGTTGTAGCAGGAGGGGAAGACCCCCATGTTTCTTCACCAGCCTCTGCGTCCAACCAGTCCATAACACAAGCCAGGATCCAAAGGTGCCCATGGACATAAACAAGTCTTTCTACGTATGCAAATATGACTTCTCTGGTTTCAAACAGCAAATTATTGCAGCGGAGGCCACTCCCATAGTTCTCCTGGATTTCAGGAGTGGCTTTTTGGGTGTCACTGGAGTGGGTGAGACTACAGACAGAAGTTCCTGCTGCAGACCAGGACCCAGATTTTTCAGTGTTTTTGATTTTAAAAAAACAACAAAAAGAAAATCCTCTCTTGCCCTTCTTACATCTTTAGATATAAGAAGGAAAAATGCAGGCAACAGTCTATCGAAATGTAAAGCAGGATGTGCTCAAAGCCTGGGATGGCTGCCAATTTCACTTGGCTCTCCTCTTCTACTTTATTAAAATTACCTTTGTTTTAGTTTCTGATATTTTGCATTGACAACAGCCCCACAGAGTATTCTCAGGCTCCCCACAACACAAAATGTGGGCTTGGTGGGCAGGCTGTTCTTACCGCAAAAACTCTGTGAACCCTGTGACTTAATGAGTCATTTTTGAATGTTGTTTCAAAGGATTACATCTTGACTTTCTTTGGCTAGAGAATTCAAGGCTGATGGCTAGGGTTTATCAACAGCTAGCAAGGCCTCGGGACGCGGGTGGCGCTGTGGGTTAAACCACAGAGCCTAGGACTTGCCGATCAGAAGGTCGGCGGATGGGGTGAGCTCCCATTGCTCGGTCCATGCTCCTGCCAACCTAGCAGTTCAAAAGCACGTCAAAAGTGCAAGTAGATAAATAGGTATCGCTTTGGCAGGAAGGTAAACGGCATTTCCGTGTGCTGCTCTGGTTCGCCAGAAGCAGCTTAGTCATGCTGGCCACATGACCCGGAAGTTGTACACCGGCTCCCTCGGCCAATAAAGCGAGATGAGCGCCGCAACCCCAGAGTCGGCCACGACTGGACCTAATGGTCAGGGGTCCCTTTACCTTTACCTAGCAAGGCCTCAGCTGGCTTTCATCTTGACTCCTCTTAAAGTGCTAGGTCACCAGATCTAGCCACCCTTTCAATTTGCCAAAGTGCCCCCAACCTGGCATAGCTTTGTGGTCTGGGACACTGCACAGAACTGAAAGTGTGGCTGATTGCTGCGCTAGAAAATCAGCGAGATTAACAATGTGTCCCAAAAGGAAGAACACTGGGAAATATTATCATTATCATTATTATTAATTTGTACCCCATCTGAAGTGTAGGTGGGTTCCCACAAGGCAAGACACAGTGATAACAGCAAGAACCTTTATTGAACTAACAGAACTCGACAACAGGGGCAAAGCAACTGCTTATATACATTTCTGAAGGCCTGGGACACTCCCACTCCCAGCGTGATTGGCTGTCTAAACTTCCAAGCTGCGAATCGTGACTCAGAGTTTAAGGGCCAATGCCAGAGTCCCAAATCCTGGAATGTTGTGTGATTGGATATCACGTATCAAATCAGAACACAGGGGCTCAGAACCCTTAGTCCAGACTCAAGCTCAGGCAATCGCAGATCACTGAATACATAACACCATCCTTCCTCCTAATGAAGCCCAGGGTGACAAACACAAAAGCCATTGTGGATTTATGGACTTTGGGGTCTTGTGTGCAGCCCTTTTTTTTTTGGGGGGGGTGCTATTCAGTTACCTAAATAAATGTGGTTATGATTCTAAATGTATCAGAATAAGTTACTTAATAATATGGGCTATCTTATATTACAGTGGTACCTTGGGTTAAGAAATTAATTCGTTCCGGAGGTCTGTTCTTAACCTGAAACTGTTCTTAACCTGAAGCACCACTTTAGCTAATGGGGCCTCCTGCTGCCGCCGCGCCACCGGAGCATGTTTTCTGTTCTCATCCTGAAGCAAAGTTCTTAACCCGAGGTAAGAACTCCGATCTGGTGGAACACTCTGTCACAAGAGACTAGGGCCTTGCGAGACTTGACATCTTTCCGCAGGGCCTGCAAGACAGAGCTGTTCCACCAGGCCTTTGGCCAAGGCACAGCCTGACTCCCTCCTTCGGCAATCTTCGCGGAGCTCTGGCCCAATGGTTGCCATTGGTTTGATTTGAATTAATTTTATAATGAATGATTTTAGAGTGTTGTGTTGTACTGTTGTACTGTTTTATTGTTGTTAGCCGCCCTGAGCCCTATTATTATTATTATTATTATTACTATTTATGGGTTAGCAGAGTCTGTAACCTGAAGTGTATGTAACCTGAAGCATATGTAACCCGAGGTACCACTGTACTAAAGAGTACTTTAACATTATAGAAAGCATAGCTGTCAACTTTTCCCTTTTTAAAAAGGGAAATTCCCTTATTCCGAATAGGATTCCTTGCAAGAAAAGGGAAAAGTTGACAGCTATGATAGAATGAAAGCCGCTCTCTTCATTCAAAAGTGAATTTTATTTGAAGGAATGAAATGCAAAACTGAAGATATTTTGTAAAGTCTTCTCAGAAGCTAAATGCTCATGAGATACAGAACGAAAGTAACGTTCAACTGTTTTAAGCGTGCAGGTAATAGTCTACCAAGTCAAAGCTTGGCAAAGCCTAAGAGCTTTTAAACTGAGACATGATTCAGAGTTATGAGCCTGTAGACCACAGAGCCTAGGACTTGCCGATCAGAAGGTCGACGGTTCGAATCCCCACGACAGGGTGAGCTCCTGTTGCTTGGTCCCTGCTCCTGCCAACCTAGCAGTTCAAAAGCACATCAAAGTGCAAGTAGATAAATAGGTACTGCTCCAGTGGGAAGGTAAACGGCATTTCCATGTGCTGCTCTGGTTCGCCAGGAGAGGCTTAGTCATGCTGGCCACATGACCCGGAAGCTGTACGCCGGCTCCCTCAGCCAATAAAGCTAGATAAGCGTCGCAACCCCAGAGTCGGTCACCACTGGACCTAATGGTCAGGGGTCCCTTTACCTTTACCTTTTGCTTTGTGTCTTGAGGAGGTGTGATGTCATCAGATAAATTGCCTTAATGCTTTCGGAGCAACTGATAAAAAGCCTGCTCCATTTTCTGCAGGGCAGCCTTTCAGAATACAAGCAGCTGCCTTGTACCACGTCACGTTCTCCCCTCACCCAGTACAGTGGCGTCTCTCAAGAGTTCCAGGAAGGTGGTCTTCCACATCACCTATCGAAAGGCCAAGCTAGATGGGATGTCAAATGCATCTTTGCTTTTAAGAAAATTGTTCTAAATGGCTTTGAGCTTCTAGAACTCCCTGCCTGCCCCTCCCTGAAAGGAGGCCGCCCTAAAGGGGGCCTAATAATAGGCATCTCCCTCAACCTACATTCTAAATTTACTCTAGTACAGGCCTTGCCTCCTTACGCCCTTACCGGGCTGATTGCGGGGGAAAAGATCTCACTTCTAGTTACAAATGTCTACTTGCCACCTGGGGGTTCCTCCCCCGAACTTGGCTCTAAATGGGGCTCGCTAGAAGAGCATTTGCTCTCATGCTATGTTAAGTTCCCTAATACCCCGGCCATAATAGGTGGCGATTTTAACGCCCGCACAGCAGCAAACTGGGACTTGCTGACCAAAACCAAATGGTGGGTTACTCCAAACCCTGATAATTATGATCTGGAACATATCATGAGGAGAACTTCTAAAGACCACAGAGCAAATGAGGCTGGAGTACTCCTCTATCAAATGGCCATCCGTTTAAATCTGGTCCCCTTAAATGGCACATGCCTCCCTGATATTCCTGGGGATTTTACCCACCTGAGCGTTAAATCAAACAGCGTCCTCGATTACCTGTTGGTTTCCAGGGATCTACTTAAGTGTATTTCCACCTTTAAGATCGAGAATGTACAATCTAGTGACCATCTTCCCCTTGTAGCCAAGCTTTCCCTGAACTGGAAGTCGGAGGCTCATAGACATGCAACCCAGATAGCAACCAACGAGTCTCTCCAAGTAAGAGGAATCAAATGGTCGGAGACCCAGGCTCAAAGGTATCAGGAATTCTTTCAAAAAGAAATCCTTGGGCCCCATCCCAACATAGGCTCTGCCTCAGACGAGCATAGCATAGTGTTGAAATGCTTCCACCATCTTACGACTGATCTTACGTCCTTCTTCAGGTTACCACCCAAAATATTAAATCGAAATTAATATACTTACGGTGCCCCCTGGTATAACTCCCAGTGCAAACAAGCAAGACAGCGCCTTCGTGCTATATATAATATATATAAGACCTCCGGTGCATCTACTCTGCCAGCTAGTTATGCACAAGCCAAGCTAGTTTACAAACGCACGCAGAAAATTGCCAAACGTGAGTGGCAACACAATCGCTGGCAGGCTTTGATTACTGCTTCAAAATCACTCAGATCCAGGGAATTCTGGTCTTTGATCAACAGAAGGGTGAGGAAATACCCAAGGGCAGTCATCCCTGCACCGACATGGGAATTGTTCCTGAAGAAATGCTTCTCACAGGCGGATGCTCCCTCTGACCACCTGACGCATCTGTTTACCCACTTACCTATTTGGCCTCCCACCGATCCTGATGAAATAGCCAAGCTAATAGCTCAGCTGAAACCGGGTAAAGCCCCAGGGCCCGATCTGATCCCTGCTGAAGCCATTAAACTACACCCAAAATGGTGGGCTGGCATCTTGGCCAAAACCTTCGATGCAATCAACGCTTCTGGCCTCATCCCCAAAATATGGAAGGAGGCCATTATAGTACCAATTCATAAAAAAGGTTCTCCAACGGAGCCGGAAAACTACCGTAACATCAGCCTCCTTTCGATCATAGGGAAAATTTATGCCAGCTTTTTGCTGACTAAACTATTGCGATAGGTAGATGAGACTAATCAGATTGGCCACGAACAAGCAGGGTTCAGAACTAAACGCTCTACAACCGATCATGCGATAGTTCTTTATCATCTTGCACGGAAGTACTCCTCTCCTCCCCGGGGCTACCTCTGTGCTGCCTTCTTAGACCTAAAGGCAGCCTTTGACAGCGTTCCTAGAAACATCCTATGGGAGAAACCTGCGAAACAGGGCATTGATAGAAGACTCTTATGGCTTATAAGTCAGCTCCACGAAGGTACCCTTGCCAGAGTGAGACTTACTCCTGCGGGCGACCTCACAAATTCGATACCAATAAACAAGGGAGTGCACCAAGGATGTATATTGGCTCTCTGTCTATTCAACCTATTCATCAGCGACATGCGAGCACCCCTAGTTAACTCATCTCTAAGTACACACGCGCCTAGACTAGCGGACTACCGCTGCCCACTCCTTTTATATGCTGACGACGCGGTAATTCTATCTTATACACGTGTTGGACTAACCAGAGCTTTCAAGATCTTTGCCACGTATTGTCAACTCAACCAATTAACCATCAACCATGTTAAATCCAAGATTCTGATTTTCTCCAGAAGCCGGAGATTATACGAATGGAAGCTTGGTGGAACAAAAATAGAGCAAGTTCTAAAATTTCAATACCTAGGAGTTATTTTTCTATACAATTTGGGGTGGAAAGCTCAAATTCAACACCTACTTAACAGGGCCAAAACTCTGTCATATGCGCTCCTCCGATTCTTTTTTTCGGATGGAGCTTTGCATGTTCCCTCGGCCCTAAAGGTGTTCAAGGCAAAAGTGGTTGCCGTGCTTGCTTATGCTGCCCCGCTTTGGGCTGTGATGACAGATCTTGCCCCTCTTGAGACACTGCAAAATCAATTCCTACGTCGGCTCCTAATGCTCCCCCTGTGCGTAAGCAACGCAGCCATGCGACTAGAATTGAAGATCGCATCCTTAGAAACTTGCCTGTGGAAACAAGTCTTCAATTATTGGTTATCATTGTGGCATAGATTACCAAACCACTACCTTGTCCAATGCTTATGACGAGATGAATTCTCTAGCCTTTGGACTAGTAGAATTCATGCCAAACTCCTGAGTTATGGAATCTCTCCTTTAGATTCCCTAAAACTAGACCAAATTACTGCTCAAAGACTGATCCGCCAAAGACTGGATGACATCGATCTACAGCAAAACTATATGCTGGGGGGAGGTGTTTGTTTGCCTCAGAACATTGGTATCACTTTAACTTATTGCGTTCCATCATACCTCTCCTCCCTCTCGACTGTTGCCCATAGACTGGCCTTCACCAAAGCGAGGTTCAACGTTTTTCCCTCCAATGTTCTGAGACATAGATTCTCAAAGGGCCAAGCCCCCGCCATGTGCGAATGTGATAAGGAGACACCGGAGTCGCTCCAGCACATTATGTTCACTTGCCCCCTGTTCAATGTGCCACGGGCAAATTTGTTGGGATCAATCATACAGAAACTAGAGGGTACCCCACCAAAATTCCACCTTGCCCAAATCTTGCAGGATAAGGATACTCATACGACCCTGAAAGTGGCAAGGTTCCTGGTCGCTGTCCTTACCCAAAAGTGACGCCAAGGAGCACTACAAGCTAACTAAGGCGTAGTATGCCATTCTATCTTATAGTATTTTATTGTTATAGTGGTGTTTTAGCGGCTGTTTTTCCCACGTGCACAAGTTGTTATTTATGTGTCGTTTTTACCTGTATGGGCCTATGGCCGTAAATAAAAATTACTTATTAATTACTTATCTTTGCTTTTAACCTCCAAGTTTTCAAAAATGCAATAAGCACCAGTTCCCACCCACCCCCTGAAAATAATTATAGGAAGCAGAGCAGGAATGCAGGTGGGGGCAGGGGGTGGGGTTAGCTCTTAATGCATCTTTTTTGTGGGGGGAAATATCCCATTGGCCCCGGTAGGGGATTTCTCTGCAATGCAAATTGAGTTAAATTCCCACTCCATGCCTGCCATGATCCTGATCATTATTGCCCCCACCTCCAGTTGATACTATTTGCATTTTTTAAAAACCTGCATTTTAAACACAATGATGCGTTTGGTGTCAAACTTGGCTGGCCTTATGATCCTTTTAAACTGAAGAGATTAATGCCGGGGATTGATCTTGGAACCTTTTTTCATGAGAAGTATGTATTCTCCCGCTGAGCTATTAGGGCATGTTAAGAAGCAAAGGCTATAGTTTCTTGGCCTGCAGAAAGAAGAGCCTACAGCATGGGTAGGCAAACTAAGGCCCGGGGGCCGGATCCGGCCCAATCGCCTTCTAAATCTGGCCCCTGGATGGTCTGGGAATCAGCATGTTTTTACATGAGTAGAATGTGTCTTTTTATTTAAAATGCATCTCTGGGTTATTTGTGGGGCCTGCCTGGTGTTTTTACATGAGCAGAATGTGTGCTTTTTTAAAATCCACTTCCGAACTGGAGAGGAGGTGGGGTTGCGGGCTTCACGTCCACCCCACATGTGCGGGGCTAGCCTGCAGCCTCCGCGCGACTGAGGGAACTCCCGGCTGCGTCACCGCCTGGCCAGCCAATTGGCTGGTTGGCTGGGTGTGGCTAGCGCTATTTAGCGCTGGAGTGCCCAGGGGATCTCCCTCTTTGGCCGCTTCTACGCTCCGGTTTCCCACCCTCCCTCCCTTTTAGGTTGTCCATCTGACCTTGCTATGGACCTCGGTTGGTCGCCATTGAGGGGCCTGGTAGGAATTTTTCTATGTGGCAAATTGGTACCAGGCACAAGTTGTGGCCATTTTTAGCCCATTAACCTTAAATACTTGTGTCATATGTCTTTATTTCCTCTGGGGGAGGCGGGAACTTGCCATGCAAAAATGCATCTCTGGGTTATTTGTGGGGGCTGCCTGGTGTTTTTACATGAGCAGAATGTGTGCTTTTATTTAAAATGCATCTCTGGGTTATTTGTGGGGCACAGGAATTAGTTCAATATTTTTTTCAAAATATAGTCCAGCCCCCCACAAGGTTTCTGGGACAGTGGGCTGCCTCCCTGCTGGAAAAGTTTGCTGACCCCTGGCCTACAGGATAGAGGAGAAGGAAGACTGGGACTAACACAGACCCATGTGCATCTCTTCTGAAGTTACAAAGGAGGGACACTTTAGCCACGACCTTACCTGGCCTCCACAAAGTAAGAGCAGAAGAACTTCCTGCTGGAGCAGGCCAGTGGCTCATCTAATCCAGCATCTTGTTCTCACATTGGCCAATCAAGTGCCTGTGGAGAACCTGCAAGCAGGATTTGAACACAAGAGTGCTCTCTCCTCCGGTTGTTTCCACCAAGAAGCACTGCTGCCTTCAGGCAGAGCATAGTCCACATGGCTAGTAGACATCAATAGCCCTCTCCTCCATGAAGTTGTCTAACCCTCTTTCAAAGCCATCTAGGTTGGTGGTCGGAACGTGGGCGGCACTGTGGGTTAAACCACAGAGCCCAGGACTTGCCGATCAGAAGGTCGGTGGATCGAATCCCGGTGACGGGGTGAGCTCCTGTTGCTCGGTCCCTGCTCCTGCCAACCTAGCTGTTCAAAAGCACGTCAAAGTGCAAGTAGATAAATAGGTACCGCTCCAGCAGGAAGGTAAACGGCATTTCCGTGCGCTGCTCTGGTTCGCCAGAAGAGGCTTAGTCATGCTGTCCACATGACCCGGAAGCTGTACGCTGGCTCCCTCGGCCAATACACCGAGATGAGCGCCGCAACCCAAGTCAGTCATGACTGGACCTAATGGTCAGGGGTCCCTTTACCTTTACTTTAGGTTGGTGGTAATCACTGTCTCCTTTGGGAGTGAGTTCCATAGTTTTAACTAACGATGTGTTGCCTGGAGAAGTATTTTATTTCATCCGTCCCAACATCCAGCTTCGTTGGATAGCCACGAGTTCGAGTGTCCCCTTCCTCTGTTAGCTCAGTGTTTGAC
The DNA here is from genome assembly GCF_964106915.1 of Podarcis gaigeae. Lineage (NCBI taxonomy): Eukaryota > Metazoa > Chordata > Lepidosauria > Squamata > Lacertidae > Podarcis > Podarcis gaigeae. Next base: position 15,774,405 of record NC_139686.1, on the reverse strand, counting down.
AGCTGGCTCTGGTACAAGAAATGAGAAACAACTTGCAGAGTTGTTGAACTACCAATGGATAATCCGGAAAAGCCTTTAGCTTCAGCCTCTTATCTGTAAAATGGGAATAACAGTGATGGGCCATCTTGTTAGGGAGCACAAGATAAGAACGGCGAAGTTTGCAAATCAAATAGAATTGAATAATTGGTTTCCTCTGTCTTGGAGCATATCCATGACAGAATGCACTCTTCCTATGCCCCACTTTAATGAAGCTAGTAATCACACAATTATTCGTAGGCGTGTGTTAAATATGACACTGGCCATGGCACTATCTATATATCTATAACATGGGAAAGCAGCTTCATTTGTAAGTGCCTGCCGCGTCAACCAAACCGCATTGCAATCAAAGTGGTCTAAGGGTGACTCATTAATTAATTGTTCTTTTTTTACTGTGCGCTATTGAATTAATGAGTAATTTGTGCTGGGTAGCTCTCTGAACACATTGATTACATGAGATATTTTCTGGGAAGCTTTCGTCCCAGAGACATGCTGGAGAGAAGGAAGGAGCAGAACATCCTTCCTGTAGCCTCCTTAATGGCAGGTCCAGGAGAACTAAATCATCCAAAGGGCATTTAGAATGTATCTGAGCCAGGTGGCTGACAGCTTCAGATGCTTTCCTTCACACCACTCCTCCTATAATACTGCTAACTAGTGATGTTAAGCTGTTCCCTTGCCCATCGCTCTCTGGCATTATAATTGAGTATGTGCATTTGAGTGGTATTCTTTTTTTTTTGTGGGGAGCACAACTGCTTCCTTCTCCTGCATGGACACCATTTGAAATGGAAAAGAATAGAGATCTTCCTTCAGCCATAGGAGAGTTCTTGAGCAATACCCATTCCATTCAATAGCACTTGCAATGAGTGCAGAACATAGAACCAGGAAGCCGATGCATTTAAGTTGGGGAGGAGCTGCAATTTATTTTACTTAGGCTATGGGGTTTAGGACGGCAAACTGCATTTCCTTTGTTTGTGGTGCTGGAGCATGATATGGCACAAAGGGCTGTTGAAACTATGCTTTATTTAAACCCCATGTGCAATATTCGTTTATAGGATTTAGGTGGATTTTTTGTTTAATCCCTTGAACTGCAAATGGGCAAATTGATAATGTAGTTGGGCGATGGCAGCACAGATGAAGCTTTCAGAACAATCAATTAAATGCATCAAATTATGCCCAGCAATCACCCCAGATCTTCTGGGAGTGGGGGTGTGGTTTTGGACAAGATTTATTCTAGGCACAGATGACTGCAAACTGCCCACTGCTGAGAAAATTACAAGAAACTACTTAGCATTACATTGTGTGCGTGTGTTGGAAGTGGGAATCTTTAAAACCCTCCCTTTGCCTGCAGAGTCCAAAAATGTTAACAAGATTGCTCCCCCCCCCCCATCTTTCTCTCTGATGAACACTTTTGTTCACTGGTAGTTAAAACCAACTGCAAACTGATGTAGGGGAGGCATTCTTTTAATTTTAATTTATTATTTTTTTTAAAAAAAGAACATTGGGACATGTGATTTTGAAAGAGTGATGACTCATGATCAGGATAAAACTCCACCAAACACAGTGATCCAATCTGGCCGTGCTTATGTAATTCAGGTTTCACACGCAGAGGGTCCTGATCCAATCCCTGGCATCCCCAGGTAGGGGAGGGAAAGATGACTGTCAGAAGCTGCCAAGAACTGCTGCCAGTCCTAGAATCAGAGAATTGGAAGGGACCCAAAGTCCCACCCAGTCCAACTGCCAGCCATGCAGGAACCACAGCTAACCAACCCCCTATAGACAGTCACCGTAGCCCAGTGGTTTTCAACCAGTGTGCCGTGGCACCCTGGGGTGCCTTGAATGATAGCTAGGGGTGCCACGGGCAACACTGACCTCTGTCCCTCTTTCCCTCCCTCCCTCCTCTGATGCCTTCTCACGTCTCTGCCTCCCAAAGGCTTGCACAGCTTACACACTGAGAGACAGTGTGGTGTAGTGGTTAAGAGCGATAGACTCGTAATCTGGGGAACCGGGTTCGCATCTCCGCTCTTCCACATGCAGCTGCTGGGTGACCTTGGGCCAGTCACACTTCTCTGAAGTCTCTCAGCCCCACTCACCTCACAGAGTGTTTGTTGTGGGGGAGGAAGGAAAGGAGAATGTTAGCCACTTTGAGACTTCTTCGGGTAGTGATAAAGTGGGATATCAAATCCAAACTCTTCTTCTATCACAGCAGCCCTGGCTACAAGCTCTGCAGGCGAATGATGCCTCTGGGGGGGCACCTCTCGGGGGGGGGGCAGATCATACACCAGGGACAGCAGCAGCAGCTGCCCAGATGACTCCCAAGGAGAAGGAAGAGGAGAAGAGGCTGAGGGAACACTTAGGGACAAGAGAGGGTGTTCAAAAAAGGGTGAGAGGGTGCCAGCTCTGCAGGAAAGGGGTGACATAACTGGGTTCCTGAGCCCCACAGGAGTGCCGCAGTAGTTGGTTAAGGGAGCCATGAACTCAAAAAGATGGAATGCTTCTGCTGTAGCCAATTTAGTTGAGCAACTTTCTATGCAGCCACAATGAGACAGGCAGCAACCAATAGCATTGACCACCTGTAAGGAGAGAACAGGGGAGATTGTCCTATGGGTTTACAGTGAAAGAGCCAGTGGCAGTGGCCGTGGCAAGGTGTGTGTGAAAGGCTGCCATCACTGCTGCTCCTTTGGGAAGCATGTGGAAGAAACCTGAATTTTATTATGCTTCCCTCAGTGGCAGCAGGAGCTGGGAAACCCTGCAAGGGGGGAGTGGGGTTGGCGAGCAGGGGTGCAGCTCCTAGTACATATAATAAAAGATGTTGGTGTTGCCATGCTGCAGTTTTGGGGGAAGCTTTGGGACCACTGCTTTATGTGATAAATGCTGACAAACCTGGGAATGAGTTCCAGTTGCCTCTCTAGCAAACAAAAAGCTGCAACAGGGCTAATCCACAATTCCATTTGTCCTGTCCTGTAGCGGTTTTGCCTTGGCCCTGCTGGCACTCTGCAGAAAACCCTACTGCCATTTGTTCCAAAGATTGGGTTTCCCCAGGGGGAAGTGGTGGGCCAAATGGAGGTGTGGCTAAGCCCATAGTCTCTCCCAAGCCCAAGTATACCTGAAGGAGTGTCTCCACCCTCATCATTCTGCCCAGACACTGAGGTCCAGCTCCAAAGGCCTTCTGGCGGTTCCTTCACTGCGAGATGTGAGATTACAAGGGAACCAGGCAGAGGGCCTTCTTGGTAGTGGCGCTCGCCCTGTGGAATGCCCTCCCATCAGATGTCAAGGAAATAAACAACTATCTGACTTTTAGAAGACATCTAAAGGCAGCCTTGTTTAGGGAAGTTCTTAATGTTTGATGTTTTCCATTTTGAATCTGTTGGGAGCTGCCCAGAGTGGCTGGGGAAACCCAGCCATATGGGCAGGGTACAAGTAATAAATTATTATTTTATATTATTATTATTATTATTATTATTATTATTATTATTATTATTATTATCCATTTTATTTTCCATTATTATCCATTAATTCAATTAAGCTTTCATAGCCAATAGCCGTTTTTAGATTTTTATTCCTATTGAGACTTGTGCTCTTGCACATCTGTGTATGAATATCTTTGCTGGTGTGTGCTTTTAAGAAAGGAAATAGGATAATCTTGATCAGGCTTCCTCAACCTCAGCTCTCCAGATGTTTTGATACTACAATTTCCATCACCCCTGACCACTGGTCCTGCTAGCTAGGGATCATGGGAGTTGTAAGCCAAAAACATCTGGAGGGCTGAGGTTGAGGAAGCCTGATCTTAATCATATCCCATAGTTTTGCCTCTTTTCTAGTATGGCTGCATCCTATTCTGGATGCTTCCTAACCCCACAGCTGTGCTAAAAATGCCATATAGGCAGATGACAGGATAATGTGGCTGGTCACCCTCACTTCACAGCTGTAGCTCCACAGCAAACTGTCTTTGGGGTCAGTATCTGACATGCCATGGTAGAAACAGACAGGATCACCCACTGCATGATGCATGGAAGATCTACCACCAACCAAAAGCAGTCAGCGATGCCCCAAAGGAAAAGCAATCAGTGTTGCCCCAAATGAACCAATGGTACTACTTGGCTATGGCACAATCGCCTTCCTGTAGAAAAAGTGTAGAGCAGGGTTTGTTTTGCCCTCCCCCAGCCTGGAGGCTGCAATACCTTGAGGGCAACCTTGAAGGAGCTGGATGCCAGTGGTGGGCCGGGTAGAGGTAAGTAAGTAAGTGCAGGTGCCACTCTTAACAGGTGCCACAGCAGGGTCCATTCGTGCTGTGCAGAAGCCACCTAATACACACACACCTCCATTTGGGCAAGTAGGAGGCATTATTGCCATTTAAGGGCACATTCCAGCCAGGAGAAAGGATGGGAAGCAGACCGGGTGAAGCATATGGGCCTGAGGACTGGATGGAGGCCAGGAGAACTGCATTGGTCCCTTGGACCTGATGTTCCTCACCTCTGCTGTCTAAAAACTGTCTAAAAAGGGTTGCATGATTTAATCAGGTAGAGATATCAAACATAGGAGCGGATTCTGGTTGGATGACACCATAGAGCTACAAAGGTTGGTGCTAAAATACCCCCCCCCCCAACATCCCATGCTATTTATAGGTGGCAAAATTGTGGAGAGCATTTTGCTGCGTGCTTTTGGGGAACCGGTGAAATATTCCCAAGGGTTTCTCCTGAGAAACTGATGCTCACTTAATAAGGTATGAAACTTATGTTAGCCAATAGAGATTAAAATTGGATCCACAGCTGTACCCCAAGCTCATAGATGGTAGGGCTGGAAAGATAATTCCACTGATAATTTTTTTTTTTCTAATGGAGGAGTGAAATTCTCTAACAGCTTAGGAGAACTTTTTGAAAATTACTCAAAATTGTTTTCTGAGAAATTTTAGGTTACGTGAAGTGATGGCCGCTGTCTTCTTTGCAAACCAGTGGCAAATGCGGTAATTTCGTTGTCCCTGAGAGGGGGCAATGACAATAAAGATATTATTATTATTATTATTATTATTAACTGGGGAACTGGTAGTTGGCCCCAAAAAAGTGGTGGTGTTGAGTCAGTAGATGAGAAGCACCAGCTTGAGATTTTGCCATCCAATCCTTAGAGTTTATTTATTTTTAGACTGCCCCACCCCAAACAACTTGGAATGGACAACAATAAATTAAGAAACAAAGAATACAATATCCAGTCGAATTCTGATTAAACGCATCTACAAAAGTCAACAGATGTGATAGCCTCAGCGCTCTGAGTGGAGGTTCTTCATTTCTATCTCCCCTTCCCCCACCGAAAAACAGCAGCTCATATCGAAAATGTCTGACATTGCTTCTGAAAGGTTATGCAGGTTTTGGCGAGTCTGCAGCATGACAGCACTTCCTTAGCTGTGGGGCAGCCCCTAGGAATGCCCCTCTGCAAGGCCCAGATGTCTTGAGTTATTAGTCAGGAGGTGACCTCAAGAGGGCACTCTTGGTCAACGTTATGGGCTGTGATGGTCATATGGAGGGAGACAGTCTCTTAGGTATGCTCTACCCAAACCGGATAGATGTTTAGGCAGGACACTGATTTTTCTTTTCTTAAATAACGTTTCTGTACAGGAGCAGAAATCACTATGCTACATTAAAATAACTTCAGAAATATATATATACATATAAAATTTTTACATGACACCCAAAGGCACTGATTTGCATTGGGGCTCAGCTCCTCATTCCCAGTTATATTGGAAACAAGCAATTACATATATATATATATATCGGAGGGGGGAAGTATACAGAACACAGTAGCCCCCGCCTCAAATAATTAAACGCCCACTCCGTAAGGTTGAGAAGTACTGCCAACAAAGTTGCGGGGGGAAACCCCCGCTGAAATTCTGTAGCAAACAGAAAGTACTTTTTGAACTGTATGGAATAAAATAGCTAACATCGTTCAATATAATAATAGTAATGATAAGAAAAGCTTGCATGAGATCTAATGAAAGACTGAGAACCTCAGAAGCTTCAGCGTGGTGGCTAGAATTATAATCCAGTCTGAAATTAAGCACCTCCAAATCCCATCGCTTTCAATGGGAGAGTTTGGCATGCACTTAAATAGACCCAGTTCAAGTCAATGGAACTGTGCACTTAACTTTGGCCAGTTTTACCCATCAGTTTTAATTCAATAGATCAAGCATTTGTGAAGCTCTTAAAACGGAGAAGAATGCATGGGATTGGCTCTCTCTCTTTCTCTCTTTTTTTTTTTGCTTTTGTTTTGTTTTTACTAGAAAGATACAGCTCTTTCAAAATAGCTGGTAGATACAGAAAGCATAAATATACAATAAAGTTTAAACACCGATTGTACTAAATGCAACAATACAAAGAAGCAAATGGTAACACAATAAAACTGTATTACATTTGTGCTTTGAATATTACAGTACATTATATACATTGGTCCAAAATAAGCATCTCATGCCAAATGACGCAAAAGAAAAAATAAAGTAAAATAAGATAACCAAAACAGCAAGCAAAAGAGAAAAAGGAAAGGGGAAAAAACTCCAGCAAGTATTTACATTATCTTTTAATAAACATTCAACTGTGAACTGGTGCAATTTCCACTACATATATTTGAAGTCCGCCTTTTATTCCACACAACCATCCTGTCTCCCTATTTCTATGCTATTCAGTAGGTTTTGCCATTGTTTTTCTTTTTAATATATATATATATATGTATATATATATACACGTTGAACAAAAGCAAAGAAAAGAAAGGGTAAGAACATAGTGCTTCAATATTCTCTGCGACGAGGCATCGGATCAGCGAACTTGGGGCGCGTAACCTTCTTTCATTAAACCCTCCTCATAGTCTGTCTGGCACAGTATCATGTTGTTCTTTAGGAAAAATTTGTCTCCCACGCAAAATCTGGAAATACAAGAGGGGGAAAATAAGATGAGAAACATGGAGGATCCAAGTTGCATTTAAAACATAGGTGTCAGGAAAACAAGCAGTTTTTTGTTGCCATCGGATGAGCCTAGCCAATGTGGGGAACGACCAGAAACACTCTTGCCGAATACCTCAGTGTTTGAACTTGAATATACCCAGGGACCTAAATTGTCCAGGGCTTTGTACATTAATACAACGACCATGAACCAGGCTTGGTAGTAGATGAACACCATTTCCACAATGGTGTCAGATGTTGTGGGCCATGTTCCCTCATCAATTTCTGCACCAGCTAGAGCTTCAGGAGCAGAGTCAATGGCAGCCCCACACAGAGCATGTTGCTGTAATCCAGCCCTGGGGTTATGAACCCATGGACCACAGCAGTTGTATAAAGACTAAGCCACTGTTGACCACTTCTCTTGGTGGCACTATAGAACGTTAGACATTTCAGAAGCCTTTCCCAACCTGATGCCCACCAGATGTTTGGGACTACAATTCCCATCAGCCCCGGCTTAGGGAAGGCTGCACCACGGCGTCACAAAAATCTTCACTTGGTGGCTTCATCACACTATTTAATTCCATCCGCATCGCTGTCAATCGACATTTCAGGCCCGGGAGGGGTCATGTGAATTGGCCTTTATATACAGCCAAGCTAATTTCGCACTAAGTGTGACATGGGCAATACTTTTTCAATGGGTTCATTTTTCCTTAATAACAAAAAGAGAGCTCTCTTTTAATGCCCGCCTTGAGAAACAGAGGGAGCACCACACCCCAAGGGGTCTTTTGGCGCAGAGAAGAGCTTTCGCTAATGAATGATCGTGCATCGGGGGGTCACATTCTGTTTGTGGCCAACGCTCCATCTATAAAAACATATTGGGAGGTGTGACACCCAAAAGCTCCAATTAAACCAAATCGAGTAACCTAAATGAACTTCTTAGCATTGAGGCAGACAGATGAAAACCAGTCTCCCTCAGCTAATTACCCGCTTTACTCTTGAAACTATTGTTTAATTCGGTAATGGATTACAATGTTCTTTTTTGCCGTATAATTTTCCAAGCGAGCGACATCTTGGACACAATTAGAAGCAGAAATAAATGTGCACGTTGTTTACGGTAGATTTAACAACAGAGTAGCTATGGGAATAGGCTGTATATGTACTTAATTGTAACAATTTAACCTTCAAATAGCGGTGTCTGGTGTAGTTGACCCAGTAAAAGTACGTATAATTACACAAGTTGACCTTGGCGACCTTCGATTGTGGGGCCCCCACCCTCCCCACCCTTTTTATCAGTCAGTCAGTTTCTAATGATGTCTGAAGCAGAAATCTGAGGGAATTGTCACAGAGTAAATTGTGTATTGAAAGGAGGCCTTTAATGTTTTGTGAAGTTGTGAGGTTTTAAATGGGGCAGCAGTTGGGCTGATTTACATTTGTAAAGATTGGAATGCTAGACAAACAGCGAACCCATTTATTTTCCAACCGGGTAGCTTTGGAAATTTATCCTTATGCTCGCTAAATAGAGTGAGGGAAAATAGTGTAATAAAAAAGTGGATTGAAAAGAATTAGCTTGGCTCCTGAAGGAAAATTGGGCTGTTTATGTGTGGACTCCCCTCTCCTCCCCACCTCACGCTCTCCCCCATCTCTCGGATTAATACCCGCTCATAGCTCTTGACTGAAAATACAGATTATGGAACCGGTCCTGAAAACGCTTTTCAAGTTATTTATGGTCAAAGCAGCTTCATAGAGAAAACACACACTCCTAATTTTGGATCCCCCCACTCTTCCCCGACATATTTTTATATTTCGTTATATTCCACCTACATCTTATTGAGTGGAGCAGATGGAAATAAAAAAAGGGCTCCTGCAGAGGGTAAGCAGTTATTTTCTGAGCTCTTTAGCACCTGACCATTTTTGTTTCTCTGCAAAAATAAAAAAAAACCCCATGTTAAACAGCTTTTCTGGCCAAATTGCACAATACTTGCAGAGTTCTTCCTTCCACAAAGCATACCTCAGTTATATAAAAAGAAGCTCATATGAATATATAACTGGGTGTGTGTTCGTGGGGGGAAGAGTCTGCCGCCCAGTCACATCTCCTCTGTTGATTGTGGCCAGAGTGGTCCATCCTCACTTAGGTAAAGGGGTAAAGGTAAAGGTAAGACTCCCTGGAAAAGACCCTGATGTTGGGATAGATGGAGGGCACAAGGAGAAGGGGACGACAGAGGAAGTGGTTGGACAGTGTTCTCGAAGCTACCAGCATGAGTTTGACCAAACTGCGGGAGGCAGTGGAAGATAGGTGTACCTGGCATGCTCTGGTCCATGGGGTCATGAAGAGTCAGACATGACTAAATGACTAAACAACAACAACAAAGGTAAAGGACCCCTGGGTGGCTAAGTCCAGTCAAAGGCTACTATGGGGTTGCTACGTTCATCTCGCTTTCAGGCTGAGGGAGGCAGCGTTTGTCCACAGACAGTGTTCCAGGTCATGTGGCCAGCATGGCTAAACCACTTCGGGCACAACAGGACACCATGACGGAAACCAGAGCGCACGGAAATGCCGTTTACTTTCCTGTCACAGCGGTACCTATTTATCTACTTGCACTGGCGTGCTTTCGAACTGCTAGGTTGGCAGGAGCTGAGACAGAGCAACAGGAGCTCACTCCATCGTGGGGATTCGAACCACCGATCTTCTGATCAGCAAGCCCAAGAGGCTCAGTGGTTTAGACCACAGTGCCACCCGCATGCCTATCCTCACTTACCACAACAATGGTAGCCTTGCCTCATGCACACCTTCCCAGAGCTGCACCAGAACAAAGGTGGTTCTTCCTTCCCTTAGGGAAGGTCTATAGCTCAGTAGAAGAACATCTGCCTTGCAAGAAGAAGGTCCTAAGTTCAATCCCTGGCATCTCCAGGTAGGGTTAGGAGAAACCCCTGCCTGAAATCGTGGAGAGCAGCTGCTAGGCAGTATAGACATTAGTGAGCTAGGTGGACCAACAGTCTGACTCTGTATAAGGAAGCTTCCTATGTAAATGCAGTAGTGGCAGACTACTCAAGGTGGCAGACTACTCTAAGTGACAGATAAGCTCAAGGTGGAGAACTGGTGGCTCTCCAGATGTTACTCTCATCAGCTCCAGCCAGCATGGGCATTGTCAAGGCTGATGAGAGTCCAGCAACATCTGGAGGGATACAAGTTCTTCAGCCCTGTCATGGGCAATGCTTGAAACCTATTCCAATATCATCTTTCACAAAGAAGGTGAAATGGCCTTCCCCCACCAGACCCCTTGCTTGGCTTACATGGTGGTGGTAGCAGTGACAACACCGATGGGGTTCCTCAACATTGGGTCCCCAGCTGTTGCTGGACTACAACACCCATCACCCCTAGCCAGGTCAGTCAATGGACAGGAATAATGGGGTGGGAGTTGCAGTCCAGGAACGAGTCTGAAGAATGCCACTCTAGATGATGTAGGGAGAACAGTTGTTTTCCAACTTTCTACTTTCAAAGAAGAAAATATGACATTTCCTTATATTGGCCTTGGTCAACCTGGCACCCTTCGGGACTGCGGATCCCATCAGCTATCTTACACAAACCAATGGTCTATCTACTTTGGTACTCTTAGTGGCAGCAGCTCTCTGGGCAAATGTCTCTCCCAGCACCTGCTCTCCCTATATTCTGATTTGTAAGGAGCACTTAAGCCACAGTTTCCTGGTTTAGGCATCGCAGGAAACAGTGGTTTAACAAGCAGAGATGTCAATGCCAAAGCCAGGCAAGGTGAGTGGGTGGGTGCAGGCACAAGTCTCCTTGGTCTAATGAACCAAGGTTTAAAATTGAAATTACACTGTTATTTTTGAATCGAGCCTATTTGTACATCTAGCCAAGTACTATGTAATCGTACCTTGACTGGCAGTGACTCTCCAAAGTCTCAGGAAGAATTTTTTCCTATCTGCTATTACCTGATCCTTTTGAGCAGAGGCACAAAAGATTTGAGCTGAGCCCTCTGGTGAGAACAGGCTTTGACGAAAGAGTTATTTCAACACTTTTTACAACATGCAAGCATACCTGAAGAAGTTAGTACGTGGCCATTAAAAAGTCCTGTGCTATTTTATTGTTTGCTAAATTGTGATTTTAAATCAATCTGTTAACTTCCAACATCACATCTAGCTGAGCCCCTAGAATTTCCCTCTCTGCTGGTTACACAAAACATTCATACTTGCAAATATTTATATTATTATTATATTTTAATTCTTCTTCTTTTTTCTTCTTTTTCAGGCAAGAAGATTGTAGCGATGGCCACTATCTTTTTTTTTTTTTTTTTAAAAAAGAAAACCTATCACTAATCCGAAACCTCTATACACTGAAAAAGAAGCCCACCGTCTTTTGTTCTTCGGCTAACAAAAATTATCTGCCTTGCTTGACTGATAAAGATTAGCCGACTTCTTGCATTAAAGAAGTTTATCTTGTACGGGATGAAGTGACAAGACAGTAACTAAGTGCTAATTGTGCATAACCAGCGCTAAAGATATGCAGGCCCATTACGACATGCAATAAATGAAGCGAACAACAAGAACGTATTAGACAGTTTTAATAATGACACTAGAACAGTGGTTTGGAGCAATAAGGATGGGGGAAAGTCTTTAAGAGTTTCAATTCAAAAGAGTATGCAATTATTTCGTACTTGAATGGATTCCACTGGTAGGGTAAGGCTGACCTTATTTTGAATGCAGACTCTTTAGTTCTGCACCAAAACAAGGCTGATGTATAGGAACTGTAAATGGCCCTGTAACTTCTAATTGCTTAGCATTATTACATAGTTTAAACAGTGGTTATTACTTGTCTGATATTTTAATTTTCTGCACATCGTGATGAAAAAGGTCAATTTGGCTTTGTTTTAGAATGTAATTGTAGAAAGCTATAATTATGGCAGCTGCACAATTCACACTGCATGAGGGATGCTCGGCTGTATGTGTGCGTGTGTGTTTTTAAAACTCACTATGTCGCTACAGAACGAAGCGGAGCTGCCTCTTCCATTATTTTACCCCACACATTAGAGAAACGGGCAAATCCATTCATTTCCTGACCATGACACTTTGTGGGGGTTTTTAAAGCCAGGACTAGCTAATGTGGCATGGGGACCCAGGTGGCGCTGTGGGTTAAACCACAGAGCCTAGGACTTGCCGATCAGAAGGTTGGCGGTTCGAATCCCCACGACGGGGTGAGCTCCCATTGCTCGGTCCCTGCTCCTGCCAACCTAGCAGCTCGAAAGCACGTCAAAGTGCAAGTAGATAAATAGGTACCACTCCAGCGGGAAGGTAAACGGCGTTTCCGTGCGCTGCTCTGGTTCGCCAGAAGCAGCTTAGTCATGCTGGCCACATGACCCGGAAGCTGTACACCAGCTCCCTTGGCCAGTAAAGCGAGATGAGCGCTGCAACCCCAGAGTCGGCCACGACTGGACCTAATGCTCAGGGGTCCCTTTACCTTTAGCTAATGTGGCACTCTTTAGATGCTGTTGGACTACAACTCCCATCATCAGCTGACCATTGGCCATGCTGGCTGGCGCTGATGGGAGTTATGGTCCAAGGACATCTAGAGGACTAGCCCTGTTTTTACCCATCATTCAGTTCTGTCTCCACAGGAGCAGCCCATGTGGTGAGGCAGAGCCACAGAATGGCCCTCCTGGCACTTGGGTTGCTGCAGCTTGCCCTGATGCCATTGGGGTAGGGCTGGGCAGCTGTGAGGTTGGGGCTCCATCAGCGCACCAAGCACTGGAACCAATCTGGCGGCCCTACCAGGGCAAGTGCACAGCCCAAAGGTATAAACACAGCAGAGAGCTAACTTTCTTGTAAAAGACAACCCTTACAGTCGCTTCTACAGCTTTGGATACCTCTGCACACCAATCTGGAATCTAGGCAGCTATTTCCAGGTCTGTGCTGTATGGAGCTGTTGCAGCAGCTGGAGACCACCCCCTTTCCACCAGTTTATGTACCTTCCTCTGACAGGGTGTGCATAGGTAGCTGGAGACTATGCCTGTATAGAAACTGCCTCTGCTCTTCCTGCTTCAGTTCCCTTCTGGTTCTGGGAAAGAGTGGTGCAGGGAGAGGGTAGGGAAGCCCCCAGCACTTTCTTTGCCTGGCCTGTCTCCTCCCCCGCTTTGAAGCTTCCTTTGCCTCTGATTCTTGTTTCCTGGTTGGTACAGGAACCCACAGACCACTGTTCCTCCTCTCCTGAGTGGGACTCCAGAGTCCTGCCAGTCCCTGACACTGCCCCACTCCAGTGCAGGTTAGTTGCAGTGACATTCCATTCCAGTGGCTTCCATGTTAAGCCAGTTAAGGTTGAGGAAGTAGGAGAGCCACCTCAACAAACATTTTTATGTATTTTATAACATATTTAATGTGCGCCTTCTTCCAAAAAATGGGCTGTACCCATTGTTATGCAAGCAAAGTTCCACTCACCCAAGAGACTCCCCTTTCTTCTGCTCTACAAACACCTCCCTGAAATCTGACTTGCAGGGTGCACATGGTGGCCAGAAGGGCCAGGAGAAGAGGAAGTTCTTTTGTGCTCATGGAAGTTTGCTGTGCAAGTGGATGTTGGGATGCATCTTGGGAGATGGGGTAATTGGCAGCCCCCCAGCTGGCTCCAGCCCACCGGCTGGCAGCCGGGGCAAACTCCACGTCTCGGAACAGCATCAAAAACTGTGACTCAAGCCTCAGAAACCTTTAGAGACTGAGCACGCAAGCCAGCAGAGATAAAAACTCTTTGCAACGGAAGTAGCGGACAGAGGCATATGTAAGCATATTTATTCAGCATTAGAACAAAGGAAAAACATGTCTGCTTCAATTCGTGTCCAAGCAAAAAGCATAGGTAAAGGTAAAGGGACCCCTGCCCGTACTGGCCAGTCTTGACAGACTCTAGGGTTGTGCGCCCATCTCACTTAAGAGGCCGAGGGCCAGCGTTGTCCGGAGACACTTCCAGGTCACGTGGCCAGCATGACAAAGCTGCATCTGGCGAGCCAGCGCAGCACACGGAAACGCCATTTACCTTCCCGCCACTAAGCGGTCCCTATTTATCTACTTGCACCCGGGAGTGCTTTCGAACTGCTAGGTTGGCAGGCGCTGGGACCGAGCAACGGGAGCGCACCCCGCCCTGGGGATTCGAACCGCCGACCTTTTGATCGGCAAGCCCTAGGCGCTGAGGCTTTTACCCACAGCGCCACCCGCGTCCCATAGCAAAAAGCATAGGCAAAAGCTATATACAATGGAAGTTAACAGACATGTGACATACAAAAACTCCACATACCTGTTCTAAAGGTGGAACGGAAACTCATTATCCTAACAGTGGATACAGCCCAATGTGCATTTCAACACTTATGAAGTGTTGAAAACTGAATCATAATATTCTGCGAATGTTTTAAAGTTTTAAAGTCAGAGTTTTAAAGTTTCGCAGCCCTGCAGCATTTTAACCTGAGACTCCAAAAGAATCTGTCCATGTACATTTTTATAATGGGTTGGGTCTAGACTTAGTCAAGCTCAGAGAAGAATCAAGTGATTTCAGTGGGTCTAAAAGTAGCGATGACTTGAGCCCAGTTGGTTTCTGCAGGTCTAAGTCTGGATTCAAGCCAACATGCTCAAAGTCAAAATGAAGCGGATCTCCAAAAGGATAGGACCTCCATAATTTCATAGCCACAGAAGGTTTTGCTCTATGTGATACTGGGGCTCAGTGATGGTGGCAGCATTACGATGGAGCTGCCACTCAAATTCGGAGCTGCATTCAGATGCAATTTGCACCAATGGATTTTAGCATTACAATCAAGAATGGCCTCAGGTTTGCAAGCCATGGTTTACCATGTTTGCCGCTAAACCATGAACAAAATATACAGTACAATCACCGTAGATGTGGGGCAAAGGGAAGAACTAAATTCTTGCTTGTAATACTGAACCACAGATAATTATTGTGCAAGAGTAGGGTTGCTGTGATAAGAGGTAGGTGAGAGCGGGTACACTGTGTCCAGTTTTGCCCAGAGAATGATAGCAAGCTATTGTACCTCCATACCCTCCTAATTCTAGGTCAGTCCCAAGTTGGTTTCAATACATGGAAGGAGACTTAAGAAACTCTCCTACCTCTGATTACAAAGTTGACAGGCGAAGCAGTCCAGGTGGTAAACATTGTCCTTGGCCCTCATCACCATCTCAAAAGCAGGGATGAGTTTGCTGCAGGCTGCACAGTTTCCCGTAACGCCAAATAACCTACAGAAAATTTTTAAAAAAAGATGAGTGGAGGAGGCATGATTGGTTGGGTCAAGAAAAGAGAAGCCCCCTATATAGTACCCAATAATCACACTTGCATTTTTCTTCCTTCCCAGACATAAATCTATATTTGATTTCACCACGAGACTAAACTTCTCTCGGAAATGCTAAAGTGCAAATGTACCGAGAGGGTGATGGCGGAGGCACGAGCTGCTTTTCATCTCCACTCGCAGATAAGTATTCTACTGTCATAAAGCTTTCTAGAAAAGGCGGAAAGATACGGAACTGCGGGGAAATAGTTTATTCTCTCCCTTCGCTAGAAAAATCTACATAGCTAGCATACAGTACGTAAAGTTACTCGATGTGGTAGGGAGTGAGCATTCTCATTCTTGGAAAGATGATAAAGGAAGGGGAAAACAACAAGCCCGGGACTATGTTATAGGGAATAGAAATTTCTTAAATAAATAAGAAATAATAATAAATAAAGCTCAGCAAAATGTTAGCCTATGGCACGGATTATGGAGTGAGCTTGTCCGATAGTGCAGTAAAATAATAATTATAATAATAACAACAACAACAACAACAACCCACAACTCCTTGGAGCTCACTGTAAATACGAGTGTGATGTAAAACCTTGGCCTCAGTGCTATTTATTTGTAACACACAAGCTTTAGCAAAAGAGGAAATAATACTTTGGTGTTGGTGCAGTGAAGGCTCCCATTGCAGTCATTTTTGACACCTAGTGCTAAAAGCTTTACCATTATTAAAGAGCATTTTATGAAGAAGTCATTTAAAGCGTCAGAAAGCATTAGTGGTTCATGCACCTTCCAACCTTGTACCATGCTTATAGCTATGATTATGTTATTCAAGTAGCCCATTAAAGTAAATGAGGCAGTCAGCTATATACAGCCACATTAGGAGCGCAGGTACATTATATTGTAGGAACAATTTCAAATCTCTTATGAAATGTTTTAACTTTGGTCATGGGGGGTGGGGAGAACCCACTTCCTTTTTTTAAACAGATGCGCGTGCATACGAGCACAGTCGCACATTGTTCAAGGTGGTCCCCCTCCTCTGCACACAGCTGGTATGTTCCAAATAATGAAATAATCCTACACACATCTATACAGAATTTTAATTCTAATAAGGGAGGATTATAAACTTTTTTTCTTTCCTTTTCGGATGCACACACCGCCGATCTTTGAAACCAACTTTAATGCAAAGCTACTTAATACATGCAAATGGGTTTTTTCCCCCTTTTAAAAAAGTAGCAATGCTCTTCCTCTGTGTTTAGCAGCTAATGCCATTTTAAAGTATGATACAAAATAGATGAAAATGCCACATCTGCCGCCTTCCTTTTTGCTCTTCAACATCAGGCTGACAGCAGAAAAATATTAATGGCTCTCGGGGGAAATACCGAATTAAAAGCAGTTCTGAGCTAATGAATTCAAAGGTGCTACAGTCGAAAACTTGGTTTGGCAACACACACAGTTGAGCGCAAACCTTCCCGTATGAAAGGGGTGCACCAGTGGTGCCTGCACAGCTAACCAAGCCCTGACATCAGCTCAGTGCACACATTTTGCATAATACATACAGCATGTTTATTTTTAAAGTTAGGAACCACTTTTCTGCTGATTGTCTGGTGCACTAGTTTACCCTGATTTTATATCTATATATCTAAAATGTTCAGAGATAAACAAAACAACAACAAGGCTTAATCACCAGCATCCCTATGTTCATCAACTCCTGGTAGATTTATTATTCAGGCTCATGTCAACTTCATTTTGCTAATTGTGAAGACGGATGATTAAAATTATATGTACACACAGAGAGACAGAGGGTTGTGTGTCTCTCCACAATCACTTCTCAAAAGATTCCACCCCAGCAATTCTCAAATGGCCTTGGGCAAGTCATGCCAGTTCAAAAACAAAAAGAGGCTGGATCCAACTAAGCCCTACTCAGAGTAAACTCACTGAAATGAATGGGACTAAGTTGGTACTACTAGCTTCAGTGAGTCTACTCTGAGTAGGGCTAATATAACACAACAGCTCAAAACTAGCAGAGAGGCACTTCAGGGTAAAACCGAGGCCACTGTTCACAAATGCATTCATTTATTTCAAATAATTTATATACCGCTTAATTAAATAGCCCCTAAGCAGCATACATTGAACAAATCAAAACATTTATTGATGTGCAAATAAAAGAAGCAACGGTTGAAAACAGATATGCATAACTTATTCCCAAGTCTGGAGAGGCTTGGTGAAACAAACGGAAGGCTTTGGGCTTTATATTATAATAGCAAGACCTTGAACTTGGCATAGCTGGAAGTCAGCACCTATTTGAGCAGAGGTGCAATATGCAGGCAGGATCTCAGGCCTATCAGCAACCGTGCTGCAGTGTTCTGCACTAACAGCGGCTTCCTGAGCAACTGCAAGGGAAGCTCCCCTTGACGCTATCCATGTTTAAAACGACCATAGTCAATCTATGCCAATCCAGGAGTGGCAGCATTTGATGCTCCAGTCAATGTTGGTGGAAGATGCTACTAGCCACAGAGCTCACCTGGGCATCTAGTGGAAGAGGCTGGAGTGAGAAGCAGCCCCCCCCTCAAGCTGAGTGCTTGCTCCTTCAGGATACAGTGGTACCTTAGGTTACATACGCTTCAGGTTACATACACTTCAGGTTACAGACTCTACTAACCCAGAAATAGTGCTTCAGGTTAAGAACTTTGCTTCAGGATGAGAACAGAAATTGTGCTCCGGCGGCGTGGCAGCAGCAGGAGGCTCCATTAGCTAAAGTGGTGCTTCAGGTTGAGAACAGTTTCCGGTTAAGTACAGACCTCCGGAATGAGTTAAGTACTTAACCTGAGGTACCACTGTATTTCCACACAGGGCAGACAGACATAGGAACTGCTCATCCACAGAGCTTACATCTTGGCAGCACTCAAATTCAATGGTAGTTCATTTGCCTGGCGGTGGTGCTTGGCTTAATAGCCATCTCTGGTGATTCGGTGCTCTTGCTTCCTCCATTCTGAACAGTACAATTGAATGGAGTAACACTCAGACATGGTCTTCAGTATCTACCTTACATGGCATGGGGAAGTGTCAGCGACTGGCCCCACAACCTGATCCCACAATCGTAAGTCAATTAAATTAATCTAAATTAATTTAACAGCTTGGGGAGTTAAAATAACAACCACAGCTTGTTTCAGGAGAGCAAGTCCCCTGGTTTCAAGTAAAGTTGGTCCACCTTGACCTTCTCCAGCCAGTTGGACTCCCACTCTCATCAGCTTCAGCTAGCCTGGCCAATGAATGCACAGGGATGATGAGGCTTGGAGTGCAACATCATCAGGAGGGCACCAGGTTGGGGAAAGCTGATCCACCAAATGAATAAACAAATCTTGAACTAAATTAGAAGAGCAGAACCCAGAAGCGGGTTGTTGTTTTTAATGAAACAGCAGCATCTAGGCCAGAGCAAGGCATGCACTAGATCAGGGATGGGGAACTTGTGAGCCTCCAGATGGACTCCCAATATCTGGAGGGGGATCAGGTCCGCTAGACGATGGGTCAAGCAGCTCACTAAGAGGTTGCAGCACTCAACATCACCCAACCTGGAAGAGATCAAACTGGGCATAGGAACATAGAACATAGCTGCCTTATACTGAATTGCATCTAGCTCAGCAATGTCCACATGGACCAGCAGTGGCTCTCCAGGATTTCAGTTTCGGGTCTCTCCTACCTAGAGGAGAACTGAACCTGGGACCTTTTGTGTGCAAGGCAGGTGTTTTATCACTGAGCTACAGATCTTCCCCAGCCTTTGGAAACCTTCCAGGGAAGAGGTGAACACACCTTCCTCAGCAACAAATTCCACAAGGTCTGTGCTGGCTTCATAACAGGAGAGTAAGGATGTAAGAGGGCATCACTTTGCCTTCCTCCCTATATCTGTTGCACACAACACTGCTTCCTTTCTGCTGAAGTTCGTCTTCCACCCAAAACCATTATCTGTCTCACTGTTTGCCATGGCAAAATTGGATAGCTTACGCAATTTATGTAACTGAGTATGTGAATTTTGTTGCCATTATGTTACTCTACTTTATTCCTTTCAATGCAACGGAAAGACAATGCAAACTGGGGTGATGGGGACGTAATCAATTACCTATCTTTTGTGGTCTGAAAGTAACAGCAACATCTGTTGATTGATTTCCATACTGGAAATGGGATGAATAAGTGAGCTCCAGCAATTTCCACTCCTGCTTCCCGTTATTCTCCAACAACCTTACATGGGACAGCGGATGCTGTAGACCAAGGTGGTTACACGCCTGCCAGCAACACACATAGAAATTAGTCTTTGTTAGCACTATGCTCTAACAGCTATGCTGTGCAATGGCACAGCAAAGGCCAATCCAGGTTTGAACCCCTGTGCGAGAACAACCTCAGCCTGCCAACAACACTGGATATCGGCATGAGCTGACTCAACATGGTTATTACTACCAGAACAACAGAGAGAGAACAGAACTCAGGCAGAGCCAGGAAGAGGAGAATAAATAATAATAATAATAATAATAATAATAATAATAATAATAATAATAGATGATAGATAGATAGATAGATAGATAGATAGATAGATAGATAGATGATAGATAGATGATGATAGATAGATGATAGATTAGATAGATAGATAGATAGATAGATAGATAGATAGATAGAGATAGATAGATAGATAGATAGATATAGATAGATGATAGATAGATAAAATTTATTATTTATACCCCACCCGCTCTGGGCAGCTCCCAACAGAATATTAGTAATAATAATAAAGTGATAAAACAACAAATATGAAAAACTTCCCTAAAGTTCCCTAAGGATGTCTTCTAAAAGTCAGATAGTTGTTTAATTCCTTGACATCTGATGGGAGGGCATTCCCTGTAACTTCACTTCTCACAGGGAGGGAACCACCAGAACGCTATCAGAGCTGGACCTCAGTGTCTGGGTTGAACGATGGGGGTGGAGATGCTCTTTCAGGTATACTGGGCCAAAGCCATTTAGGGCTCTAAAGGTCAGCAGGATAAATGAGTGAGAGGGGAAGGGACCAGTTTACCTGCACTGGGTACCAAGCTGAGAGGGCGCCACAACAATTATGTAGAATGGAACGTGAGAGGCAGGGGACACAACAAATTTTGGTATCACACAAGGTGCCGCTGAAATTTGAAAGCCCAATCTCCACCATGCGTGAATGTTGCTACCAAAGGGACAGAGTCCTATTTCCATGCACGCATGGAACTGGATCCACCCTAAATAGTGCCAAGGTATGGATAGAATTCACCTCTGTGTCCCCAGCCTCCAATGTTCAGTCTGATGTGGGAGGAACATGTGTCAGTTTCTGACTAGGCAGGCAGGAGTTCAAATGGGTTAATCCTGAAAAACGGCACCTCCAGCACACAGAGCGGCTCAGCTACAGAGCTCACCAAGAAACTGGCAAGGCCTAACTCACAAGGTTAAAAGAGCTCTGTGTATGCAGCACTGAACTCATTGGGAGGTCAGGATATACATGTCGTAAATTAATTTCATTTAGGAAGGCTTACCTTAGACAAGGTTTGAGATCTCTTGATCTACAGCAGGGGTTGCTAAACCGTGCTTCATTCAGGTGGCCCACGGCATGTCCGCATTAAATATTCATAATGATTTTTAATTGTATTTTTATTGCTACTTTTATCTCTCACACTGCATTCTACTGTATTACAATTTGAATTCCATAGATAAAAATACAATTAAACACCATGCAGCTTCTAGTCTATTGCATTACAATTTCTACAATAGGCAAAAAATTCATTAAGCGGTCTTCCAAAGACTCCATCCATTTTCAAGTGGTCCATGGGGGAGAACATTTGGAAACCACCAATCTACAGCAGCACCTTATTGTCGCTTTTGAAGAATAATTGACTAATATGTTATAGAACCACACCGGGGACTACAATGAGCAATTCAGTATCATTATTTCCTTTCATTTCAATTACCAGGGCCCTAGGCTGCATCGAAAATTGAGGTTCTCTAAAGAAGGGATGGGGAACCTGTGGCCCTGCAGGTGTCAGACTTCACTTCCTAACAGAGCATGGCGAATGCTCAAAGCATGATGCGAGCTGAATTCCATCAATGTATTATAAACCACAGGTGCCTCATACCTGCTTTGCAGCTTTTCAACAGGAGTACATAGGACAGATCCATTTGGTGGCAGTGGCTGTTTT
Organism: Podarcis gaigeae; assembly: GCF_964106915.1. Lineage (NCBI taxonomy): Eukaryota > Metazoa > Chordata > Lepidosauria > Squamata > Lacertidae > Podarcis > Podarcis gaigeae. The sequence continues at coordinate 15,752,977 of NC_139686.1, read as the reverse complement.
TTAAATCCAGGTTATGAACATGTAAAAGCTTCCTTACTCCATGATAGACCAAACACAAGTGTTACCGATGGAAAGCCATGCCAGGAGATGGGATTATTT